>NC_084624.1:53592777-53912777 GCF_033978795.1 Nerophis ophidion
TCAAATTAACATTAGATCTGGCCCGCCGCTGTAACACCACATTCACCGCTAACACTCTTACTTGCCAACCCTCTCGATTTTCCCGGGAGACTCCCGAAGTTCAGTGCCCCTCCCGAATTTCATCTTGGACAACAATATTTGGGGTGGGCTTTAAAGGCACTGCCTCTGGCGTTCTCTACAACCTGTTTCCACGTGCCGGCCCAGTCACATAATATATGCGGCTTATACACACAGACACAAGTGAATGCAAAGCCTACTTGGTCAACAGCCATACAGGTCACACTGAGGGTGGCCGTATAAATAACTTTAACACTGTTACAAATATGCGCCACACTGTGAACCCACACCAAACATGAATGACACATTTCGGGAGAACATCCGCACCGTAACACAACATAAGCAAAACATAACTAATACCCAGAATGCCTTGCAGCACTAACTCTTCCGGGACGCTACAATATACACCCCCGCTATCACCAAACCCCGTCCACCTCCACCCCACCGCCGAAAAAAGGCATTCAATTTTTATCTAAATTTTATTTGATATGCCATTGATATATTTTAATTATTATTATTATTTGAAACTCGATTTTGCATGTCACTATAAATTTATATAAGCCTTGCTTGTTCAATATTCAATGCAAAACTTGTTTGGGTCTCTATTTAAAGGTTAATTTGTTCAACCTTGGCCCGCGGCTTTGTTCGGTTTTAAATTTTGGCCCACTCTGTATTTGAGTTTGACACCCCTGATCACACACCATCCATCCATCCATCATCTTCCGCTTATCCGAGGTCGGGTCGCGGGGGCAACAGCCTAAGCAGGGAAACCCAGACTTCCCTTTCCCCAGCCACTTCGTCTAGCTCTTCCCGGGGGATCCCGAGGCGTTCCCAGGCCAGCCGGGAGACATAGTCTTCCCAACGTGTCCTGGGTCTTCCCCGTGGCCTCCTACCGGTTGGACGTGCCCTAAACACCTCCCTCCCTCCTGATCACACACCTGCAGAACAATTGGGTAGCTGTTATTTTGTGTGAGGGTCAACATGTCATCAATGTTTTTTTTACTAAATGGTCCGTAGGGCAGTGTTTTTCAATCACTGTGCCATCGGGAGATGATCTAATTTGACCTAATTTCCAAATATTTTATGCAAACCAGTAATACGAGTCTGCAAATGATGTGTTGTTGTTAAGTGTCGGTGCTGTCTAGAGCTCAGCAGACTAACCGTGTAATACTCTTCCATACCAGTAGGTGGCAGCTGGAAGCTGATTGCTTTGGAGATGTCGGAAACAGCGGGAGGCAGTGTGCAGGTAAAAATGTATCTAATGCTTAAACCAAAAATAAAATCCTTTTCCAACATGTTAAATAGAGAAACTGGACATTGTGATGTATCATGTATCAACATGGATGTTCTAAATAAAATAAACTCAAACTCAAGTTTTTATTGTTGTTTATAAAATAAATATTACAGTAATTACAACAACAATACTAATATTACATTAATTACAACAACAATACTGAGGGATTTATAACGTTAAATATTTTCTAACTAATCTTGAAAAAGGATTCGAAAGAACTATTTTTTTTTCTACTAAACCTAAATACTCCTTATTGCGCGTAGATGTTTTTATAACTCAATTTTAAAGGCCTACTGAAAGCCACTACTACCCACCACACAGTCTAATAGTTTAAAAATCATCGATGAAATATTAACATTGCAACACATGCCAATACGGCCTTTTTAGTTGACTAAATTTTAAATTTCCTGCGGAGTTTCTTGTTGAAAACGTCGCGGAATGATGACGCGTATGATGACGTGTGTTTGTGACTTTATTGGTTGGAGGGGACATATTAGCCCAGCACCACTTACGGCTAAAAGTCGTCTCTTTTCATCGCATAATTACACAGTAATTTGGACATCTGTGTTGCTGAATCTTTTGCAATTTGTTCATTTAATAATGAAGAGTCAAGCATATATATATATATATATATATATATATATATATATAAATAAATACTTGAATTTCAGTGGTCATTTATTTACACATAAACACACAAAACACTCATCTACTCATTGTTCAGTTAAGGGTTGAATTGTCCGTCCTTGTTCTACTCTCTGTCACTATTTTTCTAACCATATGCATGTACGGTAGATGGCAGTATTGTCCTGTTTTAGAGTGTCACAACATTGCTGTTTACGGTGGACAAACTGCTTTACGGTAGACGAAAACGGGACTGCTGTTGTTGTGTGTTGTTACCGCGCTGAGAGGACGTTAATAAAACTGCATAACAATAAACTCACATAAGAAACCAAGAACTCGCCCTCGATCATTCTACAGTTATAACGTCATTGGGCAGACACGCTGTTTATATTGTGGGAAAGCGGACGTGAAAACAGGCTGTCCTCACTCAGGTCCGCATGGAGCCGGAGGGGACGTGGCCTCCAGCTCCGCCTGAATTTCGGGAGATTTTCGGGAGAAAATTTGTCCCGGGAGGCTTTCGGGGGAGGTGCTGAATTTCGGGAGTCTCCCGGAAAATCCGGGAGGGTTGGCAAGTATGGCCTATGGCTTTGCACTTTGTTTGTTATTGATATATATATATATATATATATATATATATATATATATATATATATATATATATATATATATATATATATTGCATTTTATTTTAGTTACTCTGAAATTACAACCCCCTGACGCTGTTTTGTACTGTGTTTGTACTTACTTTGATCATTATTAATTAACAGTTTGTAAATGTTGAAACTTATACATAAAGGTTTATAAGAAATAAAAAATAAATATTTTTATTTCCGGGTAGACGCACGTGACCGGCTGTCTGCATGTCACATGATCCCGTGACGTCACCGCAGTCAGCTGACGGCAAGTGCGTTCACTACTCGTGGGTGAGTGATTAAACCTCGTCTTTAATGACATTTTAAGTAAAAATGCAACATTATTTGTGTTCACGTTGTCTTACAGTTCGTGTTACTGAATGACCATTTGCTAAAAAAAAATCTTGTTGAAAGGGAAACGCACGATACACGAACATAATTATCCTATGTGGAATATTTAGCTAAAATATTTAATTAACTAACTGCTGACCCCTTTTTAAGTTATTTATCTGCTATCCCGGCATGTTGATACATACTTACAAGAGGAAAAGGCCGTCAGAAGTATGTTGTGACATATGCTAGCTCCTTGCTACTAGCTTGATTTAGCGCCTCATCGGCTTCCGTCCGCCACTGGCGACAACATTTCAGCTTCATGTCGCTTTATTTGCAGAAATTCTGTCCTTCCGGGTGGTGTCCTGTCTCACGTCGTCTCCCAACAATAAGAGCATCCAGCATCATTGAAGATGGACATCCGCGGGGCTGTGGACGCTGCCGTCCCCACCAACATCATCGCTGCCAAGGCGGCAGAGGTTCGAGCTAACCTGGTTAACTGGCAGTCTTACCTGCAGTGAGTATAAAGCCTACACTTGTGCAAACATCCACTAACTGGATCTGAGTCTCTTTGTGTCACTTAAAGGCCTACTGAAATGAGCGTGTCTTATTTAAACGGGGATAGCAGGTCCATTCTATGTGTCATACTTGATCATTTCGCGATATTGCCATATTTTTGCTGAAAGGATTTAGTAGAGAACATCCACGATAAAGTTAGCAACTTTTGGTCGCTAATAAAAAAGCCTTGCGGACGATGTGCGCATGACGTCGCGGGTTGTAAGCTCCTCACATCCTCACATTGTTTACAATCATGCCCACCAGCAGCTAGAGCGATTCGGACCGAGAAAGCGACAATTCCTCCATTAATTTGAGCGAGGATGAAAGATTCGTGGATGAGGATAGTTAGAGTGAAGGACTAGAACAGGGGTCGGGAACCTTTTTGACTGAGAGAGCCAAGAAGCCTAATATTTTAAAATGTATTTCCAAAAGAGCCATATAATATTTTTTTTAACACTGAAAACAACTAAACGCATGCATTTTTAAGTAAGACCAACATTTCTAGAGTATAATAGGTCTCTTATTCTTTGTAATAACATTTTTATTCTGAAGCTAACTGTGGAGGCAGTAGAGATGCAAGGATAGGCAACTATATCATCCGCATCCCCAAAGTCGTCATCCACCCGCCGTCCACCCGAAACATTTTATCAGGACCGTGCCCGCCCGCCAACCGCCCGCTGAAATATATCAGAGGTAGGCCGCCTTTACCACTCACAGAGCTATTTAAACCTGTTTCACAGAGCAATGAAGACAATTGGAGCCGCTAACGTTCTCGCGGCTATCCAATAGCGTTCATCCTGATGACAAGAATATGGGCTTGCTTTGAAGCCATTGCCTTTGACACCTTCGACAACATGTAAGAACCGATTGTTGGTCCGGCAACATGTTGTGTACAGCTTCCGCAATTACACGTACAAGATTGAAAGGCATGCTGGGTGATACAGAGTACACTGGTGGTTGTGATATAAACAACTTTAACACTTACTAATATGCGCCATGCTGTGAAGCCACACAATACAAGATTGACAAACACATTTCGGGAGAACATCCTCACAGTAACACAACATAAACGCAACACAACAAATACCCATAATCCTTTGTATCTGTGACAATTCCTGAATATATTTTACACCTTTGCGCCCCCAACCCCGCCCACCTTACCGACGCACGGGGGGAGGGGGGGTAGTCATGGATTGTCATGAATACAAAGGATTCTGGGTATTTGTTGTGTTGCGTTTATGTTGTGTTATTGTGAGGATGTTCTCCCGAAATGTGTTTCCATCCATCCATTTTCTACCGCTTATTGCCTTTCGGGGTCGCGGGGGGCGCTGGCGCCTATCTCAGCTACAATCGGGCGGAAGGCGGGGTAAACCCTGGACAAGTCGCCACCTGCGAAATGTGTTTGTCGTTCTTAATTGGTGTGGCTTCACAGCGTGGCGCACATTACTAAGAGTGTTAAAATTGTTTATATCACAACCTTTAGTGTACTCTGTGTCACCCCTTGGCATACCTTCAAGTACCCCCATTTGAGAACCACTGGTCTACATAATTCAATGAGATGCACAAGCACTCCTCCATCCCTGTGTTGAAATGCCCTGCTGTAACTTGTGCTAGTTCCACCACAAGTGTCTTCTTTGTGTTGAATGCAATTAACAGGAGCATGCTAGCATCACACACCCAAACGTGCGCTGTGAAAACTAGACATGTTGATGCTTTATATCCACAGCAAATGGCAGCCCAAAAGAGCTTTCCATCTGTCCTCCAGAATCGAATGGCTGAATTCAGCAGTACTTTCACTACATCTGTTGCAACTGCGTCATTTTATTGTGAAAAGATGTCGTTCACTTTGAGGGGCAGGTGTGGATGTCCTACTTTGACCGGTGCAAGGCTTGATTGAAGACGAAGCAATTGGTGCCATGCTGAGTCCATATCATGTTTACTCGTCTCTTCACTCCTTTATTGGTGTTTTAGTAGAATTTATCTGTCATTAGATAACTGCTGGATGGGTGATCACATTAGTTATAATGACACAATTAATACTACAATTTATCTGAATATGTCGACTTTTTTTTTTACTCTTAAGATGCAGGAGCGGATTTGTGCCCACCAAGTGGTCGCTAATGTCCGAACAAGCTGTAATCATAACTCGCCCTTTCTCTAGTCCAGGGGTCGGCAACCCAATATGTTGAAAGAGCCATATTGGACCAAAAATACAAAAACAAATCTGTCCGGAGCTGCAAAACAAATTTAAAAGCCATATTACATACAGATAGTGTGTCATGAGATATAAATTGAATTAAGAGGACTTAAAGGAACTAAATGAGCTCAAATACAGCTACAAATGAGGCATAATGATGCAATGTGTACATATAACTAGCCTAAATAGCATGTTAGCATCGATTAGCTTGCAGTCATGCAGTGACCAAATATGTCTAAATAGCACTCCACACAAGTCAATGTTGTCAACAAAACTCACCTTTGTGCATTCACGCACAACGTTTAAAGTTTGGCGGACAAAATGAGACAGAAAAAGAAGTGGCATAAAACACGTCCTAGAAAGTCGGAGAAAGTTGTACATGTAAAGGACCGCCAAAATTAGTAGGACAAAACGTCACTCGCCAAATTCTCGAATCAGTGAAGCATGTTTAATGTAAACAGTGTGCTTTATAGCAATTAGGGAGGTTTGTGTCATGTTTGTTGTCCTGCAGAAACCATTTTAAAACAAATGTTTTTTTTCCTTCATTTTTTTTCCATTTTTCATACTTTTTTGAAAAAGCTCCAGAGAGTCACAAGGGTGGCGCTAAAGAACCGCATGCGGCTCTAGAGCCGCAGGTTGCCGACCCCTGTTCTCGTCCAACCAACGACTATTTTGATAGTTGATTAGACATCAATTATCTTAACAATTAGTCGACTAATCTGATTATGAAGCATAAACATATTCAATAGCTCTGATTTAGCAATCTGCTAAGGCAGTGGTTCTCAACCTTTTTTAATTGATGTACCCCCTGTGAATTTTTTTTAAATTCAAGTACCCCCTTATCAGAGCAAAGCATTTTTGGTTGAATAAAAGAGATAAAGAAGTAAAATACAGCACTATGTCATCAGTTTCGGATTTATTAAATTGTATAACAGTGCAAAATATTGCTCATTTGTAGTGGTCTTTCTTGAACTATTTGGGGAAAAAAAGATATAAAAATAACTAAAAACGTGTTGAAAAATAAACAAGTGATTCAATTATAAATAAAGATTTCTACACACAGAAGTAATCATCAACTAAAAGTGCCCTCTCTGGGGATTGTAATAGAGATCCAACTGGATTCATGAACTTAATTCTAAATATTTCTTCACAAAAATAATTAATCTTTACTATAATTTTTTATGGAACATGTCCACAAAAAATCTAGCTGTCAACACTGAATATTGCATTGTTGCATTTCTTTTCACAGTTTATATAATAGAATAGAATTGAAAGTACTTTATTGATCCCCTGGGGGAAATTCAGCACCCAAGTTTGCTCACAATAGACAATAATAACAATAAATTATATAAAACATATATAAAAAATATATAATATATAAATAGTATAAATATATTCTACATTTAAGTGCAGTCGAGGAATATATACATTATATTATTATGAACTTACATTCATATTTTGTTGAAGCATTATTCAATAAATATATTTATAAAGGATTTGTTGCTATTTTTAAAATATTTTTAAAAAATCTCACGTCCCCCTTGGCATACCTTCAAGTACCCCCAGGGGTACTCGTACCCCCATTTGAGAACCACTGTGCTAAGGAGACATATAATGCAAAACTGACTTTCCTTATCTACTGCTACCTGTTTTTTTGTATTTGGGATCTGCATTAGCTCCAAAATTTTGAAGTCAAACCATCAGGCATGTGCAATTTCCATGAAAGCACAGAAATCTGCGTTTTTAAGCATTAATTTTTGCGTCAAAATACCTCTTCCGCATTTAAAAAAAAATGAAATATCAATTAAAATATGATACACTCTCCTCAGCCGTAGGTACTCGCTGTTTCTCTTGCCTAAACTGCACAATGAGCTGCAGGACAAGCTAATATGATTAGCAGGAAAACAGACAGCCGTCAAGGTATATCTTACTCTTGGGATTCTCTCCATGAGCTGCAAGAGGTAGTCACCTGAAATGGTTTTCACTTCACAGGTGTGCTTGAAGCTCATAGACAGAATGCCAAGGGTGTGCAGAGCTAGAAATCAGAGCAAAGGGTGGCTATTTTGAAGAAACTTGAACATAACACATGTTTTAATTTGTTTTCCTTTTTTTAAGTACATAACTCCACAATGTTTTCATTCATAGTTTTGATGTGACACTACATTGTAAATAGTCATGGAAATAAAGAAAGCACATTGGTTAAGAAGGTGTGTCCAAACTTGTGGCCTGTACTGTATATATATTGTATATATATTTATATTTATCTATATATGTATGCGTGTGTATACACACACATGTATGTTGTACAGTATGTGTGCTTGCGTCCCTTTTTTATACAAAAAATCACAATAATGTCTGGTTGAATGCTAAAAATGTTATGACAGACCACCTCAAAAAAACAAACAAATGGAATTTGACATTTTTGTTCTGAATGAGACACCCAGAATGTACATGAAAATAAAGAATGTGGGATTTACAATATTAACTATAATCGATGAAACACTGAATATGAACAACATATGAAAGTCACTCTTCTTTTACTTCTCAGACCACCTCACCCATCATTATCTTTTACAATCAAGAAAAAGTCAACAAAAATGCGACAAACACAGCAAAATATGAACGCAAAAGGGTAAAAACAACCTACAATCTGGTATAATATCACTAACATCACTGCTTGTTGCCCGGTCTGCCAGGAGTTGCTGTGACGTAGATTACCATAATAACCTGTTGATCACTCAAAAGCGCATATTCCAACCCATCCATTTTCTACTGCTTGTCCCTTACGGGGTGGCGGGAGGTGCTGGAGCCTTTCTCCCTACACCCTGGAGAAGTCGCCACCTCATCACTGCAGATTCCAACCATTGAAAATAATTTCTATCGGTCTGCTTTAGATGGACGAAAATGTTTCAACTTTTTAACGCCGCGGTTGAAGACACAACAAACTCCCTTCTTGTCTCTCATGGACACACACCGGTTGTTGTTGACTTTGTACGCGGAACAGAGACAGACTACGGAACGCCCTCAACGCAAATCCCTTAAGGGTGATGAATGGATGGTGAGCGCCTGAGAGCTGCGGCCTACCATCATGACCCCGAACTCCCTTCCCTCTGTTGCTAGATATCTCGAGATGTACGTTGTAATATGTTTATGTGCTCTGCTATGGAGGTTTTTTCCCACTCCAGACTGGGCCCCCTTAGGAGCCCAGTCTAGATTGTATTTTTTTACTCATCCTTCCCCAGCGTTGACCTTTTTCCCATATTTTACGGGGCTCCTTGTGGCGACCCATCAACGTTCCTGTTCTGTAACCCTGTGCACTGTTTGTTTTTGTCTAATCTTGAACGGGTTTGTGCTGAAAACAAAGTTTCGTTGTACTTGTGCAATGACAATAAAGACCTATCTATCTACACTTTAACACTGATGACCAGTCCATGCCGGTGTCTGCTGAGGAAAGGACAAATGTAAAGCTGCTTTTTGTATGCTTTGTTTTTGGTCCTCTGCTGCCAGATTTCATCCAAATTACTTCAATGTTTGTTTTTTTTAGGAGTCAGATGATCTCTGCAGAGGACTGTGAGTTCATCAAGAAGTTTGAGGTGGCCAACTCTGAGGAGAAACAAGTCATCCTGACCAATGAAGGCCATCAGGTATATTCGGATAGTAGACTCATCCATTCATGACATTTAGGAGTTTTTATTTAATTGTATGTACTTATTTTCAGTGTGCAAAGACCTTTCTCAACCTGATGGCTCACATCTCTAAGGAGCAGACTGTCCAGTACATCCTGACTCTTATTGATGACACTCTGCAGGTACTGTGCCTCAACACACTTATTTAGACTATACTGTAAACCTTGTAATTATAGTTGATTTACCTGAACCTCACGATTACAAGGAGGCAATAATTGGCCATGACAAGTTGCAGACGGCACTGTTTTGAGTCCTGTCCAAGGCCTCAACAGTAAGCCTTTGGAGATGTCCAGTGCCGGTCCCAAGCACGGACAAATCGGACGGTTGCGTCAGGACAGCCGGCTTAAAAACTAAAACAAATCTAACATGCGATTGACAGGAAAAAGCTAAAATCAACAATACCAATGGGTGTAAGCTTATTGTTCACAAGACAAAGTTTGGTCATTGATAGATGAACAACACACGATATTTTGTAGACGTTTCAAATACCGTTGTAACCATGCTGGCATGTCAACGGACTGATCAGGTTTGATGTTTTGAAGCTGTGTTTCTTTCCCTCCTCACGGAATGTTTGCAAGACATTTGGAGCAGAAAGCAGGAGTCTTCCTCTGAAACAGCAAACAAAGTCCCACACGATCCACGCCATGTTTGTTTACAAAGATTTAGAGAAGTTTACAGCAAGGCCAGTCGGAGAAACTGAGCGCTTGATTTGCTCACCCTGACCCACCTACAGCACAATACATGCAATCTCACCCAGAGACTATTTTTTATGTCATTGGACTTATTATCAGTATGACGTCTTAATTCTAATATTGGCCTGATAATTATTTGTGCTCCCTTGCCATCTATCAGTTTGGTGTACTTGTACAATAAGGGAAATGTTTCAATGTTTTACAGGAGAATCATCAGCGGGTAAATATCTTTTTTGACTACGCCAAAAAGACCAAGAACACAGCCTGGTCCTACTTTCTTCCCATGCTGAACCGCCAGGACCTCTTCACCGTCCACATGGTGCGTTTTTGAATGGCAGAGACATATTAGAACAGTGGTTCTCAAATGGGCGTACGCGTACCCCTGGGGGTACTTGAAGGTATGCCAAGGGGTACGTGAGATTTTTAGAAAATATTTTAAAAATAGCAACAATTCAAAAATCCTTTATAAATATATTTAATGAATAATACTTCAACAAAATATGAATGTAAGTTCATAAACTCTGAAAAGAAATGCAACAATACAATATTCAGTGTTGACAGCTAGACTTTTTGTGGACATGTCCCATAAATATTGATGTTAAAGATTTATTTTTTTGTGAACAAATGTTTGGAATGAAGTTGATGAATCCAGATGAATCTTTATTACAATCCCCAAAGAAGGCACTTTAAGTTGATGATTGCTTTTATGTGTAGAAATCTTTACTTATAATTCAATCACTTGTTTATTTTTCAACAAGTTTTTAGTTATTTTTATATCTTTTTTTCCAAATAGTTCAAGAAAGACCACTACAAATGAGCAATATTTTGCACAGTTATACAATTTAATAAATCAGAAACTGATGACATTGTGCTGTATTTTTCTTCCTTATCTCTTTTTTTTCAACCAAAAATGCTTTGCTCGGATTAGGGGGTACTTGAATAAAAAAAATGTTCACAGGGGTACATCACTGAAAAAAGGTTGAGAACCACTGTACCAGAAGTTGAAAATAACACCCTCTTGAAGAAGAGCAGACAGCACTTTGCTCCAAATTAACCTTTTTTGCTCTGGAAAATGCAACCCGGTGAACCTTTCATGTTTGTTTCTAATCATAGCAAGCCATCAATAATTCCTCACGAAACATCTCACTCACCTTTTCGTCAAAAACGAGCAGTTAATGTTGCGATGTTTCCATGGCAACCATCTAACGATATATACTGTAGTTCAATTAATGATTACTTTAGTGGAAATTAAACTGACCTTAATCATTATATATGTTAGTTCATTTCTGGTAACTAAGCACATAAACATCAAATGATTTCTATTGCTGTTTACTTAATATCTTCTCTCCTCAATCTGACATTTCGTGCATCCTCAGGCGGCGAGGATCATTGCCAAATTGGCTGCCTGGGGTCGTGACCTGATGGAGGGAAGTGATCTCAACTACTACTTTAACTGGATCAAAAGCCAGCTGAGTTCACAGGTACGTCAGTCTTGCTGTTGGTAATTGATCAGGTTTATTGACAGGGTTTCCAAGGATGCTTCACATCTTTGAAAAGGCTTCTATTCATCTTGTTAGATGGACATATACAAATGTGACCTCAGGATACGTGTTTCATTAGTGAAATGAGTTAAATTGTGACACACCTCGTACTTTTAAAGAATTTAATTGCAAAACAGCGTTGTCTATTGAAATTAATTAAAACTAATTTAATCAATGCTTGGTCTCCCCAAAAACAGCATAATTTTAATTTTAATAACATGCCTTCACAAAATATATATTTGAGTCAATAAATATTGAATTACAAAAACAATACAATAGAACAGGCATGAGCAAATGACCACCCAGGGGCGGTATGCGGCCCGCTAAGCTTTTCAGCCTGGCACGCGGGACGTGGTAAAGGTTTTTTCAAACCATTACCATAAAAACTGGAGACGCCAATACGATGTGCATTGCATTCTTCAAATTATTGTCAGTCATGAACTACAGAGAGTATTCCAATGGCTGGAATCTGCGCTTCTGAGTGAGATACGGGTTCTTACAATAATCTACGTCACTGCACCTCCAAGCAGAGACATGAAGCAGAATGGGCGAGGTTTGTTTACAGTAGCCAGCCTGATACCTGGGTGTCAGGGGAGAGACACGGAAGCAGATTTCTACAAAAAAGTTCTGTTCTGCAGTAAATTCATATTGTATGGATTATTATTGTGTGTGTGTGTGTAGTGTGTGCGTGTGTGTACACACACACACATACATATATTACACTTACACATGTATATTCTTTTAAAAATGTGTGTGTGTATGTATATATGTATATATATATCTATATATGTATATATGTATATATATATCTATATATGTATATATATATCTATATATGTATATATATATATACATATATATATATATATATATACATATATATGTATATGTTTGTCTATGTATATATATATATATATATATATATATATATATATATATATATATATATACATACATACATACATACATACACACACACACATTTTTAAAAGAATATATGTGTGTAATATATATATGTGTGTGTGTTTTATTTCTCACTCTTGAAAATGTGTCTGCCACAAAAGTGGGTAGACTTACAAAAAACTACCATTAATTCAGAATAATATGGCTCAAGTACAATAGTAACCATTCAAATAATGACTTGAGTATAAGTTAAGTATTCAGTGAAAAAAACTACTCAAAGACTGAGTAACTTGTAAGAAGTTTCTGATTCATTTTGTTGCTATTTTAGGTGTGTGTGTGCGTGTTTCTGTGCTTTTTTTCATCCTGCGTGACAAAAGATGCACATTTCACAGGCACAAAGGACGTCATAACTGGGCTAATTATCATTTGCGTCGCTAAAACAAAAAAGAAACGTCTACAACTTTCCACAACATCTTTCCTCGTTGTAGGTGGAATTATTGTAGGAAGAAATGTGAACATTTCTTTTGACACAGATCATGATATTAAATGTTTTTTTCCATAGTTTGTGAGTAAACATTGAAGGGTTGTGACTGCGAGTAACATACCGTTATGTCACTTTCTAAAGTGTGGTGCTGACAGTGCGGCCATGTGACTGCCAGACTTAGTTTGATTGGTGAAATTGAGTCAGCGGTTACTAGTGCTTATGTTCTTTTAGTGAAACAAAGTCATGTGACAGTTCCCGGTGGAAGAAGTCTCTAACAATCAAAATGAATACATCTTTACAAGCAGTAATCAAGAGATTACATATAACATCTAGCAATCGTGAATGACACTCAATGTAACAGAGTAAAAGTAGTGTTCCTTTTTCACAAAAATACTCAAGTACAAGTAAATGGTAAATGGGTTATACTTGTATAGCGCTTTTCTACCTACAAGGTACTCTAAACGCTTTGACACTATTTCCACATTCACCCATTCACACACTGCCATGCAAGGCGCTAACCACAAACCATCAGGAGTAAGGGTGAAGTGTCTTGCTCAAGGGCACAACGAACGTGACTAGATTGGTAGAAGGTCGGGATTGAACCAGGAACCCTCAGGTTGCTGGCACGGCCACTCTCTCAACCGTGCCACAGTGAAAAGTATGTTGCATTAAAACGAGTACAACAAATCCAAAAATGTAGACGTAACAGAATAAATGTTGCACGGTACTCCCAGCCTCTCGTCTGCACACAAAAATATTTTACTAAGAGTTCAAGAAGACATGATGAGCGCAATCGATCTATCCGCTCTGCAAATCCCCTTTATGCAGGTACTCTATTTGCCTCCCTCCCTCTCAGTGAGTAGAGGCTTTTATTCTCCCTTGATTTGACAAAGACATGCACCTGGGGATAGGTTGATTGGCAACAGTAAAATTGACCCTAGTGTGTGAATGTTGTCTATCTGTGTTGGCCCTGCTATGAGATGGCGACTTGTCCAGGGTGTTCCCCACCTTCCACCCAAATGCAGTTGAGATAGGCACCAGCACCCTCTATGACCCCGAACGGGATAAGTGGTAGGAAATGGATGGATGCATGGATTTGACTGCAAGGTTGATAGTCAAATTAGACTCCTCCACATCTGATCTTCAACTATTCAAAGAAAGCCCTCCTAATTTAACTGTGCTTGACGTATTTTTACAATTTTAAGACAGTTACAGGTAATAAAGGATTAAGTTGCGGACATTTTGACACTTGAACCAAGTATTTCAATGAGGGAAAAGTGTTTGAAAAGACAAATTGCAGGAGGACCAATGCCATGAAACAAAGTGCGTATATAAACATGTAATATACAAACCCCGTTTCCATATGAGTTGGGAAATTGTGTTAGATGTAAATATAAACGGAATACAATGATTTGCAAATCCTTTTCAGCCCATATTCAGTTGAATGCACTTCAAAGACAAGATATTTGATGTTCAAACTGAAAACTTAATTTTTTTTTGCAATTAATAATTAACTTAGAATTTCATGGCTGCAACATGTGCCAAAGTAGTTGGGAAAGGGCATGTTCACCACTGTGTTACATCACCTTTTCTTTTAACAACACTCAATAAACGTTTGGGAACTGAGGAAACTAATTGTTGAAGCTTTGAAAGTGGAATTATTACCCATTCTTGTTTTATGTAGAGCTTCAGTCGTTCAACAGTCCGGGGGTTCTCCACTGTCGTATTTTACTCTTCATAATGCGCCACACTGCAGGCGGGCCAGGAAAGTACCCGCACACTTTTACTACGAAACCACGCTGTTGTAACACGTGGCTTGGCATTGGCTTGCTGAAATAAGCAGGGGCGTCCATGATAACGTTGCTTGGATGACCACATATGTTGCTCCAAAACCTGTATGGACCTTTCAGCAGTAATGGTGCCTTCACAGATGTGTATGTTAGCCATGCCTTGGGCACTAATGCACCCCCATACCATCACAGATGCTGCCTTTTGAACTTTGCACCTATAACAATCCAGATTGTTATTTTCCTCTTTGTTCCGGAGGACACCACTTCCACAGTTTCCAAATATAATTTGAAATGTGGACTCGTCAGACCACAGAACACTTTGCATCAGTCCATCTTAGGTGGGCTCGGGCCCAGCGAAGCCAGCGGCGTTCTTTGGTGTTGTTGATAAATGGGTTTTGCTTTCCATAGTAGAGTTTTAACTTGCACTTACAAATGTAGCGACCAACTGTAGTTACTGACAGTGGTTTTCTGAAGTGTTCCTGAGCCCATGTGGTGATATCCTTTACACACTGATGTCGGTTTTTGATGCAGTACCGCCTGAGGGATCAAAGGTCAGTAATATCATGGCTTACGTGCAGTGGTTTCTCCAGATTCTCTGAACCTTTTGATGATTTTACGGACCGTAGATGGTGAAATCCCTAAATTCCTTGCAATAGCTCGTTTAAAAATGTTGTTCTAAAACTGTTCGACAATTTGCTTACAAATTGGTGACCCCTCGCCCCATCCTTGTTTGTGAATTACTTAGCATTTCATGGAAGCTGCTTTTGTACCCAATCATGGCACCCACCTGTTCCCAATTAGCCTGCACACCCGTGGGATGTTCCAAATAAGTGTTTGATGAGCATTTCTCAACTTTATCAGTATTTATTGCCACCTTTCCCAACTTGTTTGTCACGTGTTGCTGGCATCAAATTCTAAAGTTAATAATTATTTGCAAAAAAAATGTTTAGCAGTTTGAACATCAAATATGTTGTCTTTGTAGCATATTCAACTGAATATGGCTTGAAAAGGATTTGCAAATCATTGTATTCCGTTTATATTTACATCTAACACAATTTCCCAACTCAAATGGATACGGGGTTTGAACCTCAGCTGTAAGATGCTCTAATGCAGGGGTGCCCATTACGTCGATCTCGATCGACTGGTCGATCTCGGAGGGTGTGTCAGTCGATCTCAAGCCAGGCATTAAAAAATAGACATAAAAATGAGCAATCATCAATCATACCAAGACTTCACTTTCGTCAGTTGTTTGACATTCTCGCCACCCGAGGATCTTGTGAGATGACGCTGGCTGCTGCCAGCTCATATTTAAGAAAAAAATCACTAACAGGGCGGACGCAGAGAAACACATTTTATTTCTAGAGACTCCGTACCTACTGTCAAAACTCTAAAGAGCGACTGCACACTTCCTGTCTTCACCATAAAAGACCTGTTTCATCCTGCCTGTGCTAACAAAATAAGAGTCTCAGAAAGCTAGCAAGCTACGGAGTTTGATGCCAATGTATTTCTCCCCCGCCCTCAGCGACCGCACACTCACTTGCTTGCCCACCCGCACACTCACTGACGTCACTCACCTGCTGCCAGACATTAAAGGGCCACACACATATGCTACTCTCATAACAAAGTGTTTAAAAACCAGTATGCAAGTTGGACAAATGAGATGCTAAATCCAACCACTTTCATGTGGTATTGGACAGAAAGGAGGACTTTTTTTTTCCCTCCATTTGAAAATGCGGACGTTATCAGCACCACTGTCTAATTCCAATCAATGCAAGTCATCAGAATCAGGTAATACACCAACTTATATTCTTGTCTTCATGAAAGAAAGGAATCTATGTGTGTTAAACATGCTTGTATTATCATTAAACACCATTAACTTGTTAACAAAAATGTCTCTTTCATGAATAAATAAATATAAATTATAAATAGGAATGAGGTAGATCTCCTCGACTTGGTCAATTGAAAAGTAGCTCACCTGCAGAAAAAGTGTGAGCGCCCCTGCTCTAATGTGTTTTCCTGTGGAACAAGGTGCGTTTACCTTCAATTATGTTGTTTTCCAGTATTTGATGTGTGTTGTCTGGTGGCAGCTTGTGTTGTTATAGCAACACATGTAAAGCGTAACCTGAATTTACATAAAAGTTCGTGTACCAACGTAGTGTTTGTATCCTGGTTTGATTTCCTTCCCAAGCTTGACATTTGAGGATATTTTTCCACAGCAGCCTGATTTTCTTTTAAGAAATTAATATTAACATTTTGTCTACAACACAGCCCGAAGGCATCGATTTTGTTTTGTTTATCTCTCATTAGAACCTACACGGTACAGGTCAAGACACAGGAACTGGAGCAGGAACTATATCCCCCAGTGAAGTGAGTATAAGTGAGGTGCATCTTCAGTCACTCTCAGAGCTCGTGCAAGATACCTCTGGACTTTCAACTCTTAGTCTTCTGGCCAATGAACAGCTCCTGACGGCGCTCAGAAGCCTTTACTGTAGTGGCAGCCCCCTGCCAGAGGTCCTCTGTGGACAGCATGATGTTTGCTGCCACTGATTGCTTTTAACACTGTCAACCTGCATGCCACGAGAGCCGCTTAATCTGCTGCAGGCATGACTGTCAGCTTTCCTGTCTACGTCTGTTAAACCAGGTTCAACTGGACTAACACTTGTGGAGCAGCAGTGGCAGCATCCATTTTTTTGCTCTTTTCCCCACTAAAGTCAAATTATTCTGCAAAATGTACTAGCTAGAAAGTGTGTCTATTAACTGAACGCCTTCTTTTACACACCGCATTTTCAACCAGGTTACCTTCTCACGCATCTTCTCCATCGTCTCTTCTTCTGGCTGGACTCTTTTTGCTTTCATTCACCTTCCAGTGACTTGATTAATGGCTTCTACTTTCTCCTCCTTTAATCTCTGTTGACCTAGTTCGGCTCAGGTGGGATGGGGACACTTTTCTCTGGCTCTGTATTGCACTTTTGTGGTCTAGCATGTTGCAGATGCTCACTTACAAGACTGCATGTATCATGCCTCAGGTTTGATGGACACGCTGGTGTAAGTTTTCAACTGGTTTCCTTCTCTGCTTGCCAACTTCTCCATGCTTCTCTTTCCAGCACCGTCTTTTTTCCCATCACTGGGCAGAAGCTCACCATGGCGTGTTAGTAAATGTTTGCTTTTGTCCTTTGCAGAGCTCTCAGTATGTGCAGTGTGTGGCCGGCTGCCTTCAGCTGATGCTGAGGGTTAATGAGTACAGGTTTGCCTGGGTGGAGGCCGACGGGGTTAACTGGTAAGTAGACTTCTTTTTTACAGTGAAACAGACGTCTGAGGTCAAACACAGTTTATTTCAAAAGAAACCATGGGAATAGAAATGCAGTACAATGGTACCTTGGTTTTCATTAGAAATGCCTGGGCCGATATTCGATAAATCAATTAACCGAACAATAAATGGAAATAAAGTCATAACTTTTCCAATCGTCGATAACCGCCATACGCATGCATTGTTGCAGGTTACAAGACTCCCGCCCAAAGGCAAAACCTAGTAACTCACTTCTAGTTGATTTTGAGAAAACAAAGAAAAAAACCAATCCATCTTGATGCTGTCTTACAAAGATCTACAAAGTCATCAAACGTATAGATGTTTTCTTGAGCTTTCATTTTCTTGCCGATTGAATCTGCTCTAATGTACGTGTGCCCTTTCTCCAGATATTTTATTACAATCTCGGGTGGGTTCCCCTTCTGCGTTTGCACATTGGGCAAGAGCCGTGTACAGTGTCCAGTTTTTATTTTGACCTCCACAGTTATCTGCCCAAAAGAGTATGCAAGGGGAAGAATCAAGAACAATACATTTAATGAAGGTGCTTGCAACGTCCTGGGCCAATCTTCCAAATATCCCCTCGTGCCATAATATGACATAATCAGGTTGACCGTCGGCCCCCATTCGTGCAAATGTCTCATTAAAGACAATAAAGCGACTGACCAAGAAGCTCCGATTGGTCCCTTGAGATACTAGGTTTTTCTGTTGTATCTACGCGGTTATGTGGTAGTTGCTAGGTCCTGCCATGCGCGTAACAGCTTACTTACGGAACAAATTACAATATCGCATACACTAATGTAAAGCATGTCACCTAGGAACTCCAAAATTATTATCAGCTCAGTTTTGACCAAATTTGAGTTACTGGGTTTTGCCTTTGGACGGGAGAAGAGCGGTCATTCGGTTTTAGCAACTACGGGCATGCACATAAACGGTAGTAATGATAACCGCTTTAAGACTCTCGACGGTTAGTCTTAGTGTGTTAATGTGAATGTGGATGATTTCAATATGTGTTGTCCGTGAAATAAGGTGGCGACTTATCCAGGGTGCACCGCGCCTTCCGCCCGAGTGCAGCTGGGATAGGCTCCAGCACCCCCCGTGACCCCGAGAGGGACAAGCGGTAGAAAATAGATGGATGGATGGAAGTTCATTTAGTTATTTTATTTATTGTTTTGGTTGCTTACATTTGAAGGTCACCCACCCCCTCCTTAACAGAGACATAGCCATTTTATTGCTTTTGGTTGTGATTTTTATTAAAGTGCAACATTTTGCTTACAGACGGAGTATATTTAGGGACCGATGTCCCTTTGGGACAGAGGACCCTATTGAATTTCTAAGTTTTTTAAAATTATTATTCTTTATTATTATACCGCCGCCTCTTTGAGCTGTAATTTGACCCCCTTAACATCCTTCAGAACTCACCAAATTTGACACACACATCAGGACTGGTGAAAATTGCGATCTAATCAAAAAAACAAACCCTAAAACTCTAAAATGTGCTCTAGCGCCCCCTAGGAAGAAAACACTGACAAAACTGCCTATAACTTCCAGTAGGACCATCATAGAAACATAAAAAAAACCTATACGTAAGGTCTCAGTTAGACCTATATTTCATACACTCACATCCCCCGGCTAAAATCAACAGGAAGTTTGCTATTCCCATTTCAATACAAAAAATGGCTAAAGAATGTCGCTTTTTTTTTATCAAACATCTCCTCTGAGGCCGTTTGTCGTTTCGGCTTCAAATAAGCACAGAAGAAAGATTGAACCCTTCTGATTAAAAGTTAAAGAAAGAGTTTTAATTACTACCCCGGTTTGGATTTTATGAGCCCGCAAAGAACCATTGCGCTGCTGCTGTTGTCACAAAATAGCGGCTTTCTGCTCAGACAAAACTGTAGGACTGTCATATACACATGAAACAAAAACCTCAATTTAGGTCTCACTGAGACCTATATTTCATACACTGACCGCCCCTAACTAAAATCAACAGGAAGTTTGCTATTCCCACTTAAATACAATAGCTGCATTACATTCACCACGCTTTAGAGCTGGGGTCACCAACGCGGTGCCCGCGGGCACCAGGTAGCCCGTAAGGACCAGATGAGTCGCCCGCTGGCCTGTTCTAAAAATAGCTCAAATAGCAGCACTTACCAGTGACCTGCCTCTATTTTTTCAATTGTATTTATTTACTAGCAAGCTGGTCTCGCTTTGTTCGTCATTTTTAATTGTAAGAGAGACAAAACTCAAATAGAATTTGAAAATCCAAGAAATATTTCAAAGAATTGAAATAAATTCATTTATTTTTTTACTTTGCTTCTTATAACTTTTAGAAAGACAATTTTTGAGAAAAAATACAACCTTAAAAATGGTTTTAGGAATTTTTAAACACGTATACCTTTTTACCTTTTAAATTCCTTCCTTGTCTTTCCTAACAATTTAAATCAATGTTCAAGTATTTTTTTTTTATTGTAAAGAATAATAAATACATTTTAATTTAATTCTTCATTTTAGTGTCTGTTTTTTCGACGACGAATATTTGTGAAATATTTCTTCAAACTTATGATTCAAATTCAAAATAGATTATTCTGGCAAATCTACAACATCTGTAGAATCAAATTTAAATCTTATTTCAAAGTCTTTTGAATTTCTTTTAAAATTTTTGTTCTGGAAAATCTAAAAGAAATAACGATTTGTCTGTGTTAGAAATATAGATTGGTTCAATTTGTTATATATTCTAACAAAGTGCAGATTTGTTTTTACATTTTAAAATTCTAAAATTAATCTTGATCAGGAAAAATTACTAATGATGTTCCATAAATATATTTTTTTAATTTTTTCAAAAAGATTCGAATTAGTTAGTTTTTTTCTTCTTTTTTTCGGTTGAATTTTGAATTTTAAAGAGTCGAAATTGAAGATAATCTAAGTTTCAAATTTTCTTTTTCATTTTTTTCGTGTTTTCTCCTCTTTTAATCCGTTCAATCAAATGTTTTTTTCATCATTTATTCTCTACAAATAAACCTTCCGTAAAAGGAAAAAAAATGTACGACGGAATGACAGAATGACAGACAGAAATACCCATTTTTATATAAATATATATATATATATATATATATATGTACATTTATTTATTAAAGGTAAATTGAGCAAATTGGCTATTTCTGGCAATTTATTGAAGTGTGTATCGACCTGGTAGCCCTTCGCATTAATCAATACCCAAGAAGTAGTTCTTGGTTTCAAAAAGGTTGGTGACCCCTGCTTTAGAGTCTCAATGGTGGCACCAAGGCGTCCTTATAAAATGCCCAGGCCACTTTACAACTGTTATTACTATGAGACTGATGTATAACACGTGTGTACAACTTTTTCTCTGTGTAATAATCCATCCATCCATCTTCTACCGCTTATATGGGCTTGGGTGGCGGGGGCAGCAGCAAAAGCGGTCTCGTCCATCGCTGCTTGCAGCTTTAATTTTATTTTTATTTTGCAAATGTATCAAAAATTTAAAAAAATCACATGTACATAATTATGCACAGATTTTGCTCAATACATTAATTTGTTTTCACGTAAATGACCTTTGTTTTTAACGTATTGTGGCTTTTATTTTGCCGTGGCGTCACACTCAATCAATTACATGTAAGGGAAAGACTGGGGAAGTAATGTATCTCGTTAACTCCTGTGAGTACAGTCTTGTGATTGGCCGTGTGTTAATCCAAAAGCCATTTTTTGTCATGGAAACGGTGGCTGCAATTGCATTTGCATTTTAGGAGGTCTGCATCATGCTACTTAGCATCTTTCTCTGCAAATGTGGACCCCCTACGCATCTGTTGAATGTTATTCATTGTGTGTTTGGACCAACACTCGGAGCCCATGTGGACATTTTGTATTCCAGGCTATTATCGGGACTAATAGCTCAGTGGCATGGAGGCACACTGCTTTGAAAGCTTGGGAATTAAGAAAGCGATGCGCTACACAAAATATGGCTTCTCATCAACATCATTTTGTCCCTTTGTACTTTTTGACTTGCCTTTTCCACCCTGCCTTCTCTTCAAGTATTACAGCGGTGTTGAGCAACAAGTGTGGCTTCCAGCTCCAATACCAGATGATCTTCTGCGTCTGGCTCCTGGCCTTCAGCCCCCAGCTGTGCGAGCAGTTAAGGCGCTACAACGTGGTGCCTGCCCTCTCCGATATCCTGCAGGAATCTGTCAAGGAGAAGGTCACACGGATCATTCTGGCGGCCTTCAGGGTACGTGTAGAGCTCCCCAATTTGGCGCTTTATGCCTTTGAAGTGCACTCAGATATTTACAAACTCCAGTGAAGCACTTTTCACTTGTAATTGGGCCGCCTGCTTTATCGCTTCTGTGGGGAAAATGCAAATGGCACTATTAAAAAACAGAGGAAGGCGATAAAAGAAACTAAGTCCTTAAAAGTTGCATAAATAAGATGTACCTCGATGTTATTTAGTTGGTTCCCTGCTGTCTACGTTCAATACGATGATGAATATTTCATGCCGAGCTGTTGTACGGAAATTTCAAAATTCCTAAGGTTTGCAAGGACAAAATATGTGATTGTCAAGTGATTCCTCTCGCTTGGCTGCTCTCTTGGCCAGCAGACATTGAATCGAATCAAATATAATGCCTCTCCACCGTCAAAACACTCATTGCCACCATCATGATGTAGTGTCATATAGAGATGATGTTTGTTGAGAAGGGCTTCACGGTGGCAGAGGGGTTAGTGCGTCTGCCTCACAATACGAAGTTCCTGCAGTCCTGGGTTCAAATCCAGGCTCGGGTTCTTTCTGTGTGGAGTTTGCATGTTCTCCCCGTGAATGCGTGGGTTCCCTCCGGGTACTCCGGCTTCCTCCCACTTCCAAAGACATGCACCTGGGGATAGGTTGATTGGCAACACTAAATTGGCCCTAGTGTGTGAATGTGAGTGTGAATGTTGTCTGTCTATCTGTGTTGGCCCTGCGATGAGGTGGCGACTTGTCCAGGGTGTACCCCGCCTTCCGCCCGATTGTAGCTGAGATAGGCGCCAGCGCCCCCCGCGACCCCGAAAGGGAATAAGCGGTAGAAAATGGATGGATGGATGGGTTTGTTGAGAAATTATCGATTTCGATGCCATTATCGAATCCTCATATCCAACCGATTACTTATCGATTATCTTATCGAATCCAGATAGGTTGTTGTATATGGAAAAAAAAACACAATACTTGGTTTGACAAAAGCTCACTTTTTAAACAAATAAACAGAGCAAACACTACCCTGGTCATTCTGGCTGTCATCATCTGAATAACTCATATCTTGCAAGCACTAGTTTATTAGACAGACCTGCAAACCCTGGAGTGGTGTAGTAGGCTACAAAATACTGTTAACGTTATCAGGCACATACAGAAAGGCTAACGTTAACGTTTCCGTTAGCCACTGACTATGCTTAGGTAACGTTACTCTAGCTAACATTACTGCAGTCCTGGTTGACATAAGAGTTGTAACGTTATTTGAGCCTGAACGCTACAAGTGAGCAGATATGGAAATGAACTAGCAACAGTTAACGTTAGTTACTCACCGGCACTATCACTAGGACTGCAGGTTGAAGCAGAGGAAGAGGGGCGTGCTTCTTCCTCGCTGTCGCTGCTTCTCCACGACACCTTTCTCTAACCTTCTGGTTATGTACGGCCTGAACATGTTTGTTGTACTGCTCCCCTTACAGGAAAGCCAAGTCTGGCAATATTTGCAGATAGCCGTTTCGTCCTCGTATTTCTTAGTAAAGTGAAGCCATGCCTTGGTGCGTTTTTTTCTGGACCGTTGTTGCTGCTTCTGTATCTGCCGCCCAATGACTGAGCTATGTCATTTACTGTGACGCAGGATTCGTTCCCAGGGATTCGAATAAAGAACCGTATCTTTTTCTTTACTATAGTTGCTTCGATAACGGGAACCGTTTCTCAGGAAGGGATTCGAATCAGTGAAATTGGTTCTTTTCTTATCAAACAATCGGGAGAACCAGTTTTCGAACGTCATCCCTAGTGTCATGTATGGTTCAGAATTCTATTCTAGGATACTTGCGCACCACTTGAACGCGGCTCAAAAGACGAACTAGCAATTAGACCATTGCCCTACTGCCAGAGCTTCACTGTCCCCACTAACTGAAGAGTCCTCTGAACAGAATTAATGGTCGCTTTGGCACAGGGTGTCTTCAAAGAAAAGAAAGAACAATCAGTATGCCGAGAGCTCAACAGTGAATCAAATCATGTCATTTGAATATTTCGATGAAAGACTTCGATTATTCGCGAGCTTTGGCCAGCCTTGCCAGCTCACAAGGACTCTGAAGCATCGAGCACAATGCACAGGATGAATGGCCATTGATTACAAGACTGAAGCTTGAGGTCAGCTTGTCCTGCTCAACTCTTATTCACCCACAGCCTTGTTTGTGTTGAGGGAATTGACAGGAAGTTGGACGGCACTTTTGTCGGGATTGATAATTCCCATTTACACTCGTTTACGTTATGACTGACACATTGCTGCTTATTAAAAGCAGAAGTAGGTGCGGCATGGAGACCTAAGGTATCCTTTGAACAGTAGGACAGCTCATTGTTAAAGAGGAATTTTGCCTATTGTTCACAATCATTATGAGAGACAAGAACACGTCTTTTTTTAGGATTTTAAAAATGATAAGCGCTTGGAAGATGCGGCTAATGGGAGTCATCGTTGTAGCCTTCAAAACCCTCTAAAACATTTTCAAAACCCTCCAACATTTTGTATACACGCAAGTCTATATATAATGTAGTAACAGACACCTTCATAACAATATGTAATATGTACAATATGTACACGGCAAGTCTATATATAATGTAGTAACAGACACCTTCATAACAATATGTAATATGTACAATATGTACACGGCAGGTATATATATAATGTAGTAACACACACCTTCATAACAATATGTAATATGTACATTATACACACTGCAAGTATATATATATATATATATATATATATATATATAATGTAGTAACAGACACCTTCATAACAATATGTAATATGTACAATATACACACTGCAAGTATATATATAATGTAGTAACAGACACCTTCATAACAATATGTAAAATGTACAATATACACACTGCAAGTATATATATATATATATATATATATATATATATATATATATATATATATATATAATGTAGTAACAGACACCTTCATAACAATATGTAATATGTACAATATACACACTGCAAGTATATATATCATGTAGTAACAGACACCTTCCAGTGACGTGCAGTGAACTAAACACCAGGTGAGGCATACATACTTTTTTTTCTTCTTTTTTTTTTTACTTAAATTCATATGTGCAGCTCTAGTCATTGTTGATTTAGGTTGCACATTAGAGTTAGAGCAGGGGTGCCCACACTTTTTCTGCAGGCGAGCTACTTTTCAATTGACCAACTCGAGGGGATCTACCTCATTTATATATATCATTTATGTTTATTTATTTATGAAAGAGACATTTTTGTAAACAAGTTAAATGTGTTTAATGATAATACAAGCATGTGTAACACATATAGATGTCTTTCTTTCACGAAGACAAGAATATAAGTTGGTGTATTACCTGATTCTGATGACTTGCATTGATTGGAATCAGACAGTAATGATGATAACGCCCACATTTTCAAATGGAGGAGAAAAAACTTTGTCCTTTCTGGCCAATACCACATGAATGTGGTTGTTTTTTTGGCATCTAATTCATCCAGCTTCCATACACTTTACAAGAAAAACATTGGCGGCAAATTCCGTAGCTTGCTTGATTGACATTCACGGCACCCGAGGGTCTTGTGAGATGACGCTGGCTGCTGCCAGTTCATTATTATGAAAAAATGACAGAGAGGAAGGCCAGAAACACTTTTTATTTCAACAGACTTTCGCGCCGTCCCTTCCGTCAAAACTCTAAAGGCCGACTGCACATTTCCTATCTTCACAATAAAAGCCCTGCTTCATGCTGCCTGCGCTAACAAAATAAGAGTCTCGGAAAGCTGGCGTGCACAAGTGATGTGCACGCCAGCTTTCTGAGGGATCGCTTGTGCACGCCAGTTTTCCGAGACTCTGTTTATAGTTCATTGTCATTTCATGCCATCGTGCAGGTGTTTTGTTTCATATTTGTATTTTGTAGCCAAGTTCTATACCTCCTTAGGAGCGCCCTTAGTTTGTTTAATTTTTTATTATAGTGTTTAAATAAACAAATATGTACCGGAATTCTCGTCTGGCTCGTGCCAATCATCCTTTGCGTGGAAGAAGCAAAACAAATCCAAGTCCAGGTGTGACAATGATATGATAAATGGGTCCAAAAACTATTTGATAAAGTTGTTATTAAATACTTTTTGGTCCCACTTGCTTTTAACAAAATAAATCAAGTATTCTGAGTGTATATTATCTTTCTGTATTTGTATCTGAAGCAGCAATAGCTATCCTCCATGTATGATCGCATTCATTTTGTCTTAAAGTCCAGTTTAGAGAAGTATTTCACATTGAATACAGTATATAATCCTCCATATTGGCAGAAACATTCATTTAATTCAATTTCATTCCAAGAAATTAAACAATATTTTTGCATCCGACAAAAAACACCCACAAACGATGGCTTAGTCTAATAAAAATGCCATGTTTGTTATAAATACAGTTAAAAAAAAAAAAGAAAAGAAAAAAGACTGGCTCCCGCTGGAGAGACCTGTGTCTGCTAGCTTGAGCGCCCCCACTTCTCCCAGTGAGGCGAGTCATAGTACTTCTGAACCATTGAACTGCAAGTTGACAATATATCGCCCCCTACCTTGAGGCAGAGGTACTTGCTGCCTCAAGACCTGCCTTTTCTACATGGCAACAAGCATGCGCCCCCTTGCACGTACGCCCCAATACACACTGTGTGTAACCGTGGAGGCACCGCCTGTGTCTGCCTCACTTCTCATCTGCTGCATTGTTTTGATCAGGCAACATGGAGTTTCTGCGATTTTGACTATGAAAATTATCAAAATATACGGGAACCACACCAAAATCACTTAGAAAAACATAAACCAAAAGACAAATATTAAAACTGATTTAATTTATTACTTTGTTTTGGAACATCTCATGGTTAAGCCACCTGGTGGCAGGTGAGGCGCTGCCTCACTTTCCTCCCCTGACAGCACGTCACTGACTTCATGACAATATGTAATATGTACAATATACACACCGCAAGTTCATATATATATATATATATATATATATATATATATATAATGTAGTAACAGACAGCTTCATAACAATATGTAATATGTACAATATGTATCATATTTTGGTCATTTTAATCATTACCTGAACTAATTCCTCGGCGCATTTATTTCTGTTTCCCTAGCAGCGCACTTCCGACTTCTGGCAACAAATGCGTGTCCTACTTACGGGAACAGATGCGAATGTGTTTTCTAAATACGGCAGACTTGGTTAATGCACAACAAAGGTGAATATTTTTGGAGAAATGAGGATGACTGCAGCTTATAGAAGCAAATACAAAGGAAGGGTTAGACTTTGGAGCAGACTTAGGCCAAGAGAGTGAGCTGAAAGTGACTTTGCGCTGTAGATGTGAAACTTGACCCATCCTATCTCGACATAAATGGAGTGCTTACCCAAATACACCGTAAAACCACTACCTGCCAGTTGCACCACGCGCACAGCGTGTCATGGAGTGAGTCACACTTTAGTATTGTACATGCTACATGCGGCAAGTCATGCATGTTTATTAAACTTCAGTACATACGCTGTCTGGTTAGTTTTGTCAAACACAAGAAATAATACTTTACAGATATTGTAATATAATAATTCATATTTTTCAGTCAGTACGTTTGGTATTGTATCACAGTGTTTTGCATTACAAACTTAAATGTGTTTCGTTCTAACGTAGAAGCTAGCTTATCTCTTGCCGTAGTTAGCTTTTACGGCTCATACTGAAGCATGCCGATGTGTTACTAAGAGAGAAAAAGAGTCCCTTTGTGTTCACTCTTACAAACCCCGTTTCCATATGAGTTGGGGAATTGTGTTAGATGTAAATATAAACAGAATACAATGACTTGCAAATCATTTTCAAGCCATATTCAATTGAATATGCTACAAAGACAACTTATTTGATGTTCAAACTTATAAACTTTTTTGTTGTGCAAATAATCATTAACTTTAGAAATTGATTGCTAGCAACACGTGACAAAGAAGTTGGGAAAGGTGGCAATAAATACTGATAAAGTTGAGGAATGCTCATCAAACACTTATTTGGAACATCCCACAGGTGTGCAGGCTAATTGGGAACAGGTGGGTGCCATGATTGGGTATAAAAACAGCTTCCCCAAAAATTCTCGGCCTTTCACAAGAAAAGATGGGGCGAGGTACACCCCTTTGTCCACAACTGAGTGAGCAAATAGTCAAACAGTTTAAGAACAACGTTTCTCAAAGTGCAATTGAAAGAAATTTAGGGATTTCAACATCAACGGTCCAAAATAGAATCAAAAGGTTCCGAGAATCTGGAGAAATCACTCCACGTAAGCGGCATGGCCGGAAACCAACATTGAACAACCGTGACCTTCGATCCTTCAGACGGCACTGTGTCAAAAACCGACATCAATCTCTAAAGGATATCACCACATGGGCTCAGGAACACTTCAGAAAACCACTGTCACTAAATACAGTTCGTCGCTACATCTGTAAGTGCAAGTTAAAGCTCTACTATGAAAAGCAAAAGCCATTTATCAAAAACATCCAGAAACCCCGCCGGCTTCTCTGGGCCCAAGATCAGCTAAGATGGACTGATGCAAAGTGGAAAAGTGTTCTGTGATCTGACGAGTCCACATTTCAAATTGTTTTTGGAAATATTCGACATTGTGTCATCCGGACCAAAGGGGAAGCGAACCATCCAGACTGTTATCATCGCAAAGTTCAAAAGCCAGCATCTGTGATGGTATGGGGGTGCATTAGTGCCCAAGGCATGGGTAACTTACACATCTGTGAAGGCACCATTAATGCTGAAAGGTACACACAGGTTTTGGAACAACATTTGTTGCCATTTAATCGCCGTCTTTTTCATGGACGCCCCTGCTTATTTCAGCAAAACAATGCCAAGCCACATTCAGCATGTGTTACAACAGCGTGGCTTCGTAAAAAAAGAGCGCCTGCAGTCCAGACCTGTCTCCCATGGAAAATGTGTGGCACATTATGAAGCGCAAAATACGACAGCTGAGACCCCGGACTGTTGAAGGACTGAAGCTCTACATAAAACAAGAATGGGAAAGAATTCCACTTTCAAAGCTTCAACAATTAGTTTCCTCAGTTCCCAAACGTTTATTGAGTGTTGTTAAAAGAAAAGGTGATGTAACACAGTGGTGAACATGCCCTTTCCCAACTACTTGGGCACGTGTTGCAGCCATGAAATTCTAAGTTAATTATTATTTGCAAAAAAAAAAAAAGTTTATCAGTTTGAACATCAAATATGTTGTCTTTGTAGCATATTCAACTGAATATGGGTTGAAAGTGATTTGCAAATCATTGTATTCTGTTTATATTTACATCTAACACAATTTCCCAACTCATATGGAAACAGCTTGGTTATTATACAGGTCATGGAACATCCATCCATTTTCTACCGCTTGTCCCTTTTATAAATGAAGAAATTTTGACATTTTTCAAATGCATTTTCAAAGTGATTAAGCAATAGAGTTGATTTCTCCCATTAGCTTCATTGCTAACTACCAACAACGAGACGATTTCTATATGTTAGAATGTGAAAAAAAAACTAACTTTTATCTTCTTGTCGTATGAACGATAGGCAAAAGTCCCCAAAAAAGTGCAGTTCCCCCATACGAATTGAAAAATAGTTGTTATTTTAAAGAAGTTTATTCCAAGGGAGATGGGATTTGCTGTTTCTCCCAAAAGGCCTCATTAGTTGGCGATTGTGCTGGCGGGACGAGCAGTCCTGCCATCTGCAAGTCCTTGAACAAGCACACAATGGCAGTGTGGCGGGGATACAATTTTCATTCTGCTACGCTGTCTTTGTGTGTTTGCTCGGCAGAGGGGCTTTCATTAGAGTTCCTTATGTCCGTCTGCTCCAACCACTTTCATTTAGCATCACCCCAGAAACACTGCTACTATCTTAATGGTGAATTCTGTAAATGACGTCTACTTCATGTTTTACTAGGATTTTACTAAGGATGCAGAATTGCAGAGGTGCTCATTGCCAACACTTGTTTTCTTCCCCGCTAGAATGTCCTGGAGAAGTCATCAGAGAGGGAAACTCGCCAGGAGTACGCTCTGGCTATGATTCAATGCAAAGTGCTGAAGCAGCTGGAGAACCTGGAGCAGCAGAAGTACGACGACGAGGACATCACGGAGGACATTAAGTTCCTGCTGGAGAAGCTGGGAGAAAGCGTGCAGGATCTCAGGTGCCTCTCAAATACTTCCTTGTTTATGGACGTGTGCAGCAGGTAACACCTAAATATGTCAACTTTTTTCTTTTTCTTTAGCTCGTTTGACGAGTACAGCTCTGAGCTCAAGTCGGGCCGCCTGGAATGGAGCCCCGTGCACAAGTCTGAGAAGTTCTGGCGGGAGAACGCTGTCCGCCTTAATGAGAAAAACTATGAGCTCCTCAAGTAAGAAGAAGCAGACTCTCCTAATCTATCTTTATTACAGTAGAAGAAAGTACACATTAGTTTAATCTACCGTATTTCCTTAAATTGCCGCCGGGGGCGCTAATTAATTTAAAACTTCTTCTCACTCCGGCGTTTACCAAAGGCATTAGGTAAATTTAGGCCTGCGCTTATAAATTTGAGTGCGATGTAAGGATACCATCATGAAAAGCACATTTAATAAAAAAAAAACATTATTATGGTCTTACCTTTACTTATAAATGAAGTCCATGCGCAGCTCCTTCTGATCAAAAGCATCAATAACTTGTTTATAGAAGTCTTCCTTATCTTTCTTCAGTTTTAAAAGTCTCTCTGTCTCGATGGAGATCTTCCTTTATTACCTCCTGCTTCGATTGAAAGTCCAGTTTAGAAAACTGTTTTATTTTAGGTATGTAATCCTCCATGCTAAAAGTGCAAGCGAGAGGAAAAAATATCGCTGCTAACTCTTGCTGCTTGTTGACACTTCTTCTGCAGCCGAGTAGGATCACTAGCGCCCTCTACCACCAGGAGGCGGGAGTCATTTAATGACTCATATTTGACACAAGCAGGGACAGTATATTAATAAAACATAGCTGCTTACTGTTCTTTTCAGCATATTTAATAGCTTGGACCTTAAATTCTACTGAATAGCTTTTAATCTTCTTCCCTTTATGCGATTTCAAATGATTGAAATCAGCCTCCTCCATTTTGAAAATGATAACAGGTGAAGTGTCACTCGTGACTTGACGAGTTTGACCCGGTGGAAATTCTAAGCATATGCTAATTATTTGGCGAAACGAGTTTGCCCCGGCAGAAATTCTAGACATGCGCTAATAAAAATAATATTTAGCGAAACGAGTTTGACCCGGCGTTAATCCTGAGCCGACAGTAATGCTAAGCATGCGCTAATTATTTTGCGAAACGAGTTTGACCTGGCAGTAATTCTAGGCAGGCGCATACTATATACCCGGCGGCAATTCAAGGAAATACGGTATCTTTATTACAGTGGAAGAAAGTACACATTAGTTTAGTCGCTATTGGAACACATCCTGTTACAAAAGTCTTTGTGTCGTTTTGACACTGCTTTTGTGACAATATACCACTAAAATGTCACTCGGGAGAGCGGTTTGTGTTTCCCAAGACTACTGCCTGGTTCAGAAAGATGATTCCTAGGTGACACATTTATCCAGATCCTCACCAAGATTCAATGGTTTCTTACTTGGCTCATAGAGGAAAAGTCTTGTTTTTTACATATTTGGCGTAATCCTGCACATTTAGTGCTACACTCTATCAAAATGACTGTAAAAAAAGATAGTGTTTCATAAGGTTTAATGTATATGTAATTGTGTATATATATATATATATATAAACTTTGAAAGAAAATAATGTTTGCCTTGGTGCCCTTCTAACATGTCTCGGTGCCCTAAAAAATGACCCCCCTTTAAGACTACATCTGCCTGGACCTTAAAAAGTAAAAAGTTGAGGCCTGTGTATAACATTCTATTGTATAATTATCTAAAAGTTATTTTGGTATTTTTAAAAGGCATGTAACATGTTAAAAAGATTCGGGGGGTGGGTGAGTGGAGCAAGCACCAATTCCAATTAACTTCCTAGGTACGAGCTGCGTTCCACAACCAACTGAACTGGTATCCCCGGGTATTAAGTGTACATTTACTATATATATATATATATATATATATATATACACTTTGAAGGAAAATAATGTTTGCCTTATATACATATATATATATATATATATATATATATATATATATATATATATATATATATATATATATATATATATATATATATATATATATATATATATACACAAACTTTGAAAGAAAATAATGTTTGCCTTGGTGCCCTTCTAACATTTAAAGACTATACATATATATACTATACATATATATATGTGTATATATATATATATATATATATATGTATATATGTTTATGTATTTATGTATATATATATATATATATATATATATATATTTGTATGTATATGTATGTATTGGTACTAGGTGGGGATTGAACCAGTGACCCTCGGGTTGCGCACGGCCTATATATATATATATATATATATATATATATATATATATATATATATATATATATATATATATATATATATATATATATATATATATATATATATATATATATATATGCTGTAGTGCAGTGGTTCTCAACCTTTTTTCAGTGATGTACCCCCTGTCAACATTTTTTTTAATTCAAGTACCCCCTAATCAGAGCAAAGCTTTTTTGGTTGAAAAAAAGAGATAAAGAAGTAAAATACAGCACTATGTCATCAGTTTCTGATTTATTAAATTGTATAACAGTGCAAAATATTGCTCATATGTAGTGGTATTTCTTGAACTATTAGGAAAAAAAGATATAAAAATAACTTTAAGTTGATGATTACTTCTATGTGTAGAAAGCTTTATTTATAATTGAACCTCTTTTTTATTTTTCAACAAGTTTTTAAAGTGCCCTCTTTGGGGATTGTAATAGAGATCCATCTGGATTCATCAACTTCATTCTAAACATTTCTTCTCAAAAACAGAAATCTTTAACATCAATATTTATGGAACATGTCCACAAATTATCTAGCTGTCAACACTGAATATTGCATTGTTGCATTTCTTTTCACAGTTTATGAACTTACATTCATATTTTGTATGAATATATGAGTATTATTCAATAAATATATTAATAAAGGATTTTTGAATTGTTGCTATTTTTAGAATAAATAAATAAAAAAATCTCACATAGCCCTTGGCATACCTTCAAGTACCCCCATTTGACAACCACTGCTGTAGTGTATAGCATGCTGGGAATTATCTGGGCATGTGATGGAAGACTGCACTGCACATGTGATGTAGGAATGCACAATGCAGGGTTGAAATTCTACTGAATTTGCATTAAATCTGGTTGTTTTAGCTAATAATCATGCTGCAAGATCTAGCATGTTGCATTCAATGTTTATTCCCATTAATTCCCATGGAAAGTTTCCAACTTTGAATTTTGCATCCCTAATCAATATATGTCTGATCTTTATTGTTATAATCGCTCAAAAGATGTTTGACATATGCTAAAAATGTAGGAAATTTCCCCCTTCAGGATCCTAACCAGGCTCCTGGAGGTGTCCGACGATCCTCAAGTCATAGCGGTGGCTTCTCACGACGTGGGCGAGTACGTGCGGCACTACCCGCGTGGCAAACGGTAAAACCACCAGCATTACTTCCCGTCTTCAACCAACAACATATCCTCATGTCATTTCTATTTCGCCCCATCAGGGTGATTGAGCAGCTGGGCGGGAAGCAGCTGGTGATGAACCACATGCACCACGAGGACCAGCTGGTGCGCTACAACGCCCTGCTGGCCGTGCAGAAGCTCATGGTCCACAACTGGTAGGAACACCTTGACGTTTCTGTCTTCCTTCTAGTTGCACCCCTGCTGAAGTTGTAAGTGACCCAGAAGCAGCGGAAGTCTGTGGAATTAAACTGAGCGCAAAGTTCAGGACAGCTTTTACGCAGCCCTGAAAATATCTTTTAGTCATCAAATAATTGAAAGCATCTGTAAGACCTTTAATGGGCTCTTGGACCTTTTTGATATTCATGCACTCTAAAATGCAGACCACTGTCAGAGAATATACAGGCGGTGGTTATTCACAGAATACAAAATGTGAAAATAGCTGTCTGTTAACCAGACCTCTGCTCAGCCACTATTTGTTTTGTGCCACTCAAATAGTCCATAAACCTAGCTTGTTTATTTTGGCTCTGTTTTACTACCGTGTTCTAAGACCCTCTGAGCTCCCCGGGCAACACGATTGTAATGTTTCCTCATCTCAGCGATCATCTCTTCATACTGCGCACTGAAACAACAAGCCTGAATACATGTTGCAGCTTTAAGAGCCGTCAGCCTGACACAAGAGCAGCTCGTGAAGAAAATGCTGGATTTAATTGCGTTCATTTCAATATTTGTGGTGGTTGTGTCTCATTTCCAAGAAGAGTACTTTAACCAAAGACGAGAGACTCATCTTTCTGTCTCCACCCCATTCAACATCTTCATGTTCTGATTCTTCTGTTGGTTTTGTGTTTTTTCCATTCCTAATCCCCACCTAGGGTTGTACGGTATACCAGTATTAGTATAGTACCGCGATACGAATTAATCATATTCAGTACTACCGTATTTCCTTGAATTGCCGCCGGGTATATAGTATGCGCCTGCCTAGAATTACTACCAGCTCAAACTCGTTTCGCAAAATAATTAGCGCATGCTTAGCATTACCGCCGGCTCAGGATTAACGCCGGGTCAAACTTGTTTAGCAAAATATTATTTTTATTAGCGCATGTCTAGAATTTCCGCCGGGTCAAACTCGTTTCGCCAAATAATTAGCATATGCCCAGAATTTCCACCGGGTCAAACTCGTCACGTCACGAGTGACACTTCATCTGTCATCATTTTCAAAATGGAGGAGGCTGATTTCAATCATTTCAAATCGCATAAAGGGAAGAATATTAAGATATATTCAGTAAGATTTAAGGTCCAAGCTATGAATATCCTTAAAAAAAAACAGTAAGCAGCTATGTTTTATTAATATACCGTAGCTGTGTGTGTCAAATAATAGTCATTAAATGATGACTCCCGCCTCCTGGTGGTAGAGGGCGCTAGTGATCCTTCTTGCGACTACTTGGCTGCAGAAGAAGTGACAACAAGCAGCAAGAGTGAGCAGCGATCGTTTATTTTTTCATCTCGCTTGCACTTTTAACATGGAGGATTACATATCTAGAACAAAACAGTTTTCTAAACTGGACATTCAATCGAAGCAGGAGGTAATAAAGGAATATCTCCATCGAGACAGAGAGACTTTTAAATTTGAAGAAAGATAAGGAAGACTTTTATAAACAAGTTATCGATGCTTTTGATCAGAAGGAGCTGCGCATGGACTTCATTTATAAGTAAAAGTAAGACCATAATAATGTTTTTTTTATTAAATGTGCTTTTCATGATGGTATCCTTACATCACACTCAAATTTATAAGCGTAGGCCTAAATTTACCGTATGCCTTTGGTAAACGCTGGAGTGAGAAGAGGTTTTAAATTAATTAGCGCCCCGGCGGCAATTCAAGGAAATACGGTATACCGCATCTGAAAAGTACCGGTCCCCCACTGCTGGTTTACGAGCAGAGGAGCATGTTCGGCAGCGCACAATCACAGAGTACTTACAAGCAGACACGGTGCGTAGACAGAAAAGGGAGAATGGACGCATTTCGGCTTTAAAAGTAAAGATAAAGGTGAAGTTCTAACACTGAAACACCCTCAGAGCTGCTTTAAGACATGGCTAGCTAGCTTGCGGCTAAAGTTCAGCCGCAGTCTGCCTGCAGTGTTGTAGCTCCTTCTTAATCACTAATTGTGAAAAAATAAAGTAAGTTTCTTACAAATACTGCAGGACGAGGAATAGCTGAACATGCCTCACTACACACTGTAGCTCACCGGCGTCACAATGTAAACAAACGCCATTGGTGGATCTACACCTGACATCCACTGTAATGATAACAAGTACAGGAGCCTATCTAGTCGATACTACTATGATTACGTCGATATTTTTTGGCATTGCAACATATTCTTTTGTGTTTAAAAAAAAAATGATGTCCCTGGACACATGAGAACTTTGAATATGACCAATGTATGATCCTGTAACTACTCGGTAAGACATGCACTTGGGGATAGGCCCCTCCCACTTCCAAACACATGTACCTGGGGATAGGCCCCTCCCACCTCCAAAGACATGCACTGGGAATAGGCCCCTCCCACTTCCAAACACATGTACCTGGGGATAGGCCCCTCCCACCTCCAAAGATATGCACCTGGGGATAGGCCCCTCCCACCTCCAAAGACATGCACCTGGGGATAGGTTGATTGGCAACACTAAATTGGCCCTAGTGTGTGAATGTTGTCTGTCTATCTGTGTTGGCCCTGCGATGAGGTGGCGACTTGTCCAGGGTGTACCCCGCCTTCCGCCCAAATGCAGCTGTGATAGGTTCCATAGGCCCCCCCCCACCCCCCCACCCCACCCCACCCCCCACGACCCCAAAAGGCACAAGCGGTAGTTATTGGTTGGACGGATGTATAAAACTAAAAAGGAGATGCAAATTTTGGGTTTGGGCACATTGGACTTGATTCCAGCGCTGATGTTTTTTGGGGGCTGAAGGCGGTCAAGAGGCTCACTGCTGGAACACTTGAGACCCGCCTTCTCCTCGCTGCTTCCTCATCTCCGTGTTTTCAAGGTGAAGCACATTATTTGCCGCCCACATGCAAACCAAGGTGCCCATGAATGGTAGAAAGATAGCAGGAGGGGCCGTCCTTTATTTTGGAGAGGTGGAGATTGTTAAGAGTGAGCGAAATCCTCTGCTGTCATGACAACAGCACACTGATGTTATTCAACCTTCTACCTTTTTGTATGTCGCTCATCTTGTCTCTTCCCTTTTTCCATATTTCCATTCTGCGCCTGCAATGTTGACACTTGTGAATGTGTGTCACTGTCTACAAACCCCGTTTCCATATGAGTTGGGAAATTGTGTTAGATGTAAATATAAACAGAATACAATGATTTGTAAATCCTTTTCAACCCATATTCAGTTGAATATGCTACAAAGACAACATATTTCATGTTCAAACTGATAAACTTTTTTTTTGTTTGCAAATAATAATCAACTTAGTATTTCATGGCTGCAACACATGCCAAAGTAGTTGGGAAAGGGCATGTTCACCACTGTGTTACATCACCTTTTCTTTTAGCAACACTCAATAAACGTTTGGGAACTGAGGAAACTAATTGTTGAAGCTTTGAAAGTGGAATTCTTTCCCATTCTTGTTTTATGTAGAGCTTCAGTTGTTCAACAGTCCGGGGTCTCCGCTGTCGTATTTTACGCTTCATAATGCGCCACACATTTTCCATGGGAGACAGGTCTGGACTGCAGGCGGGTCAGGAAAGTACCCACACTCTTTTTTTTTAATGAAGCCACGCTGTTGAAACACGTGCTGAACGTGGCTTGGCATTGTCTTGCTGAAATAAGCAGGGGTGTCCATAAAAAAGACGGCGCTTAGATGGCAGCATATGTTGTTCCAAAACCTGTATGTACCTTTCAGCATTAATGGTGCCTTCACAGATGTGTAAGTTACCCATGCCTTGGGCACTAATGCACCCCCATACCATCACACATGCTGGCTTTTGAACTTTGCATTGATAACAGTCTGGATGGTTCGCTTCCCCTTTGGTCCGGATGACACGATGTCGAATATTTCCAAAAACAATTTGAAATATGGACTCGTCAGACCACAGAACACTTTTCCATTTTGCATGAGTCCTTCTTAGATGATCTCGGGCCCAGATAAGCCGTCGGCATTTCTGGATGTTGTTGATAAATGGCTTTCGCTTTGCATAGTAGAGCTTTAACTTGCACTTACAGATGTAGCGACGAACTGTATTTAGTGACAGTGGTTTTCTGAAGTGTTCCTGAGCCCGTGTGGTGATATCCTTTAGAGATTGATGTCGGTTTTCGATACAGTGCCGTCTGAGGGATGGAAGGTCACGGTCATTCAATGTTGGTTTCCGGCCATGCTGCTTACGTGGAGTGATTTCTCCAGATTCTCTGAACCTTTTGATGATATTATGGAGCGTAGATGTTGAAATCCCTAAATTTCTTGCAATGTCACTTTGAGAAAGGTTGTTCTTAAACTGTTTGACTATTTGCTCACGCAGTTGTGGACAAAGGGGTGTACCTCGCCCCATCCTTTCTTGTGAAAGACTGAGCATTTTTTGGGAAGCTGTTTTTATACCCAATCATGGCACCCACCTGTTCCCAATTAGCCTGCACACCTGTGGGATGTTCCAAATAAGTGTTTGATGAGCATTCCTCAACTTTATCAGTATTTATTGCCACCTTTCCCAACTTCTTTGTCACGTTTTGCTGGCATCAAATTTTAAAGTTAATGATTATTTGCACAAAAACATTTTTTTTTATGAGTTTGAACATGAAATATGTTGTCTTTGTAGCATATTCAACTGAATATGGGTTGAAAAGGATTTGCAAATAATTGAATTCTGTTTATATTTACATCTAACACAATTTCCCAACTCATATGGAAACGGGGTTTGTACGTGCAAGTCCTCCTCCATGCTCAGAATGACTTAGAGAAAAGATATTCCATGGATTTATTTTGTCTGTATGCGCGTCTCGGGAAGTCATTTGATATTTCCCGTGGTGGCGAACGTGAGTGCAGTGGTGCCACGTGTTGAAATGTCACTGTCAGGAAGGGGTTACCTTTCAGAATAATGGCATTTAAGTTGACTTCCTCTGCCTGGATAGCACCATGAAAGGGGCGCTAAGGAAAAAAGACAAAAAGTTACAAGCATATTGTAGATCTGCACGATTGTGTGTATGTCTAGACCAGGGGTCACCAACGCGGTGCCCACAGGCAGGAGGTCGCCCGTAAGGACCAGATGAGTCGCCCGCTGGCCTGTTCTAAAAATAGCTCAAATAGCAGCACTTACCAGTGAGCTGCCTCTATTTTTTAAATTGTATTTATTTACTAGCAAGCTGGTCTCGCTTTGCTCGACATTTTTAATTCTAAAAGAGACAAAACTCAAATGGAATTTGAAAATCCAAGAAAATATTTTATAGACTTGGTCTTCACTTGTTTATTCATACATTTTTTTTTTACTTTGCTTCATATAACTTTAAGAAAGACAATTTTAGAGAAAAAATACAACCTTAAAATGATTTTAGGATTTTTAAACACATATACCTTTTTACCTTTTAAATTCCTTCCTCTTCTTTCCTGACAATTTAAATCAATGTTCAAGTATTTTTTTTTTTTTATTGTAAATAATAATAGATACATTTTAATTTAATTCTTCATTTTAGCTTCTGTTTTTTCGACGAAAAATATTTGTGAAATATTTCTTCAAACTTATGATTAAAATTAAAAAAATATATTCTGGGAAATCTGGAAAATCTGTAGAATCAAATTTAAATCTTATTTCAAAGTCTTTTGAATTTCTTTTTAAAAAAATTACTGGAAAATCTAGAAGAAATAATGATTTGTCTTTGTTAGAAATATAGCTTGGTCCAATTTGTTATATATTCTAACAAAGTGCAGATTGGATTTTAACCTATTTAAAACATGTCATTGAAATTAATCTTAATCAGGAAAAATTACCAATGATGTTCCATAAAAAAAATGTTTTTATTTTTTCAAAAAGATTCAAAATAGCTAGTTTTTCTCTTAATTTTTTTCAGTTGAATTTTGAATTTTAAAGAGTCGAAATTGAAGATAAATGATGTTTCAAAATTTAGTTTTCATTTTTTCCTCTTTTAAACAGTTCAATTAGTGTATTGTGAAGTGTATTATATTTATATAGCGCTTTTTCTCTATTGACTCAAAGCGCTTTACATAGTGAAACCCAATATCTAATTTTTACAATTTAAACCAGTGTGGGTGGCACTGGGAGCAGGTGGGTCAAGTGTCTTGCCCAAGGACACAACGGCAGTGACTAGGATGGCGGAAGCGGGGATCGAACCTGCAACCCTCAAGTTACTGGCACGGCCGCTCTACCAACCGAGCTATACCGCCCCCAATTAAGTGTTTGTTTTTTCATCATTTATTCTCTACAAAAAACCTTCCATCCATCCATCCATCCATCCATCCATCATCTTCCGCTTATCCGAGGTCGGGTCGCGGGGGCAACAGCCTAAGCAGGGAAACCCAGACTTCCCTCTCCCCAGCCACAAAAAACCTTCCGTAAAAGGAAAAAAAAATTTACGACAGAATGGCAGACAAAAATAACAATTTTTTTAATATATATAGATTTATTTATTAAAGGTAAACTGAGCAAATTGGCTATTTCTGGCGATTTATTAAAGTGTGTATCAAACTGGTAGCCCTTCGCATTAATCAGTACCCAAGAAGTAGCTGCTGGTTTCAAAAAGGTTGGTGACCCCCGGTCTAGTAAATAAGATGTAACATGAAGTCGACAACAATATTTGACATGTTTTGACGGGTCTACTGTGTAGTTCAAGTTAGGAGGTCAGCCTTTACAGCCGACCTCCAGTCCCTAGTGATGTGTGTACTGTAGCTGGAGGGAGATACAGTGTGTCTGCTTGTGGGGACTAATAATGCCAAGAAAATTGGGGGGCATCAAGGCCATGGTGCGTCCCTACCATGCCGAGCCCCCCAAACCCTAAGTGTCTAATATGCGGCTAAAATTGAGGGATGGACGAGCAGGGGACAAGTCAGGAGGACTGGAGCCCCTAAGTGTCTAATATGCGGCTAAAATTGAGGGATGGACGAGCAGGGGACAAGTCAGGAGGACTGGAGCCCCTAAGTGTCTAATATGCGGCTAAAATTGAGGGATGGACGAGCAGGGGACAAGTCAGGAGGACTGGAGCCCCTAAGTGTCTAATATGCGGCTAAAATTGAGGGATGGACGAGCAGGGGACAAGTCAGGAGGACTGGAGCCCCTAAGTGTCTAATATGCGGCTAAAATTGAGGGATGGACGAGCAGGGGACAAGTCAGGAGGACTCGAGCCCCTAAGTGTCTAATATGCGGCTAAAATTGAGGGATGGACGAGCAGGGGACAAGTCAGGAGGACTGGAGCCCCTAAGTGTCTAATATGCGGCTAAAATTGAGGGATGGACGAGCAGGGGACAAGTCAGGAGGACTGGAGCCCCTAAGTGTCTAATATGCGGCTAAAATTGAGGGATGGACGAGCAGGGGACAAGTCAGGAGGACTGGAGCCCCTAAGTGTCTAATATGCGGCTAAAATTGAGGGATGGACGAGCAGGGGACAAGTCAGGAGGACTGGAGCCCCTAAGTGTCTAATATGCGGCTAAAATTGAGGGATGGGCGAGCAGGGGACAAGTCAGGAGGACTGGAGCCCCTAAGTGTCTAATATGCGGCTAAAATTGAGGGATGGGCGAGCAGGTGACAAGTCAGGAGGACTGGAGCCCCTAAGTGTCTAATATGCGGCTAAAATTGAGGGATGGACGAGCAGGGGACAAGTCAGGAGGACTGGAGCCCCACAGAGGCATCTTCACCCCGCACGTCCAGGCACCACCACCAACAATGTTTGACATGTTCCCAAAGTGTGTTTTGTCAGTGCAGTGAGGAAATCTTTGTGTCTTTTCTGCTACATTAACTTGTGATGGCAATAGAAGTAGCTTTTCCTAGCGTGGCCAATGTTAGCTGGCCTGCAAAGCGAAAACAAAATACTTTGTGGACTTGGACATAGTCAAGTTGTATTGATGACTTGTGTTCACCACGCAGGGAGTATCTGGGGAGGCAGCTGCAGTCCACTGACCAGCAACAAGCTCCAGCTGTGGGGGCTCGAAGCTGAGCTGTCCCCTCGCTATGTGATGACCCCTGTCACCCGAGTTGTGTTGTTGTTGTTGTTGTTAGCTTCCTCCTCTTGATGTGTACAAAGTTATTTAAGTCTCGTTGCTTGTGGAAGATTGTACTGTACTGAATGTGTTCCTTCAATAAAGATGATTATCTCTGGTGCTAGGGTGTCTCTCTCTGCATTTTTTTTTTATTGTCACCATGGCGACAAGAGTACTTGTCACTTGGGATGAATGAGTTGAAGTCTTGCATAAAAAGCACACACACACACAAACACACACACACACACCTGTATGACACAGTAATACACACACACTGTACCACTGACACACTCGTATGGTGTCTCATTTGCATACTTGCCAACCTTGAAACCTCTGATTTTGGGGGGCGTGGTTGGGGGCGGGGCGTCGTTAAGAGGGGAGGAGTATATTTACACCTAGAATTCTCCAAGTCAAGTATTTCATATATATTTATTTATAAGAAATACTTGACTTTCAGTGAATTCTAGCTATATATATATATATCCATCCATCTTCTTCCGCTTATCCGAGGTCGGGTCGCGGGGGCAACAGCCTAAGCAGGGAAGCCCAGACTTCCCTCTCTCCAGCCACTTCGTCTAGCTCTTCCCGGGGGATCCTGAGGCGTTCCCAGGCCAGCCGGGAGACATAGTCTTCCCAACGTGTCCTGGGTCTTCCCCGTGGCCTCCTACCGGTTGGACGTGCCCTAAACACCTCCCTAGGGAGGCGTTCGGGTGGCATCCTGACCAGATGCCCGAACCACCTCATCTGGCTCCTCTCCATGTGGAGGAGCAGCGGCTTTACTTTGAGTTCCTCCCGGATGGCAGAGCTTCTCACCCTATCTCTAAGGGAGAGACCCGCCACACGGCGGAGGAAACTCATTTCGGCCGCTTGTACCCGTGATCTATATATATATATATATATATATATATATATATATATATATATATATATATATATAAGAGAAATACTTCAATTTCAGTGTTCATTTATTTACACATATACACATAACACTCATCTACTCATTGTTGAGTTAAGGGTTGAAATGTCCATCCTTGTTCTATTCTCTGTCACTGTTTTTCTAACCATCCTGAACACCCTCTCTGATGATCAATCAATCAATGTTTACTTATATAGCCCTAAATCATTAGTGTCTCAAAGGGCTGCACAAGCCACAACACAAACCACTACGACATCCTCGGTAGGCCCACATAAGGGCAAGGAAAACTCACACCCAGTGGGACGTCGGTGACAATGATGACTATGAGAACCTTGGAGAGGAGGAAAGCAATGGATGTCGAGCGGGTCTAACATGATACTGTGAAAGTTCAATCCACAATGGATCCAACACAGCCGCATTGCACAAAAGTGCTTTCATCAAATGCACTAGAGTCTTTAATCTTCCATCTCAGTCTCCTTGTTGTGTGCGCAGTTGTGCACTGCACTCTGTAAAAGCCGTAGATGTTGTTGTCACATATGCATGTACAGTAGATGGCAGTGTTGTCCGGTTTTAAGAGTGTCACAACATTGCTGTTTACGGCGGACGAAAACGTGACTGCTGTTGTTGTGTGTTGTTGTGTGTTGTTACCGCGCTGGGAGGAGGTTAATGAAACGGCCTAACAATAAACCCACATAAGAAACCAAGAACTCGCCCTCGATCATTCTACAGTTATAACGTCTCTGAAAAATCCGGGAGGGTTGGCAAGTATACCCATTTGACATTGTGGACAAATTCCAGCTAAGCAAAGCAATCATCTTTTTTTTTTTTTTTACTCAGGCGAATCATATTATTGATGTAGAGAAGTGTGGGATACTTCTCTTGTTGCCTTATTTGTGTTTGACCTTATTCAATGGATTTATTTTCATGTTTGGTGCAGCCAGACCGGAGCTGGCGGGGATAGAAAGAGCGGGAAAAAGGAAGACGAGGGGGATAAGATCATTCTCATCGACGTCCCACTGGGTTGTGAGTTTTTCCTTGCACCTTATGGGCGCTGAACCGCGGATGTTGTCGTGGCTTGTGCAGCCCTTTGAGACACTTGTGATTTAGGGCTATATAAATAAACATTGATTGATAAGACAGAGAGACAGCAAAAGAACAATACATAAAAATATGATGGTAAAAGTGATAGCAAAGAAGCAGTTACTTAGGTAAATATTAATAACACAGAAATGACAGTGAACATTATTGCACTACAAATGGAGCAATAAATATAATGCTATTAATAATGAATATGAATAATTTGCTTCTATTATTAACAATACACATTTTGTTTCAAATGCAATAATACATATATGTAATGATATCTTGAAATATTAAATAAAGCTGAAAAATGGAGGGGGAAGAAAGAGACAGGAACTGTATTAACCTTGTAGATTGTTATAGTAACAATAGGTTAAACTCTGTCAGTGTGCCATGTGTTACGCAGTTTACCCTAGGGCAACAACTTTTATATATATTTGATGAAACCTGATTATATGCATGAGTGTATGTATGCATTTGTACTTGTATATGTACATGTATGTTTATATGTATGTTTGTACAGGGAATCTATATGTACATGTATGTTTATATGTATGTTTGTGCAGTGAATGTATATGTACATGTATGTTTATATGTTTGTTTGTACAGTGAATGTATATGTACATGTATGTGTATATGTATGTTTGTACAGGGAATGTATATGTACATGTATGTGTATATTTATGTTTGTACAGTGAATGTATATGTACATGTATGTGTATATTTATGTTTGTACAGGGAATGTATATGTACATGTATGTATGTTGTCAGGTTCAAACACTGATGACATCTATTAAACAAGACAAAAGTCAAAGAATCAAACAGAGACAAAGTTAAATTTGGACTGAGATCTGAGGAGAGACATGGCCACTGTACTCTCTGTACAGTCCTGCACCACGCTCTGCCCAAAGATTGTACTCCTCCTTCTTTATTTGATTTTCTCCCTTCTCCTTCCCACTGCTGCTTCCTGAAGAAAGTGGGTCGTAAACAGCATTGCCTTCGGTTACTGATCAGTTTGAAGAGAGTTTGTCAAATAGTTCAAAAAGAGTTCCATAAAATAGTTCAGAGAGAGTCCCATAAAATAGTTCAAAGAGCGTTCCATAAAATAGTTCAAAAAGAGTTCGTAAAATACTTCAGAAATAGTTCCTCCGTAAGTCGGGCATATCCTGCCATCTGTCTGCTTTGTAGTCCCAGTAGAGTTTTACAAGCATTCTTCTTGGTTGGTTTCAGCCTTGTGTCTTCTTGTCAGGAACACAATTTAATACAAAGTTTTTTGTGATAATTTAGAAACAATTATTCTAACAATGTATGTGTGTGTGTGCGCCTACGTATGTGTGTGTATATATATGTATGAATAATTGTGTGTATGTGAGGGCAGGCCCGGGCCGACACCCGACAAGCCAACCAACACGACAATAAACGAGAACAAAGACGGCAAGTTCGCCAGCCCCGACAACCACCACGTGCACGCCCTTCCACCAACATCGGGGGGAAACACCCCCCCCTACCCTCAACCCCACGCCAACAGGATCATGGAGACCAGCCAGCGCCAGCTTCCCAGTCCCCCCAAACTAAAAGACTCCACCCCCCAACTCAAACCCGCACAAACACACCACCCACCGTCCAAACAACTGAGACACAGCACCCACCCCAGACAAGAGGGCTGCGCTGGCACCGCATCTCGTCACCAACACAGACCCGCCCAACAGGCAGAGAAACCCGCGTGACGCCACTCAAAGAAAACTAAATAAATAAAAATTATTTAGAATGGCAGGCCACCAGACCATAGTCCCCGCAGCCCGCGCTTGCCGGGGAGGGAATGAGGGGCACGCCACACTCCCCAACTCCGGCCCAGAGTGTCTAGTGCAGGGGTCAACCGCTGGCCTGTTCTAAAAATAGCTCAAATAGCAGCACTTACCAGTGAGCTGCCTCTATTTTTTTAAATTGTATTTATTTACTAGCAAGCTGGTCTGGACATTTTTAATTCTAAGAGAGACAAAACTCAAATAGAATTTGAAAATCCAAGAAAATATTTTAAAGACTTGGTCTTCACTTGTTTAAATAAATAATTTTTTATTCTTTTTATTTTGCTTCTTATAACTTTCAGAAAGACAATTCTTAGAGAAAAAATACAACCTTAAAAATGATTTTAGACTTTTTAAACACATATAACTTTTTACCTTTTAAATTCCTTCCTCTTCTTTCCTGACAATTTAAATCAATGTTCAAGTAAATTATTTTTTTTTTGTAAAGAATAATAAATACATTTTAATTTAATTCTTCATTTTAGCTTCTGTTTTTTTGACAAAGAATATTTGTGAAATATTTTTTCAAACTTATTATGATTAAAATTCCCCAAAAAATATTCTGCTAAATCTATAAAATCTGTAGAATCAAATTTAAATTTAATTTCTAAGTATTTAGAATTTATTTTCAAAATTTTTGTTCTGGAAAATCTAGAAGAAATAATAGTTTGTCTTTGTTAGAAATATAGCTTGGTCCAATTTGTTATATATTCTAACAAAGTGCAGATTGGATTTGAACCTATTTAAAACATGTCATCAAAATTCTAAAATTGATCTTAATCAGGAAAAATTACTAATGATGTTCCATGAAATATTTTTTAAATTTTTTCAAAAAGATTCAAAATAGCTAGTTTTTCTCTTCTTATTTTCGATTGCATTTTGAATTTTAAACAGTCGAAATTGAAGATAAACTGTTTCAAAATTATATTTTTATTTTTTTCGTGTTTTCTCCTCTTTTAAACCGTTCAATTGAGTGTTTTTTCATCATTTATTCTCTACAAAAAACCTTCCGTAAAAGGAAAAAAATGTACGACGGAATGACAGACAGAAATACCCATTTTTATATATATGTAGATTTATTTATTAAAGGTAAATTGAGCAAATTGGCTATTTTTGCCAATTTATTTAAGTGTGTATCAAACTGGTAGCCCTTCGCATTAATCAGTACCCAAGAAGTAGCTCTTGGTTTCAAAAAGGTTGGTCACCCCTGGTCTACTGTGTAGTTCAAGTTAGGAGGTCAGCCCTTACAGCCGACCTCCAGTCCCTAGTGATGTGTGTACTGTAGCTGGAGGGAGATCCAGTATGTCTACTTGTGGGGACTAATAATGCCAAGAAAATTGGGGGGCATCAAGGCCATGGTGCGTCCCTACCATGCCGAGCCCCCCAAACCCTAAGTGTCTAATATGCGGCTAAAATTGAGGGATGGACGAGCAGGGGACAAGTCAGGAGGACTGGAGTCCCTAAGTGTCTAATATGCGGCTAAAATTGAGGGATGGACGAGCAGGGGACAAGTCAGGAGGACTGGAGTCCCTAAGTGTCTAATATGCGGCTAAAATTGAGGGATGGACGAGCAGGGGACAAGACAGGAGGACTGGAGTCCCTAAGTGTCTAATATGCGGCTAAAATTGAGGGATGGACGAGCAGGGGACAAGTCAGGAGGACTGGAGCCCCTAAGTGTCTAATATGCGGCTTAAATTGAGGGATGGACGAGCAGGGGACAAGTCAGGAGGACTGGAGTCCCTAAGTGTCTAATATGCGGCTAAAATTGAGGGATGGACGAGCAGGGGACAAGACAGGAGGACTGGAGTCCCTAAGTGTCTAATATGCGGCTAAAATTGAGGGATGGACGAGCAGGGGACAAGACAGGAGGACTGGAGTCCCATAGAGGCGTCCTCACCCCGCACGTCCAGGCACCACCACCACCGTTCAACTTGTCTGAAAAGGTGTCGGAAGAAGCTGAGCCTATTTAGTTCATTATCATCAAGAGAAAAGAATAACGTGTAAGTAGAAATAGATGTAAAAAAACATAATGTGCGTTACAGGTGGAAAAGCTTCAATTAAACGTCAAATATTTTCACTCAAATGAATATGTAACTTTTCCACTTCTTCTAATGTGACCTTAAACGAAACACTTTACTTTCTCCCTTTGCAGAGTTTCTATCCTCTTCCTCATTTATCAGTCTGATTAACCTTTTCCCTCGCAGATTTTTTTTCGTAGCCGAAGAGACAACTGCACATTTTCACTGACATTTGAAAGTATGAGCAAGATTTACAAGATTTGATATTTTCCCATCACCATTTCTCTGAGAGTCTTGCGTTCGTCTCTTTGTTTCATCATGATACACAGTCATTGCAAGATAAGGTGCTGATATCTTATTTTGTTTCATCATGATACACAGTCATTGCAAGATAAGGTGCTGATATCTTATTTTGTTTCATCATGATACACAGTCATTGCAAGATAAGGTGCTGATATCTTATTTTGTTTCATCATGATACACAGTCATTGCAAGATAAGGTGCTGATATCTTATTTCCATTCTGAGATACAGTTTTAGATGCACCGTTTGGCGCCCCTGGACACCCCTGGGGTTTCGGACCTTTCAACAATCCGACCCCCTCCCCAAGGCAACCCAGATGGGATTGATCAAGCCCCAGATGGTATGCAGGTAGCACTAGAACAAGGGTCGGCAACTCCGGAACCGCATGCAGCTCTTTGATCTCTCTGATGTGACTCAGCTGCATACTTGTCGACCCTCTGATTTTTCCAAGAGGTTTACAGATTTCAGTGCCTCTCCCAAAAATCTTACGGGGTTAACAATCTCCGTTATGCCTTTAACGTCCTCTAAAACATGTGCCCGTCTTAGCACCATTCTATCCACGTGCAGGCCAGTCACATGTAATATGTTCAACAGCCATACAGGTCACACTGAGAGTGCCCGTTTAAAGACTCTTACTAATATGCGCCACACTGTAAACCCACACCAAACAAGAATGACAAAAACATTTCGGGAGAACATCCGCACCATAACACAACAGAACAAATACCCAGAATCCCATGCATCCCTAACTCTTCCAAGCAACATTATACACCCCCGCTACCACCAACCTACAGACAGAGCTTATTGAAAAATAAAGCAAGTCAAACCTGCTCAAGCAATGCCCTTCCTTGATGGTCCTGGGAACCCGCACGACGGCAAGGGTCCGTCAAACATGGTATTACAAAAGTATTATGAAACATTATATTAAGAAAAATAATCAAAAATAATATTAAGATAAAAATAAAAAAAAGGCCTTGTCGTTGCATCACTACTTTGTCTTCCAGTCACAAAATTGATTGATAATTGGAAGCGTATTTCAAAGTGTGTATTGTCGTACTTAAAGTGTAGAGTATGCCAGCTTTGTTGATCGCCGCCCTGCTGGCAAATAAAGAGATTGATTGATTGAAACTTGTATTAGTAGATTGCACAGTACAGTACATATTCCGTACAATTGACCACTAAATGGTAACACCCTAATAAGTTTTTCAACCCGTTAATCAATTCCTGGTAAAAAAAAGACAGATGACAGCGTCAGGCTCACTAATACCTCAAAAACTATTTAGCTGCACGGTTGACTAATCTTCAGCTTTTTAAATGCAGACCTTTTATAGGAAATATTCCGTTGCCATAGTGATAATCAGCCACATATGAGGGACTGTAAAGGTCACATTATGTTCTCCTCGAGTGATTCTGTTTATCTTTTATTGCTTTGCGGTATCCGGCCGGCTTCAACAGAAAGTTCATAACTCACAACATGCTTATTAGTGGCTTTGTCATCGTCTTAATGAGAGACATTGTCGTTAAAGGCTGCTAATCACTGCAGCTTTAGCACTACTCAATTAGCCTCTTAAAGCCCAAGCTGTTTGTTTACATGCTTTTTTTTTTATTTCTCTTTGCTATTTGGGCTTATTGGACCCCAATTAGAATAAAAACTAAGTATCATCTTTTGATTTGATGTACTTAGTCCATAAGTACACAAACGTGTACTTCATGTTTAGTGACATGCTAATTCTTATTTTTCCAAATTCCATTGTATGTTATACTCTTCTGCCACCACCAGATGGCATTATAGTTGTCCACACAAGTGGCCATAAGACCCCAATTCAGTAGTGACAACCATTTTGGAAATAAGAGCTAAAAGTTGCTGTCCACGCATGTGGCCACTAAGCCTTTAGTTTAGGTCCAAAGAAATGCTAAAGTGATATCTCGTGATGGTTCAAACCTCATTAATTCTCATCAAAAAGACAAATTAAAGTCACTTTGAAAGCGGAATGATGTTCAACAAGATTATTGCTTCATTTAAATTGAAAGAATACAGAAGATACCTGTCATGATCCATGGACCAGATCATGTTTTTATGTTCCGTTTTAGACTCCATTGGTTCCTGTTTTTGTGCACCCTTGTTTGTTTTAGTTACCATGGCGATTTAAGATTTTCACCTGCTTCTGGTGTTCGGGACGCGCACCTGTTTCCAGTCAAGAGACATGATTTAAGCCCACCTTTGCCAGTCAGTTGTCCTGGCGTCATTATTGGTTTCATGCCACAGTTTCATTTTGTGCAGTGCCATAGTTATGTTACTTGTTTCATGCCACAGTAAGTCTTCTTTGATCTATGTACATAGTTCATGCTAAGTGTTAGCGTCTATATGTCCTACGTTAAGTTTTTTGTTCTTTTGCTTCTCGTGCGAACGGCACGTTTTCCTTTCGTTTTAGTTCCTGTCTTTTGTGATGTGTAGGATTACCCAATTAATAAATATGTTCTTACCTTCAAGTCCTGTCCGGAATAGTCCCTTTGCATCCTGGGAGAACAAACCTCGCAGCAAGCTGCGACCCCCCACCCCGTTATGACAATACCACAGCTTTGATGGACATTTTGTTATTTGCTTACATTTGCTCTCACCAAGTAAGCTAACATGACTACTTAGCTTTCATCATTAAAAAAAAAGGTGTCCGTTTCATTTGAGTAATCAGCGAAAACAACGCTTACGGCTATCGTTAGCAGCTAATCGCGATGGCGCAGCGCGTGGAATGTTCACCCTGCTTCCATTAGACCGATATTTTTCAACCTTTTTTGAGTCAAGGCACATTATTTTCAGGTTTTGCATGTTCATGGTATCATGTTTATATTTGCGTGGTAGCATGTTCATGTTTGCGTGGTAGCATGTTCATGTTTGCGCAGTAACATGTTCATGTTTGCGTGGTAGCATGTTCATGTTTGCATGGTAGCATGTTTATATTTGCATGGTAGCATGTTTATATTTGCGTGGTAGCATGTTTATATTTGCATGGTAACATGTTCATGATTGCATGGTTGCATGTTTATGATTGCTTGGTAGCATGTTCATGTTTGCATGGTAGCATGTTCATGTTTGTGTGGTAGCATGTTCATGTTTGTGTGGTAGCATGTTTATATTTGCATGGCAGCATGTTCATGTTTGCATGGTAGCATGTTTTTGTTTGATTTATAGCATGTTTATATCTGCGTGGTAGCATGTTCATGTTTGCATGGTGGCATGTGTATGATTGCTTGGTAACATGTTCATGTTTGCATAATAGCATGTTAGTATTTGCGTGGTAGCATGTTCATGTTTGCATGGTAGCATGTTCATGTTTGCTTGGTAGCATGTTCAGGTTTGCGTGGTAGCATTTTTATGTTTGCGTGGTAGCATGTCCATGTTTGCCCGGTAACTTGTTCATGTTTGTGTCGTAGCATGTTCATGTTTGCGTGGTAGAATGTTCATGTTTGCGTGGTAGCATGTTTATATTTGCGTGGTAGCATGTTCATGTTTGCGTGATAGCATGTTTATATTTGCATGGTAACATGTTCATGTTTGCATGTTTATGATTGCTTGGTAGCATGTTCATGTTTGCATGGTAGCATGTTCATGTTTGTGTGGTAGCATGTTTATATTTTCGTGGCAGCATGTTCATGTTTGCATGGCAGCATGTTTTTGTTTTATTTATAGCATGTTTATATTTGCGTGGTAGCATGTTCATGTTTGTGTGGTAGCATTTTTATACATGCGTGGTAGCATGTTCACGTTTGCATGGTAGCATGTTCATATTTGCCTGGTAGCATGTTCATGTTTGCCTGGTAGCATGTTTATATTTGTGTGGTAGCATGTTCATGTTTGCATGGTAGCATGTTCATGTTTGCGTGGTAGCATGTTTATATTTGGGTGGTAGCATCTTTATATTTGCGTGGTAGCATTTTCATGTTCACATGATAGCATGTTCCTGTTTGCATGGTAGCATGTTTATATTTGCGTGGTAGCATGTTCATGTTTGCACGGTAGCATGTGTGAATGGCAGCTGTGTTGCTCGGGAAGCCGTGATGACGTCACAGAGAGAAGCAGCGGAGCTTGCAGTGCCGAGCTTCATTCACTCCATCTTCACCATCTTCTCCTTCTTCTCCTTCTTCCCGCCACACAACACAACACAACACAACACAACACAACACAACAACTTGCATCTCTTCTGTCAACATCATCATCTTCACCATCACCATCATCATCATCCTCACCATCATCATCATCACAGCAGCCAGAGTCCAGAGGCTTCCGGAGCAACTTAGAAGTTAAAAGGTAAACAATCAGGTAAGCTCTTTTTTTTATGCTGCTTTTTGCTTGTATTCCCAATTAAAAAGCTAATTAATGTTACTTTTATTCTCCCGCATGTGTTACCATGAACATGTCTCTATTTGTTTTTGCCTCTAATTCGCAGTAAAAAAAAATTTATTCCTATTTTTTTTATTTTTAAAAACCTAATGATTGATGTTTTTAGTTGTAGTTATTGTTTTATACTCTCCAGGAGTAGCGCGCTTGTTCCGCATGTGCTCGCCTTCAATGGACTGAAAGCTGTGGGGTTCATCCTCGTAAAAGTCCTCTAAATGTGCATTTATTCCATTAAAAGGCGCATTTATTCCATGCAAAATGTGCCAAAAGTGATTGTTGCTCTCAGCGTCCACATGATGGAGAGCGGCGTGGTCCACGTCCACCGAGGGGGGGACCGGTGTCCATGGGGGATCCAGGCCGAGGAAGAGTGCACCTGGCCGGCCTCCCCCACCTCCGTCTCCCCGGCCTTGGAGATGTTGAACGGCACGTGGGAGGAGAGCGACGCCGAGCCCATGTCGCCCATCATCCCCGTCATCGTGGCCGTGTACTCCGTGGTGTTCGTGGTGGGCCTGCTGGGGAACTGCCTGGTCATGTACGTCATCTTCAGGTAACAACTTGATGTTTATTACTTTTAATTACCAGCGCGGAGTCACGTGATCATCGATGATACTTTGCGACTTCAGTCTGACTTCGCAGTCAAAGCGTGGACTTTATGGTGCAATGCCACTTTACACCACGAGATGGCAATGTTGCTCCATGGCGTCTTTTCTCCTTGCTTGTTGATGGCAGCAGAAACTCTGACCATGCAGAGAAAATAAATATGAAGGGAAGGGAAAGAAAAATATGAAATGATTACAGTTGAAAGGAATGGAAATACATAAACGTGAAGAAATAAAGGGAGGATGGATAGGGGGGAAATGAAAGAAGGAAAAAACGATGACATGTATCGGAATAAAAAGAAAGATCAATTAAAGAAGGATGGAGGGAGGGAGTGTGTGTACCCCAAAAAGGGACAAGCGGTAGAAATGGATGGATGGATGGATGGAGGAAGAAAAGGAAGTATGAAGATCAAAAGATGGATCAAACTTTTTGACTCACACACACACACACACACACACACACATATATATATATATATATATATATATATTTACACACATATATATGCGTGTATATATGTATATATATATGTGTATATATGTATATGTATATATATATACACACACATTATACATATGTGTGTATATATGTATATATATACACATTATATATATGTATACACACACACACATATATATGTGTGTGTATATATGTATATGTTTATATATATATATATATATACACACATATATATATATATACATATATATATACACACATACATATATACACACACACATATATATATATATATATACGTACACACACATATATACATATAGACACACATATATATATATACATACACACACATAAATATATACACACAAATGTATGTATGTATATACATATATATATATATATATATATATATATATATATATATATATATATATATATATATATATATACATATATATATATATATGATTTACCTGAGCAGCTAGGGGACACAGAGAGTAACAAGTGGTGGAAAATGGATTATAAAGGACCGATTTGATAAAATAACAACTAAAAAAATAAATATATATATAGATATATTTTTTTTAAACTTGGGATTTCCCGTGGCCCGGATGTGGTCCGCGGGCCATAGTTTGGGGACCACTAGATTATGCAGAAAGAAAATGGAAAACAAGGTATTGTTTTATTAAATTATCTGTTAGGTTCTCCTAGTCTCCGAGACAATTTAAATCTAGGCTAAAAACATATTTTTACTCCATGGAATTCAAATCCAGTCAGACAGGACATATTGGTTGTTTCTATTTCTTATCTTATCCTTCATACTTATTTATTACATTTGAGTATTATAGGTGATACAAGCAGTAGAAAATGGATGGATGGATGAACGGAACTGAACATTGAAGGAAAACAGAAAACAAAGAGCTAAAGTAAGGAGGGGAATAGGAAGGTAAAGATTCGGGGAAAAAGATGAGAAAGTGGAGAACAGATAAAAATGGAGAAGGAAATGTGAACTGAAAGAAAGAAAGAAGATTGATGGAAATAATGAGAGAGGAAAATAAGGAAAGAAATACAGTTGAAAAGGAAAGGAATGAAGGGAAAATAAGTGGAGAAAGGAAGAAAATAGGAAAGGAGGGCAGCGCGGTGGTGCAGGGGTTAGTGCGTCTGATTCACAATAAGAAAGTCCTGAGAAGTCTTGGGTTCCATCTTGCACTCGGGATCTTTCTGTGTGGAGTTTGCATTAAAGTTAAAGTAGCAATGATGGTTACACACACACTAGGTGTGGTGAAATTATTCTCTGCATTTGACCCATCACCCTTGATCACCCCCTGAGACGTGAGGGGAGCAGTGAGCAGCAGCGGTGGCCGCGCCCTGGAATCATTTTTGGTGATTTAACCCCCAATTCCAACCCTTGATGCTGAGTGCCAAGCAGGGAAGTTTTTCCCATTTTTATAGTCTTTGGTATGACTCGGCCGGGGTTTGAACTCTAACCACTAGGCCACTGAGCTGGTGCATGTTCTCACTGCGACTGCGTGGGTTCCTTCCGGGTACTCCGGCTTCCTCCCACCTCCAAAGACATGCACCTGGGGATAGGCCCCTCCCACCTCCAATGACATGCACCTGGGGATAGGCCCTTCCCACCTCCAAAGACATCCACCTGGGGATAGGCCCCTCCCACCTCCAATGACATGCACCTAGGGATAGGCCCCTCCCACCTCCAAAGACACGCACCTGGGTATAGGCCCCTCCCACCTCCAAAGAGATGCACCTGGGAATAGGCCCCTCCCACCTCCACCTGGGGATAGGCCCCTCCCACCTCCAATGACATGCACTTAGGGATAGGCCCTTCCCACCCCCAAAGACATGCACCTGGGAATAGGCCCCTCCCACCTCCAAAGACATGCACCTCGGAATAGGCCCCTCCCACCTCCAAAGACATGCACCTGGGAATAGGCCCCTCCCACCTCCAAAGACATACACCGGGGAATAGGCCCCTCCCACCTCCAAAGCCATGCACCTGGGGATAGGCCACTCCCACCTCCAAAGACATTCACCTGGGGATAGGCCCCTCCCACCTCCAAAGACATGCACCTGGGAATAGGTCCCTCCCACCTCCAAAGACATGCACCTCGGAATAGGCCCCTCCCACCTCCAAAGACATGCACCTGGGAATAGGCCCCTCCCACCTCCAAAGACATACACCTGGGGATAGGCCCCTCCCACCTCCAAAGCCATGCACCTGGGGATAGGCCCCTCCCACCTCCAAAGACATTCACCTGGGGATAGGCCCCTCCCACCCCCAAAGACATGCACCTGGGAATAGGCCCCTCCCACCTCCAAAGACATGCACCTCGGAATAGGCCCCTCCCACCTCCAAAGACATGCACCTGGGAATAGGCCCCTCCCACCTCCAAAGACATACACCTGGGGATAGGCCCCTCCCACCTCCAAAGCCATGCACCTGGGGATAGGCCACTCCCACCTCCAAAGACATTCACCTGGGGATAGGCCCCTCCCACCCCCAAAGACATGCACCTGGGAATAGGCCCCTCCCACCTCCAAAGACATGCACCTCGGAATAGGCCCCTCCCACCTCCAAAGACATGCACCTGGGAATAGGCCCCTCCCACCTCCAAAGACATACACCTGGGGATAGGCCCCTCCCACCTCCAAAGCCATGCACCTGGGGATAGGCCACTCCCACCTCCAAAGACATTCACCTGGGGATAGGCCCCTCCCACCTCCACCTGCAAATAGGCCCCTCCCACCTCCAAAGACATGCACCTGGGAATAGGCCCCTCACACCACCAAAGACATGCACCTGGGGATAGGCCCCTCCCACCTCCAAAGACATGCACCTGGGGATAGGCCCCTCCCACTTCCAAAGACATGCACCTGGGAATAGGCCCCTCCCACCTCCAAAGACATGCACCTGGGGATAGGCCCCTCCCACCTCCAAAGACATGCACCTGGGGATAGGCCCCTCCCACCTCCAAAGACATCCACCTGGGGATAGGCCCCTCCCACCTCCAATGACATGCACCTAGGGATAGGCCCCTCCCACCTCCAAAGACACGCACCTGGGTATAGGCCCCTCCCACCTCCAAAGAGATGCACCTGGGAATAGGCCCCTCCCACCTCCACCTGGGGATAGGCCCCTCCCACCTCCAATGACATGCACTTAGGGATAGGCCCTTCCCACCCCCAAAGACATGCACCTGGGAATAGGCCCCTCCCACCTCCAAAGACATGCACCTCGGAATAGGCCCCTCCCACCTCCAAAGACATGCACCTGGGAATAGGCCCCTCCCACCTCCAAAGACATACACCGGGGAATAGGCCCCTCCCACCTCCAAAGCCATGCACCTGGGAATAGGCCCCTCCCACCTCCAAAGACATTCACCTGGGGATAGGCCCCTCCCACCTCCAAAGACATGCACCTGGGAATAGGTCCCTCCCACCTCCAAAGACATGCACCTCGGAATAGGCCCCTCCCACCTCCAAAGACATGCACCTGGGAATAGGCCCCTCCCACCTCCAAAGACATACACCTGGGGATAGGCCCCTCCCACCTCCAAAGCCATGCACCTGGGGATAGGCCCCTCCCACCTCCAAAGACATTCACCTGGGGATAGGCCCCTCCCACCCCCAAAGACATGCACCTGGGAATAGGCCCCTCCCACCTCCAAAGACATGCACCTCGGAATAGGCCCCTCCCACCTCCAAAGACATGCACCTGGGAATAGGCCCCTCCCACCTCCAAAGACATACACCTGGGGATAGGCCCCTCCCACCTCCAAAGCCATGCACCTGGGGATAGGCCACTCCCACCTCCAAAGACATTCACCTGGGGATAGGCCCCTCCCACCCCCAAAGACATGCACCTGGGAATAGGCCCCTCCCACCTCCAAAGACATGCACCTGGGAATAGGCCCCTCCCACCTCCAAAGACATGCACCTGGGAATAGGCCCCTCCCACCTCCAAAGACATACACCTGGGGATAGGCCCCTCCCACCTCCAAAGCCATGCACCTGGGGATAGGCCCCTCCCACCTCCAAAGACATTCACCTGGGGATAGGCCCCTCCCACCTCCAAAGACATGCACCTGGGAATAGGCCCCTCACACCACCAAAGACATGCACCTGGGGATAGGCCCCTCCCACCTCCAAAGACATGCACCTGGGGATAGGCCCCTCCCACTTCCAAAGACATGCACCTGGGAATAGGCCCCTCCCACCTCCAAAGACATGCACCTGGGGATAGGCCCCTCCCACTTCCAAAGACATGCACCTGGGGATAGGCCCCTCCCACTTCCAAAGACATGCACCTGGGAATAGGCCCCTCCCACCTCCAAAGACATGCACCTGGGGATAGGTTGATTGGCAACACTAAATGGTCCCTAGTGATGAGGTGGTGATTTGTCCAGGGTGTGCATTGCCTTCCGCCCGAATGCAACTGAAATAAGCCCCAGCGACCCCCCCGTGACCCCAAAAGGACAAGTGGTAGTAAATGGATGGATGGATTGGAAGGAAAGAATAATTAAAGAAACTAAAGTTGAAGAAGAGAAAGAAAAAGAAGTGTGTCGTAAACCTCAATATGATTGTGTGTGTGTGTGTGTGTGTGTGTGTGTGTGTGTGTGTGTGTGTGTGTGTGTGTGTGTGTGTGTGTTTCGTCAGGTACACGAAGATGAAGACGGCGACCAACATCTACATCCTGAACCTGGCGGTGGCCGACGCCCTGGTGACCACCACCATGCCCTTCCAGAGCGCCGACTACCTGCTGAGCTCGTGGCCGTTTGGCGAGGTGGCGTGCAAGGTGTTCATCTCGGTGGACTATTACAACATGTTCACCAGCATCTTCACGCTCACCATGATGAGTGTGGACCGCTACGTGGCCGTCTGTCATCCCGTCAAGGCGCTGGACTTCCGCACGCCCGTCAAGGCCAAGATCATCAACGTCATCATCTGGGCGCTGTCATCGGCCGCCGGCGTCCCCGCCATGGTCCTGGGAAGCACCAACACCAACAATGGTACCTCTTGATTGATTGATTGATTGATTGATTGATGGATTGATTACAATGGACATAAGTAATTTCAGATGCTTGTAGTTATTGCATGCTGCTCCCGCTCGCTATCCATTCATCCATCCATTTCCTACCGCTTGCTGCTGTTGGAGTCGCGGGGAATGCTGGAGCCTATCTCAGCTGCATTCGGGCAGAAGGCGGTGTACATCCTGGACAACCCGCCACCTCATCACAGGGCCAACACAGATAGACAGACAACATTCACACACTAGGGACCATTTAGTGTTGCCAATCAACCTATCCCCAGGTGCATGTCTTTGGAGGTGGGAGGGGCCTATCCCCAGGTGCATGTCTTTGGAGGTGGGAGGGGCCTATCCACAGGTGCATGTCTTTAGAGGTGGGAGGGGCTTATCCCCAGGTGCATGTCTTTGGAGGTGGGAGGGGCCTATCCACAGGTGCATGTCTTTAGAGGTGGGAGGGGCTTATCCCCAGGTGCATGTTTTTGGAGGTGGGAGGGGCCTATTCCCAGGTGCATGTCTTTGGAGGTGGGAGGGGCCTATCCCCAGGTGCATGTCTTTGGAGGTGGGAGGGGCCTATTCCCAGGTGCATGTCTTTGGAGGTGGTAGGGGCCTATCCCCAGGTGCATGTCTTTGGAAGTGGGAGGGGCCTATCCCCAGGTGCATGTCTTTGGAGGTGGGAGGGGCCTATTCGAAGGTGCATGTCTTTGAAGGTGGGAGGGGCCAATCCCCAGGTGCATGTCTTTGGAGGTGGGAGGGGCCAATCCCCAGGTGCATGTCTTTAGAGGTGGGAGGGGCCTATCCCAAGATGCATGATTTTGGAGGTGGGAGGGGCCAAACCCTAGGTGCATGTCTTTGGAGGTGGGAGGGGCCAATCCCCAGGTGCATGTCTTTGGAGGTGGGAGGGGCCTATCCCCAGGTGCATGTCTCTGGAGGTGGGAGGAAGCCGGAGTACCCAGAGGGAACCCACGCAGTCACGGGGAGAACATGCAAACTCCACACGGAAAGATCCCGAGCCCTGGATTGAACTCGGGACCTTCGAATTGTGAGGCACATGCACTAACCCCTCCTACCACCGTGCTGCCCTGCTTGCAGGTAGCGGGATGAAAAGGCAAGCAGAGTGTTTTTTGTTTCCTGCAACTCCAGAGATGCAGGAAACTGACATCAGACACGGAGGGGAGAAAGAGATAGAGAGAAAGACAGAGAGAGAGAGAGCATAAAGCTGGAGTCGGCTTAGGGTACACGATAGAAGACTAAGTTTCTGCAAAGATCCTTGGGTCTACTGGTCCTTATACCGTTTGCCCTCATCAGTCCCAGGTGTGCAGATTGCTTATCGCCCACAGCATTGCCGGCATGTGGGCGTGACGCAGCCAGCAGGAGCAGGGGCGTGTCTCAGCGCGCTGCCAGCGGAGGTTCTGGCAGACACTGCTGCCGGGGAAAGCGGGTTCAAGCCCGCGCCGTGACAATTACTCCAGCAATGGTTATGGATGGTATTTTGAGAGGTAATTATTGAGGTCGGACATCACTGAAGGCCTAGGTGGGAAACCCCTTCATTACTTCTTGAGTAAACAAGGGTAGTGATGTGCATTCTTACTAACCGCCGTGGCCCAAGCGGCGGCTTTGTCAGATAGCGGGCTCCTGATGAAAGCTAGTTTAGCCAGACGAGTAGGAACCAGGCTGTTGATGAAAAACTAATGTGCGCTGTTGCGTTTGGACCAGATGTTCCTCCGAGGGAATTTAAGTTGCTGGTCAATCCCAAGTTCTTTTGATGACACATAAGCTGATTTTAAATAATAACCCAGAACTGAATAGGTATTTTGCAATTTATTCCAAAGCTTTGGAGAGACCAACCTAAAAAACAACACATTCAATTCGCGTCGCCTAGTTGATCTGAAAACTCTATGGACGCGCTGTCTTCTTCAATATCTCCCCCGCCCACACCTACCGGAACGAATACACATATCTGTTGTTCTGCTAAGCCTGGGACAGGAAGAGATAAGAAGGCAGTATGGCTACTCCTTACATTCCTAAAGCTTCAAGGTTAACACACTCAGTTTACTAGTGGACAACCAAAAAGCGAACAAATGGAAAAACACTAGCGGTTTTCAAATATGACTATGAATATGAATAAATAACTCTTAAAAATATGGATATATGTAGATATTTATATCTCCGTCAGCGCTGATGAAGAAACTCTTTGCTGTAGCCAGACTCACTGGTGAAAAACAAAGAAAGAAAATGAAAAACCAGGAATCTGCTTTTTTTGTTTGTTTGTTGTTGCCAGGGACAACAGAGTGTGCCCTCCAGTTCCCGGAGCCGTACAGCTACTGGGACACGCTGATGAAGATCTGCGTGTTCATCTTCGCCTTCGTGCTGCCCGTCATCATCATCAGCGTCTGCTACACGCTGATGATCCTGCGCCTCAAGAGCGTCCGCTTGCTGTCAGGATCCCGCGAGAAGGACCGCAATCTGCGGCGCATCGCTCGCCTGGTCCTGGTGGTGGTGGCCGCCTTCGTGGTCTGCTGGACGCCCATCCACATCTTTATCCTGGTCAAGGCTCTGTCGCCGGACGTTCCCGAGACCACGCCGGTCATGGCGGCCTACTTCTTCTGCGTGGCGCTGGGCTACACCAACAGCAGCCTCAACCCCATCCTCTACGCTTTCTTAGATGAGAACTTCAAGCGGTGCTTCAGGGACTTCTGCTGCCCCGCCGCCCGAAGGGACTGCCAGGGTGTGAGCCGGGTGAGGAGCACCTTGAGGGACCACTCGTGTCCCCGGGAGGCCCCCGGAGACTCTGGGCAGGCTAGGCCCGTATGACTAGCTATGGACGCGTCCTCGCCCCACGGCCCCGGCTGGGAAGACTCCAACGACCTGGGCTTGACTCAGATCACCACAGCCATCTGAGCGTCTGGGATGTGGATGATAATGAAACACCTGACACTGTTTAGTCAAACTTTTCAATGGCTCTCAAATACGGTCATTTTGGGGGGAAATGGTTAATGTCAATGATATGAGACAAAAAACAAAACAAAACACTTCTTTAAACCTCTAAAGCAGGGGTCGCCCGTAAGGACCAGATGAGTCGCCAGCTGGCCTGTTCTAAAAATAGCTCAAATAGCAGCACTTACCAGTGAGCTGCCTCTATTTATTTAAATAGTATTTATTTACTAGCAAGCTGGTCTCGCTTTGCTCGACATTTTTAATTCTAAGAGAGACAAAACTCAAATAGAATTTAAAAACCCAAGGAAATATTTGACAGTCTTAGTCTTCACTTGTTCAAATAAATTCATTTATTTTTTTACTTTGCTTCTTGTAACTTTCAGAAAGACAATTATAGAGAAAAAAATACAACCTTAAAAATTATTTTAGGATTTTTAAACACATATACCTTTTTACCTTTTAAATTCCTTCCTCTTCTTTCCTGACAATTTAAATCAATGTTCATGTAAATGTATTTGTTTTATTGAAAAGAATAATAAATACATTTTAATTTAATTCTTCATTTTAGCTTCTGTTTTTTCGATGAATAATATTTGTGAAATATTTCTTCAAACTTATTATGATTAAAATTCAAAAAAAATATTCTGGCAAATCTGTACAATCAAATTTAAATCTTATTTCAAAGTCTTTTGAATTTCTTTTAAAGTTTTTGTTCTGGAAAATCTAGAAGAAATAATGATTTGTCTTTGTTAGAAATATAGCTTGGTCCAATTTGTTATATATTCTAACAAAGTGCAGATTGGATTTTAACCTATTTAAAACATGTCATCCAAATTCTAAAAATACTCTTAATCAGAAAAAAATACTAATGATCCATTAAATGTTTTTTTTTTTCAAAAAGATTCAAATTAGCTAGTTTTTCTCTTCTTATTTTCGGTTGAATTTTGAATTTCAAAGAGTCGAAATTGAAGATAAACTATGTCTCAAAATTTTATTTTTCTCCTCTTTTAAACCGTTCAATTAAGTGTTTTTTTCATCATTCCCTTAAAAAACCTTCTGTAAAAGGAAAAAAAAATGTACGACGGAATGACAGACAGAAATACCCATTTATATATATATATATATATATATATATATATATATATATATATGTATTTATCAAAGGTAAATTGAGCAAATTGGCTATTTCTGGCAATTTATTTAAGTGTGTATCAAACTGGTAGCCCTTCGCATTAATCAGTACCCAAGAAATAGCTCCTGGTTTCAAAAAGGTTGGTGACCCCTGTTCTAAGGGCTTAGTGGCAACATGCGTGGACAGCACCTTTTAGCTCTTATTTCCAAAACAGTGTACACTACTGATTTGGGGTCTTATGTGGACACTCATACTGCCATCTGGTGGTGTCAGAAGAGTATAACATACAATGGAATTTGGAAAAATGAGAATTCACTAAACATGAAGTACATGTTTGTGTACTTATGGACTAAGTACATCATATCAAAAGATGATTCTTAGTTTTTACTCTAATTAGGGTCCAATAAGCCCAAATAACAAAGAGAAATTAAAAAAAAACATGTAGAAAAACAGCTTGGGCCTTCAAAGGTTAAAGGATTATGAGGCGATGTTATTCACACATTGACATCACTATTATGTCAAACAGCAGTTTTTTCTCTGTAAGTGAAATAATGATAATAACAATAATAATAATAGAGGATAAAACGTAAGCTTTTTGCAAGTTGGCCATTTAGAACAGAGTTTCAGAGCGGGTGAACAAAAACAAAAAAGGGGCAAATATTTAAGTGTTTTCTTCACCTAAAATATATGTCTGTATACAAAGCTGTTAGTTTATGCTGCCATATGTCGTCTAAAATTGTAATTCCCATTATAATCCCAATTAGCCTGTTCACCTGTGGGATGTTCCACATAAGTGTTTGACGAGCATTGCGCAACTTTATCAGTCTTTTTTGACACTCGTGCCAGCTTTTTTGAAACATGTTGCAAGCATCAAATTCCAAATAAGCTAATATTTGCACAAAAAAAATAACGTTTTGCAGTTTGAACGTTAAGTATCTTGTCTTTGCAGTCTATTCAATTGAATATAAGTTGAAAAGGATTTTTATTTACCATTTTTTTACACAACGTGACAACTTCACTGCTTTTGGCTTTTGTACATGGGAATTTGGAAGATGTAGTCCAAATCCGACCGGAATCTGATCTTTTCTAATGTGACTTCAGTCCAAACGGCTATGCGACCCACATGCAACTTTCTCGTCAGCTTTAGGCGACCTACGCTCATTCGCGTTCGCCAGTGGAAATACTGTAGATACTTCATCACGACACAAGTCGAGAGGAAAAAATAAACGATCGCTGCTCACTCTTGCTGCTTGTTGTCACTTCTTCTGCAGCCGAGTAGTCGCAAGAAGGATCACTAGCGCCCTCTACCACCAGGAGGCGGGAGTCATTTAATGACTCATATTTGACACACGCAGCTACGGTATATTAATAAAACATAGCTGCTTACTGTTCTTTTTAGCATATTCAATAGCTTGGACTTTAAATCCTACAGAAATAGCTCTTAATCTTTTTCCCTTTATGCGATTTCAAATGATTGAAATCAGCCTCCTCCATTTTGAAAATGATGACAGGTGAAGTGTCACTCGTGACGTGACGAGTTTGACCCGGTGGAAATTCTAGACATGCGATAATAAAAATAATATTTTGCAAAACGAGTTAATCCTGAGCCGGCGGTACTGCTAAGCATGCGCTAATTATTTTGCGAAACGAGTTTGACCCGGCAGTTATTCTAGGCAGGCGCATACTATATACCCGGCGGCAATTTAAGGAAATACAGGTAGTCCATTTATAATCAATCAATCAATCAATCAATGTTTATTTATATAGCCCCAAATCACAAATGTCTCAAAGGACTGCACAAATCATTACGACTACAACATCCTCGGAAGAACCCAATAATGAACAGTTAAAGGAAATTAATTCACCATAGTCAGTCCTGGAATCCATTCTGGAGAATAAACGAGGAATTACCTTTAACTTCATTAGATGAACAGGCTTTTAGTGTTTTTATTTTTAAAATGTTATTTTGTCCTCCTTTGGTTTTGTGCCTTCTCGTCAATTGCAGTAATAATGTCCAATACTTCTGTGGCTGTGTGCAAAATGTAAAGTCAGTGTGTTTGACTGTATCTATGGCTGTAAATGTGCTCCCTGTTAGCAAAAAATCCAGGATCGTGTTTTATCTGGCATTCTCTCACCGATTCAGTTCACCTGATTGTGAAAAGACAGTTGCCACGGCGACGGCGTGTACACCGGTATTTTCTTCTTAATCAGTGGCCTTGGATAGCCACGCTGCTGATGATGTTCGGGCCATGGCAGCTCTGAACAAGCTCAACTAGTTAACTTATTGATCATCTCAATGTCAACACCATTCCAAGTCAGTGTAATTATTGATTGTGTGGATCTGTTTGTGCTGCACAAGAAGCAGACGCGATCACTTCAACTGGGATCAAGATGGACAAAATCTGATTTCTGTACAAATATTCATTGTAAAGTTTGAGAATTACTGACAATCAATTACTGGGAATCAACAAAAAATCTGATTTGCTGAAAAAATAAATAAAAAAACCTGCAGCAGAATTTGTTTACTACTGTATATGTATTCAATCCATCATCTTCCGCTTATCCGAGGTCGGGTCGCGGGGGCAGCAGCCTAAGCAGGGAATCCCAGACTTCCCTCTCCCAAGCAACTTCTTCTAGCTCTTCCCAGGGGATCCCGAGGCGTTCCCAGGCCAGCCGGGAGACATAATCTTCCCGACGTGTCCTGGGTCTTCCCCGTGGCCTCCTACCGGTTGGACGTGCCCTAAACACCTCCCTAGGGAGGCGTTCGGGTGGCATCCTGACCAGATGGCCGAACCACCTCATCTGGCTCCTCTCGATGTGGAGGAGCAGCGGCTTTACTTTGAGTTCCTCCCTGATGGCAGAGCTTCTCACCCTATCTCTAAGGGAGAGACCCAAACTCATTTGGGCCGCTTGTACCCGTGATCTTATCCTTTCGGTCATGACCCAAAGCTCATGACCATAGGTGAGGATGGGAACGTAGATCGACCGGTAAATTGAGAGCTTTGCCTTCCGGCTCAGCTCCTTCTTCACCACAACGGATCGGTACAACTTCCGCATTACTGAAGACGCCGCACCGATCCGCCTGTTGATCTCACGATCCACTCTTCCCCAACTCGTGAACAAGACTCCTAGGTACTTGAACTCCTCCACTTGGGGCAGGGTCTCCTCCCCAACCCGGAGATGACACTCCACCCTTTTCCGGGCTAGAACCATGGACTCGGACTTGGAGGTGCTGATTCTCATTCCGGTCGCTTCACACTCGGCTGCGAACCGATCCAGTGAGAGCTGAAAATCCCGGCCAGATGAAGCCATCAGGACCACATCATCTGCAAAAAGCAGAGACCTAATCCTGCGGTCACCAAACCGGAACCCCTCAACGCCTTGACTCCGCCTACAAATTCTGTCCATAAAAGTCATGAACAGAATCGGTGACAATCCATCACAATAAAGATTAAACAAATGCTTGGTAATATTTTTACCTCAACTTACAAGCTCAACTGGTTCCTCTATAAAGCTCGTAACTCAACGTTGAAATAAGTTATCTGATTCTTTTGTATCCCTAGTTATCATCCCATATATGTATTGTTGCATTTGAAACAATTGTACTGTTGATTATAGAGGTAATCATTGTTATTATTCATTACTAGTAATACTATTTGTATTGTTTTTTTTGTTGCTCCATTTGTAGTGTAATAATACTCATTTATTATTTATTTCACTAACTGCTTCTTTGCTATCACTTTTACCGACATATTTGTACATGTTGTATTTGCGCCAAACATTAATATACATCCATTTAATAAAATCAAATACAAATAAAGCAACAATAGAAGTATCCCACACTTCTCTTCTGTGAAGTAAATGGTAAAGTAGTATGGGGCGGGGGGTAGGAGGGGGGGTCCCACATTTGTGGTTCCCTCCAAGGTTTCTCATTGTCATCCCATTGGGTTGAGTTTTTCCTTGCCCTGATGTGGGATCTGAGCCGAGGATGTCGCTGTGGCTTGTGCAGCTTGTGTGAGACACTCAAATAATTGTTTTCTTTAAAAAAAAAATATATATATATATATATATATATATATATATATATTTTTTTTTTTTTTTTGTATTTAACCAAGTTTTGTTTTCGGGCTTCATGGTGGAAGAGGGGTTAGTGCGTCTGCCTCACAATACGAAGTTCCTGCAGTCCTGGGTTCAAATCCAGGCTCGGGATCTTTCTGTGTGGAGTTTGCATGTTCTCCCCGTGAATGCGTGGGTTCCCTCCGGGTACTCCGGCTTCCTCCCACTTCCAAAGACATGCACCTGGGGATAGGTTGATTGGCAACACTAAATTGGCCCTAGTGTGTGAATGTGAGTGTGAATGTTGTCTGTCTATCTGTGTTGGCCCTGCGATGAGGGGCGACTTGTCCAGGGTGTACCCCGCCTTCCGCCCGATTGTAGCTGAGATAGGCGCCGGCGCCCCCCGCGACCCCAAAAGGGAATAAGCGGTAGAAAATGGATGGATGGAAGTTTTGTTTTCAAAAATCCATCCATCCATCCATTTTCTACCGCTTATTCCCTTTTGGGGTCGCGGGGGGCGCTGGCGCCTATCTCAGCTACAATCGGGCGGAAGGCGGTGATAAACTGCAAAAATTAAAAAATAGACATATAATATACATCTTTGGCGGAATAAACCTTAAATAGTGTCCTGCCTTTGTATTTGAGTGTTGATATTTGTTTACCTTCTTCCCTTTTAATTTGTCAAAGTTGTAGAATGTTTTTTTTTATTGTTAAATGAAATTTTCTTTTATTATTAGTATTATTATTATTTTTTTTTTTTGTTTTATAAACCTTTATTTCTAAATTGCAACATTTACCAAAATGAGCTGTAATGACCTCAAACAAAGCAAGTGGCCCAAGAGGGACAATAGGCAGTCTGTTTTACACTGTATGAACAAATATTTGAAAAGGAATTCTATCTTTACAACCTCATTATACTATTGGCTAAGTTTTATATTCATAAATGTAAGTTTCTCAATACCCGACCTGTCTTTAATTGTGCCTTTAAAAAATATTCTTAACTTTACTCCTATGGCTTCGCACCTGGTTTATATATCTATATATATATATATATATATATATATATAGCATTCCATTTTTATTACTTGCGCTGTCTTGTACTGGTTTTATAATGTTTAGTAATGTTTTATACTGTTGTTGAACTATTTTGATTATTGTTTCTCATCTGTTTGTTATTGTTGAAATTTATAAATAAACATTAAAAAAAATAGACAATAGGCTGTCTGTCCAGGTGGAGTACCTACTCTCGCCACACAAGGCCAGTCGTGCGCCTCCAACGCTCATTGGCTGGCTCTCCTCACACCAACCAATCAGACTCCATCCGCCGCCGCCTTTCACTTCCGGGTGGCCTAAATGGCGAACTCCATTTAATGTCGGGAGATATTGTGCGCTTTTGTGAGTGAAACTAACGCTTTGTGAGGTTTAAAGAGGACGAAGGGATGAACAGAATATTCGGACGAGGTAAACCAAAAGCACCACCGCCGAACTTGTCGGACTGCATCGGCAATGTGAGTATTGGCAAGGCTGGGGTGTATTGTTGTGGTTGTTTGCTGCTCTGTGCCGTTATAGCTCTTTGGCTGCCAATAAAGAAGATAGTCTTGTGACCAGTCTGCTAGTAATCATGTTCTAACATGTTAGATTTGTCAAATGACATGACTGGTTATACTTTGTCATGTATCTGCTCACACAACAAGAATGTATTGTTGTGTTTGTCTGCTACACTGTGCCGTTATAGCTCTCTGGCTGCCAATAAAGAAGATAGTCTTGTGACCAGTCTGCTAGTAATCATGTTCTAACATGTTAGATTTGTCAAATGACATGACTGGTTATACTTTGTCATGTATCTGCTCACACAACAAGACTGTATTGTTGTGGTTGTCTGCTACACTGTGCCGTTATAGCTCTCTGGCTGCCAATAAAGAAGATAGTCTTGTGACCAGTCTGCTGGTAATCATGTTCTAACATGTTAGATTTGACAAATGACATGACTGGTCATACTTTGTCATGTATCTGCTCACACAACAAGACTGTATTGTTGTGGTTGTCTGCTACACTGTGCCGTTATAGCTCTCTGGTTGCCGATAAAGAAGATAGTCTTGTGACCAGTCTGCTAGTAATCATGTTCTAACATGTTAGATTTGACAAATGACATGACTGGTTATACTTTGTCATGTATCTGCTCACACAACAAGACTGTATTGTTGTGGTTGTCTGCTACACTGTGCCGTTATAGCTCTCTGGCTGCCAATATAGAAGATAGTCTTGTGACCAGTCTGCTAATAATAATGTTCCAACATGTTAGTTTTGTCAAATGACAGGACTGGTTATACTTTGTCATGTATCTGCTCACACAACAAGAATGTATTGTTGTGGTTGTTTGCTACACTGTGCCGTTATAGCTCTCTGGCTGCCAATATAGAAGATAGTCTTGTGACCAGTCTGCTAATAATAATGTTCCAACATGTTAGTTTTGTCAAATGACATGACTGGTTGTACTTTGTCATCTATCCGCTCACACAACAAGAATGTATTGTTGTGGTTGTTTGCTACACTGTGCCGTTATAGCTCTCTGGCTGCCAATATAGAAGATAGTCTTGTGACCAGTCTGCTAATAATCATGTTCCAACATGTTAGATTTGTCAAATGACATGACTGGTTATATTTTGTCATGTATCTGCTCACACAACAAGAATGTAGTGTTGTGGTTGTCTGCTACACTGTGCCGTTATAGCTCTCTGGCTGCCAATATAGAAGATAGTCTTGTGACCAGTCTGCTAATAATAATGTTCCAACATGTTAGTTTTGTCAAATGACATGACTGGTTGTACTTTGTCATCTCTCCGTTCACACAACAAGAATGTATTGTTGTGGTTGTTTGCTACACTGTGCCGTTATAGCTCTCTGGCTGCCAATATAGAAGATAGTCTTGTGACCAGTCTGCTAATAATCATGTTCCAATATGTTAGATTTGTCAAATGACATGACTGGTTATATTTTGTCATGTATCTGCTCACACAACAAGAATGTATTGTTGTGGTTGTCTGCTACACTGTGCCGTTATAGCTCTCTGGCTGCCAATATAGAAGATAATCTTGTGACCAGTCTGCTAATAATCATGTTCCAACATGTTAGTTTTGTCAAATGACATGACTGGTTGTACTTTGTCATCTCTCCGCTCACACAACAAGAATGTATTGTTGTGGTTGTTTGCTACACTGTGCCGTTATAGCTCTCTGGCTGCCAATATAGAAGATAGTCTTGTGACCAGTCTGCTAATAATCATGTTCCAACATGTTAGATTTGTCAAATGACATGACTGGTTATACTTTGTCATGTATCTGCTCACACAACAATAATTATGATGAACATCTTGAACCCTATGCCATGAGGTGGCGACTTGTCCAGGGTGTACTCCACCTTCCGCCCGATTGTAGCTGGGATAGGCGCCAGATTTCAACACAATTATTAAGATATGGGAGTATGAAAGATTTATATAACATGTTAAGAGCCTTTTGATTGACAGTTTTTAATTTTATGTCTTGAGTATGTTTATGTAAAGTTTACAATTTAATTCATCATCTTTATAGATTCCCAAAAATGTTGAATACACCCTTTCTATCTCCACATCATCAATTCTTATGTGACACTCTATGTTATTTTTCCTATTTCCAAAAATTTGCGTATTTCCTTTAATTGCCGCCGGGGCGCTAATTAGATTAAAACCTCTTCTCACTCCTGTGCTTACCAAAGGGATGCGGTAAAAGTAAGCATGCGCTAATTATTTTAAAACCTCTTCTCACTCCGGTACTTACCAAAGGCATGCAGTAAAAATTTGAGTGTGATGTAAGCTTAAACCTTAAATCCTACTGAATAGCTCTTAATCGTCTTCCTTTTATGCGATTTCAAATAACCGGTATTGAAATCAGCCTCCTCCATTTTGAAAATGATGACAGGGGAAGTGTCACTCGTGACTAACGAGTTTGACCCGGCGGTAATACTAATCATGCGCTAATTATTTTGGGAAGTGAGTTTGACCCGGCAGTAATTCAAGGCAGGCGCGTACTAAATGCCCTGCGGAAATTCAAGGAAATATGGTATGTATTTTGTTTTATTTAGGTTGATTGATAGTTTATTGGCATCAAACCATTGCTTTAGTTTGTGGAGTTCACTCTCTACAGCAGGGGTCACCAACGCGGTGCCCGTAAGGACCAGATGAGTCGCCCGCTGGCCTGTTCTGAAAATAGCTCATATAGCAGCACTTACCAGTGAGCTGCCTCTATTTTCAAAATTGTATTTATTTACTAACAAGTTGGTCTCGCTTTGGTCGACATTTTTAATTCTAAGAGAGACAAAACTCAAATAGAATTTGAAAATCCAGGAAAATATTTTAATGACTTGGTCTTCACTTGTTTGAATAAATTCATTTATTTTTTTACTTTGCTTCTTATAATTTTCAGAAAGACAATTTTAGATAAAAAATACAACCTTAAAAATGATTTTAGGATTTTTAAACATATATACCTTTTTACCTTTTAGCGCTTTGAGTACCTTGAAGGTAGAAAAGCGCTATACAAGTACAACCCATTTATTTTAAATTCCTTCCTCTTCTTTCCTGACAATTTAAATCAAGTTCAAGTCATTTATTTTTTTGTTGTAAAGAATAATAAATACATTTTAATTTGATTCTTCATTTTAGCTTCTGTTTTTTTGACGAAGAATATTTGTGAAATATTTATTCAAACTTATTATGATTAAAATTCCCAAAATATATTCTGGCAAATCTAGATAATCTGTAGAATCAAATTTAAATCTTATTTCAAAGTCTTTTGAATTTCTTTTAAAATTTTTGTTCTGGAAAATCTAGAAGAAATAATGATTTGTCTTTGTTAGAAATATAGCTTGGTCCAATTTGTTATATATTCTAACAAAGTGCAGATTGGATTGTAACCTATTTAAAACATGTCATCAAAAATACATATTTATTGTGAGAAATCATTGAGATGATCAGTGTTTCCACAAAGATAAATATCATTAATTAATAATAACATAGAGTTAAAGGTAAATTGAGCAAATTGGCTATTTCTGGCAATTTATTTAAGTCTGTATAAAACTGGTAGCCCTTCGCATTAATCAGTACTCAAGAAGTAGCTCTTGGTTTCGAAAAGGTTGGTGACCCCTGCTCTACAGTCTCTAGGAGGTGGCCAAAGTCTTGCCCAGAACAGTACACATTTGTATCATCAGTAAAAAGAATACAGTTGAGGTTTTTTTAAAGACGTTACAAATATCATTAATAGACACTAAAAACTATTTTGGTCCCATTACAGAACCTTGGGATACTCCTTGTGTTATAATCTTTGTATCTGAATCGACATTGTTCATATGCACATACTGTTCTCTGCCACCAAGATAACTTTTCAACCAACCATGAGCAAGACCTCTGACACCATACCTCTGCATTTTGTTTAAAAGTAATGTGTGATCAAAAAGGCCTTGCTAAGGTCAATAAAAACGCCAACAGCAAACTCCTTCTAGAACACAGTAATCTATTTATTCTGGTTTATTGAAACTACAGGGGTGAGTAATGTTACAGACATGATGTGTTATGTTTAAGGCTAAAAGTAAAACATTAATAGCAAATTTACAAAGCATAGAAGAAAAGGTCATATCAAACCTCAGTATTCAAGGACAACTTTAAAACAAATGTGTCTATCAGTGATGGGATTCAATTATGGCATTCTCTTTACAATGAGATAAAATATTGTAGAAATATATTCCAAATAGGGGTGTAACGGTACGTGTATTTATATCGAACCGTTTCGGTACGGGGATTTCGGTTCGGTACGAGGGTGTATCGAACGAGTTTGTATTCTAAAGTCTTAACAAGCTGCTTTGCTTTCTGCCTCTGTCTAAACAGTCAGCACCCAGCATTTTCCCGCCCACACAACCATCTGATTGGTTACATACAAAGCCAATCAGCAGTGCGTATTCAGAGCGATGTAACAGCCAATCAGCAGTGCGTATTCAGAACGTATGTTGTAAATGCTTCATTGTCGAGCAGACATGTGTTTAGCAGCGGACATCGTACACTCCCCAAATTATAAAAAACACTTTCCAGTCTCAACTATTACAAACATCACTATGAGCCTGTTGACGTTCTAGAAACTTAAACTGCAGTTCAGCTCGCTCACAGTTTTCGCTTGAGGTGATGTGAAGGCTAATTAGCTTTTAGTGTAACGTTAACTCATTTTTGTGTGTGTGCGTGCGTGTGTTAGGGGCAGCAAAGCCCTGTCTGTCTGTTATTTCACATGAACGAACATGAACTCCATAGATTTCCGGGATGAATAGTCTCTCCTATTGCAATTGTACTATTTTTCAGCTATAGTTACATTAATCATACGAAATGTAGCAGCCTAGTTTTGAATGGCAGGGTCCCTGCTATCACATGTTGACAAAAATATAACATTTACATAATAAAAGTCAACTACAGGCTTCCCCAATGCTGTAATAAATCAAACATGATGAGTTGACTTGAAACTGTTTAATGTTGCACTTTTTATATGTAGAAGAAAGGTTTTGTCATTTTATTTAATCAAAGCAACAACTTGAGGAAGCTTAATGTGGATTAACGTGGGCAGAATTATTATGGTGTTCCCAAAAAGCCATTGTTTGCAAATTTGGTAAATAAATAACAAACAAATTTATATTTGTTTGTTTCCTTACTGTACCGAAAATGAACCGAACCGTGACCTCTAAACCGAGGTATGTACCGAACCGAAATTTTTGTGTACCGTTACACCCCTAATTCCAAATGAAAAATAAAAAAAAAAGACAGAACAATAAGATCACATGGACAGCCATTAGTGTCTACATTTTGATTTATTTTTATTATTTGTCTGGTTTTGTGAGCTGTATATTACTTTTTTTGTTCGGTTTGTACTTCATGAAGTATTGCACTTGTTTTTTTAGTGTTTTTTTGTTTGTTCTCATTATATTTGGATGTATTTGTTTGGTTTGTATGCTTGTGAATCTGGGCTATCCATGAAGTAAGACTACTTATTATGTTGAAGAGGGCAGGAAATATAAGATGTTCTTCATCCACTTCCTTCTCAAGCATAGGTGTGTAAATATGTATTAAGTTGCTCAAGTTTAATTTTCTATTGATCAGAAATGCACATCAATGAAGGCGATAGATGAAATTAAATTAAATAGGATAAAATTGCTATGGTATGAAAAGGGCTAGGATTAAATCAGCAATGCTTCTTCCGACTCCTTTTCGGACCCGCTGTAATGAAACAACTGCAATTGTGTGATGCATGACATTGTATCGTTTGCATGTTCCAAATAAACTGAAACTGAACTGAACTTGTGTGTTCTATTGAGGTGGATGCAAGGTCAGAGTCCATCGAGAAGAAGATTAGCAGACTCGATGCTGAACTTTTCAAGTACAAGGAACAGATGAAGAAGATGAGAGATGGACCCTCCAAGGTGGAACGCATTCTTAAAAAAAACAAAAAACAGAATGGATTTAAAACAAACAGCACTTCAATTTATTTGTCTTTTGCAGAACATTGTGAAACAGAAGGCGATGAGAGTCCTGAAGCAGAAGAGGATGTAAGTACCTAACACTACTAACTGAACAAGCTGTTTGGTATTAAATGTGGTTAGCATCCTCTTCACAGCTGTTTCTAATACCTTCTTCAAGCTGCCTTTTTACCGTAACAAAAGTCTCAGAGGAAATATGTCGTCCAAAATCCAACCTTGATTTTGGACTGTTCAAAAGTGCTAAGATAGAATTGCTTAGTTCTTGGCGGGACACAATTTTTATATAAGAGCAATATTATTGAGACACACCTTAACTCTCCAATTACAACACACTGTTTGGTGAGTCTTTAGCTTTAATGCTAATGTGCTGTGTTTCAGTGTGTGACTCCAAGAAGTAGCGCTTTTGTGCATTTCTCCAATGTCATATATCACATACAACACGTAATAGATGTCATTTATCAATTACAACAACGTAACAGATGTTATACCGTATTTCCTTGAATTGCCGCCGGGTATATAGTGTGTGCCTGCCTAGAATTACTTTGATTGATTGATTGATTGATACTTTTATTAGTAGATTGCACAGTACAGTACATATTCCGTACAATTGACCACTAAATGGTAACACCCCAATAAGTTTTTCAACTTGTTTAAGTCGGGGTCCACGTTAATCAATTCATGGTAAAACTCGTTTTGCAAAATAATTAGCGCATGCTTAGCATTACCGCCGGCTCAGGATTAACGCCGGGTCAAACTCGTTTCGCAAAATATTATTTTTATTAGCGCATGTCTAGGATTTCCACCGGGTCAAACCCGTTTCGCCAAATAATTAGCATAAGCCTAGAATTTCCCCCGGGTCAAACCCGCCACGTCATGAGTGACACTTCACCTGTCATCATTTTCAAAATGGAGGAGGCTGATTTCAATTATTTGAAATCGCATAAATGGAAGATGTTTAAGAGCTATTCAGTAGGATTTAAGGTCCAAGCTATTGAATATGCTAAAAAGAACAGTAAGCAGCTATTTTTTATTAATATACCGTAGCTGCGTGTGTCAAATATGAGTCATTAAATGACTCCCGCCTCCTGGTGGTAGAGAGCGCTATTGATCCTTCTTGCGACTACTTGGCTGCAGAAGAAGTGACGACAAGCAGCAAGAGTGAGCAGCATGTGTTTATTTTTTCCTCTTGCTTGCACTTTTAACATGGAGGATTACATATCTAAAATAAAACAGTTTTCTAAATTGGACTTTCAATCGAAGCAGGGGGTAATAAAGGAAGATCTCCAACGAAACAGAGAGACTTTTCAAACTGAAGAAAGATAAGGAAGACTTCTATAAGTTTGCTTTTGATCAGAAGGAGCTTCGTATAGACTTCATTTATAAGTAAATGTAAGACCATAATAAAGTTTTTTTTTTAAATTAAATGTGCTTTCCATGATGGTATCCTTACATCACACTCAAATTTTTAAACGCAGGCCTAAATTTACCGCATGCCTTTGGTAAGTGCCGGAGTGAGAATAGGTTTTAAAATAATTAGCGCATGCTTGCCTTTACCGCATGCCTTTGGTAAGTGCCGGAGTGAGAAGAGGTTTTAAATTAATTAGCGCCCCGGCGGCAATTCAAGGAAATACGGTATATCACATACAACAACATAATAGATGTTATATATCGCCTACAACAAAATATGTCATGTATGTCATTGATGTCATGTGTCACATACAACAACGTACAATATGTTGTATATCACATAGAACAAAATAATACATGTCATATATCACTTAAAACAATAGTCTTTGTTGTGGTATTTGGCAAAGATTAAAGGCCAGTGCCAGAGGATCTCAAGATCTGCAAGGGTTGATATGGTAAGAGCAGGTCAGATACATAAGAAGGCGCAGGGCTATTAAAACATTTAAAAACTAATAACAGAACTTTAAAACCAGCCCTGAATACTTGTCAACAGGTACGAAGGCCAGCGAGAACAGCTGGCTCAGCAGTCTTTCAATATGGAGCAGGCCAACTACACCATCCAGACGCTGAAGGACACCAAAACTACTGTAGGTTATGATTGTTCTCCGATGAACAAACATGACAGAAAAAGACAACAGTCTCCTCTGTCCAGGTGGATGCCATGAAGATTGGCGCCAAGGAGATGAAGAGGGCCTACAAAGATGTCAAACTGGACCAGATCGATGTACGTATAACTTTTTCTTTTAGGATAAAACTAGCATCAAAGGGGAACTGCAATTTTGGGGGAATTTTCCCTATTGTTCACAATCCTTATGAGAGACAAGAAGACAAAATGTTTTAGGTTTTTTTTGCATTCTAACATAAAAATCACCTCAATCTAGGTGGCTAGCTCTGCCTCTAAATCACTTTAAATATGCATCTATAAACCGCCAACAATACTTAAATTACGTTCTTTAACCTGTATAATAACCAAACTGGAGCGACATTGTTTTTGTAAGTGTGAACCCTGAGGAACTGTTTTGCTAGCGTATGAGCACTTCGCCATGCTACAGTAAGCCAGCAACTGCGTCAACAACTGACTTGAGTTTGTAGTGCACTACACAATGCAATAGTACACTAATCCGTACTAACTGAAAACATAAATAGTCATATTGCAGTGTCTGGAAAGTATTAGCCCGCATTTCATGTTTTTTTGGATGTACTGTTGTTGTTCTAACACGCATGATGTGCTGCATGTATAATGATCAATGTTATAGTGACTTACTCGATGGCCAGTTGTCTGTATGGGCAAGTTGGCCGGGCACGTGTCCAGTTGATTTGGGTAAGCATACCATTAATCGCTTGGTTCCAAGTTCCACATATACAGCGTCAGGACACTCTTTCAGTTTCTGACTGTTCCAGCGTTTCAGCCTCTTTTTGCCAGTCTCAGTAATAATGATAATAATAATAATGGATAAGATTTATATCGCGCTTTTCTATTGTTAGATACTCAACGCGCTCACAGAGAAGTGGGAACACATCATTCATTCACACCTGGTGGTGGTAAGCTACATCAGTAGCAACAGCTGCCCTGGGGTAGGCTGACGGAAGTGTAGCTGCCAGTTTGCGCCTGCGGCCCCTCCGACCACCATTCATTCATCATTCATTCACCAGTGTGAGCGGCACCGGGGGAAAGGGTGAACTGTCCTGCCCAGGGACAAAACGGCAGCGATTTGGATGTCAATCGGTGGGAAGCGAACCTGCAACCCTCAGGTTTCTGGCACGGCCGCTCTACCCACTACGCCATGCCGCCGTAAGCAGCAGTCCATCCTCCTTATATTCAGGTTAAGAAAGATAAACTTGTGAATCACGGTGGAAGAGGGGTTAGTGCATCTGCCTCACAATACGAAGGTCCTGAGTAGTTCTGAGTTCAATCCCGGGCTCGGGATCTTTCTGTGTGGAGTTTGCATGTTCTCCCCGTGACTGCGTGGGTTCCCTCCGGGTACTCCGGCTCCCTCCCACCTCCAAAGACATGCACCTGGGGATAGGCCCCTCCCACCTCCAAAGACATGCACCTGGGGATAGGCCCCTCCCACCTCCAAAGACATGCACCTGGGGATAGGCCCCTCCCACCTCCAAAGACATGCACCTGGGGATAGGTTGATTGGCAACACTAAATGGTCCCTAGTGTGTGAATGTTGTCTGTCTATCTGTGTTGGCCCTGTGATGAGGTGGCGACTTGTCCAGGGTGTACACCGCCTTCCGCCCGAATGCAGCTGAGATAGTCTCCAGAACCCCCCGCGACCCCAAAAGGGACAATCGGTAGAAAATGGATTTATGGTAGTTGTGAATCTTCATTTGTCCAAAAATAGTCTTTCTTCGTTGTCCGTTAGCAAGTCTGCCATTAACAGAACACACTCGCGTTTGTTTTTGGAAATAAGAACACACATTTGTTGCCAGAAGTGCACTGCCACGGTAACGGAAATAAATGCGCAGAAGAAAGATTTTCCGGTATTGCTTAAAATGACCAAAATACCGTAAATATTGAACATTTTACATACTGTTACAGACGTGTCACTTACTACATTATACATACACTTGAAGTGTGCATATAGAATGTTGATGGAGGGTTTTGAAGTTGTTTTAGAGGGCTTTGAAGGTCACAACGGTGATTCCCGTTAGCCGCATCTTGCAAGCGTTTTTTATCATCTTTAAAATAAATTAAAAAAAAAGACATAATGTGTTCTTTTCTCTCACAATGGTTGTGAATAGGCAAAATTCTAAAACAAAAAAGTGCAATTCGCCTTTAAAACACTAAGAAATTGTTAAACAAATGCACATAAATTTTCACTGTAACACAATTTGTCTGAAATCAATTTTACTGATCCCACGTGTACGATATTTGGGGATTTTTATGGTATATTCTGATGTAATTTTTAGCGTAAACACGACATGTTGAAGGGCTCACAGAGTGCATCACAGATTAAATACATTTCTGTGTGGGTCTGCATCGTCCTAGAAAAGACCGTGCTTTCTTATTCCAACAACAAGCTTTGGATAACAAATTAAATCAAAGCCATCCTAAAAACCAAGGCCCTGTCTACATTAAGCCGGATAACTCCTTAAACAAATAACTATTTAGCCTAAGCTTCTTGTCAGCTACACTAACCCATCGTTTAAAGTTCCCCTCCTTAGATATTTTTTTACACGGGTAAGTCTGCTGTCTATTTCTTGAATCTCCGACTCATTGATGGTTTATAAACGGAGTTCGGAGAGGAAGTGACCTCAGAAAGAACACGCCACAGCCAGCTTGATAACAACCGGTTTTTCCACTCAGAGGTAAACACTAGAAAGATGGAGGCGACTCGTTCAGACATGCCCGTGTTTCTCCTTTTTCTACATGTACATATTTACATATTGTCAGTACTATCTATTCTATCAGAAAACAATGACTAAAACAAACTACAACCAATGCTGGCAATGGTTATTCTGGTGAAAATAAGTAAAGCATGCTGAGCAGCCTATTGTACGCCTAAAACTAAAACGGAGACATTTTACCAAAGTATGCCTATAGGCTACTATTTGAAAAGTTTTTAGATTGCCATATAACTTGGTACATGTAGTCCAGAATATGCCAACACCAATGAGGAATTATTTATACCGTATTTTTCGGACTATAAGTCGCAGATTTTTTCATAGTTTGGCCGAGGGTGCGACTTATACTCGGGAGCGGCTTATGTGTGAAATTATTAACACGTTACCGTAAAATATCAAATAATATTATTTAGCTCATTCACGTAAGTCTCCCGGCTGGCCTGGGAACGCCTCGAGATCCCCCGGGAAGAGCTAGACGAATTGGCTGGGGAGAGGGAAGTCTAGGCTTCCCTGCTTAGGCTGCTGCCCCCGCGACCCAACCTCGGATAAGCGGAAGAAGATGGATGGATGGATGGATGGACGTAAGAGACTAGATGTATAAGATTTCATGGGATTTAATGATTAGGAGTGACAGATTGTTTGGTAAAGGTATAGCATGTTCTATATGTTATAGTTATTTGAATGACTCTTACCATAATATGTTAGGTTAACATAGCAGGCACCTTCTCAGTTGGTTATTTATGCCTCATATAACGTACACTTATTCAGCCTGTTGTTCACTATTCTTTTTTATTTTAAATCGCCTTTCAAATGTCAATTCTTGGTGTTGGGTTTTATCAAATACATTTCCCCCAAAAATGCGACTTATACTACAGTGCGGCTTATATATGTTTTTTCCCTTCTTTATTATGCATTTTCAGCAGGTGCGACTCATACTCCGGAGCGACGTATACTCAGAAAAATACGGTATTTGGCTGTCTTCGTATGTTTCACATTGCCATGATGACAGCCGTGCTAATGTTGGAACCCGTTTCCTCAGCGTATCAGGATATTGAGAACAAAATACGCACTGACACTACCCATATCCACATTTATTTGTCAAAAATAAATGTCAGTTCAATTACACCTTGACATACAGACTATCTGGCATATATGTCTCCCGTTACCCTATTTGTTGATGCGTCATTGATTGGGCTAGCATGCTCAGCATTACACTCGGAGCTAAGCATAGTCACACTAAGCATCTGTTGCAGGAACATACTAGCTTTGTTAGACAAGATAATAGACTGTATTGGACAATATACAGGTGCTGGTCATATTATTAGAATATCATGAAAAAGTTGATTTATTTCATTAATTCCATTTAGAAAGTCAAACTTGTAGAATGTATACATTCATTCCAAACAGACTGATACATTTCAAGTGTTTTTTTTGCCAAAAAGGAGATGATTATATCTGACAACCAATGAAAACCCTAAATTCAACATCTCAGAAAATTAGAATATGGTGAAGAGGTCAGATATTGAAGACACCTGGTGCCACACTCTAATTAGCTAACTAACTCAAAACACCTGGAGAAGCCTTTAAATGGTCTCTCGTTTTGATTCTGTTTGACACACAATCATGGGGAAGACTGCTGACTTGACAACTGTCCAAAAGAGGACCATTGATACTTTAAAGAAGGAGGGCAAGACACAAAAGGTCATTGCCAAAGAGGTTGGATGTTCCCAGAGCTCTGTGTCCAAGCACATTAATAGAGAGGCGAAGGAAAGACAAAGATGTAGTAGAAAAAAGTGTACAAGCAAGAGGGATAACCGCGCCCTGGAGAGGATTGTCAAACAAAACCGATTCAAAAATGTGGGGGAGATCCACAAAGAGTGGACTGCAGCTGGAGTCAGTGCTTCAAGAACCACCACGCACCTATGTATGCAAGATATGGGCTTCAGCTGTCGCATTCCTTGTGTAAAGCCACTCTTGAATAAGAGACAACGTCAAAAGCGTCTCGCCTGGGCTCAAGACGAAACGGACTGGACTGCTGCTGAGTGGTCCAAAGTTATGTTTTCAGATGAAAGTAAATGTTGTATCTCCTTTGGAAATCAAGGTCCCAGAGTCTGGAGGAAGACAGGAGAGGCACTGAATCCACGGTGCCTGAAGTCCAGTGTCAAATGTCCACCCTCGGTAATGGTCTGTGGTGCCATGTCATCTGCTGGTGTTGGTCCACTGTGTCTCCTGAGGTCTAGGGTCAATGCAGCAGTCTACCAGGAATTTTTAGAACACTTTATGCTCCCTGCCGCGGACCAATTTTATGGAGGTGAAGATTTCATTTTCCAACATGACCTGGCACCTGCACACAGTGCCAAATCTACCAGTACCTGGTTTAAGGACCATGGTATCCCTGCTCTTGATTGGCCTGCAAACTCACCTGACCTTAACCCCATAGAAAAGCTATGGGGTATTGTGAAGCGGAAGATGCCAGATGCCAGACCCAACAATGCTGAAGAGCTGAAGGCCACTATTAAAGCAAGCTGGGCTCTCATAACACCTGAGGAGTGCAACAGACTGGTCGACTCCAAGCCACACTGTATTGCTGCAGCAATTCAGGCAAAAGGAGCTGCAACTAAGTATTGATTGCCGTACATGCTGAAACTTTCCATGTTCATACTTTTCAGTTGGCCCACATTTCCTAAAAAATATTTTTTGGTATTAGTCGTAACTAGTATTCTAATTTTCTGAGATACTGAATTTGGGATGTTCAGTAATTGTCAGTACTAATCATCCAAATTTAAAGAAATAAACATTTCAAATATATCACTATGTGTGTAATGAATTGATATAATATGTCAGTTTCACGTTCTGAATATAATTACTGAAATAAATCAACTTTTTCATGATATTCTAATAATATGAACAGCACCTGTATTTTACGTACCAAATGTCCCTTTCCATTTATCATAATTAATAAGAAAACATAAATGTCTTACTTACCTATCAAGGAGGAAATGAGCAAGTTTGGAGTCAGATTAAAAAAAATGTTGTGCCTTCAATGGTCTCCATCTTTCAGAGGCATCCCCGATACTAATCCTCATTTTGTTCCTGGCTTTGTCATGAATAAGTTGAGAATCGTAATGACGCCTTTCAGATTTACTAAGGTCTGACATGTTTAGTAACTTTACCAGTGGCGGTAGCCAGATGAAGAGGGCGGTGCGTAACTGGCAACCTGGATGTGACACACTCACTGACTTTCTAATTGGTCAAAAAGTAGAGGGCGGGACATCAAAATGACAACAATAACAATGTTTCGGGGCTGTAAATCTAATTTTGAAATGAGCATATCCCGGCTGAACTACCGTCATCAGTTAAAGAGGTATTGGAAAATAAATGATTTATGAACAATTTAAGGCGTAAGCCTTACACACGGTGTGTCAGCAACAGGGGGGTCCCACAAGGGACAGTTCTGTCTCCCTTTCTTTTCACCCTCTACACCACAGACTTCCATTACAACACCGAGTCCTGCCACTTTCAGAAGTTTTCTGATGACCCGGCTGTGGTTGGATGCATCAGCCAGGGTGATGAGACAGAGTACAGGGCTGTGGTAGGTGACTTTGTTGCATGGTGTGAGCAGAACCATCTACAGCTCAAGGTGGCAAAGACTAAGGAGCTGATGGTAGATCTGAGGAGGGGGAAGGCACCAGTCACCCTTGTTTCCATCCGTGGGGTCGATGTGGCGATTGTTACGGACTATAAATACCAAGGAGTCCACATCAGGGGTCACCAGGTCACCCGTAAGGACCAGATGAGTCGCCCGCTGGCCTGTTCTAAAAATAGCTCAAATAGCAGCACTTACCAGTGACCTGCCTCTATTTTTTAAATTGTATTTATTTACTAGCAAGCTGGTATCGCTTTGCTGGACATTATTAATTCTAAGAGAGACAAAACTCAAATAGAATTTGAAAATACAAGAAAATATTTTAAAGATTTGGTCTTCACTTGTTTGAATAAATTCATTTATTTTTTTTCTTTGCTTCCTATAACTTTCAAACACAATTTTAGAGAAAAAATATAACCTTAAAAATGATTTTGGGATTTTTAAACACGTATACCTTTTTACCTTTTAAATTCCTTTCTCTTCTTTCCTGACAATTTAAATCAATGTTCAAGTAGAATTTTTTTTGTGTGTAAAGAATAATAAATACATTTTTAATTTAATTCTTCATTTTAGCTTCTGTTTTTTCGACGAAGAATATTTGTGAGATATTTCTTCAAACTTATTATGATTAAAATTCTAAAAAATGATTCTGGCAAATCTAAAACATCTGTAGAATCAAATTTAAATCTTATTTCAAAGTCTTTTGAATTTCTTTTAAAATGTTTGTTCTGGAAAATCTAAAAGAAATAATGATTTGTCTTTGTTAGAAATATAGCTTGGTCCAATTTGTTATATATTCTAACAAAATGCAGATTGGATTTTAACCTATTTAAACATGTCATCAAAATTCTAAAATTAATCTTAATCAGGAAAAATTCCTAATGGTGTTACATAAATTATGTTTTTTAATTTTTTTCAAAAAGATTTGAATTACTGGTAGCTAGTTTTTCTCTTCATTTTTTTCGGTTGAATTTTGAATTTTAAAGAGTCAAAATTGAAGATAAACTATGTTTCAAAATTAAATGTTCTTTTTTTGGGTGTTTTCTTCTCTTTTAAACCGTTCAATTAAATGTTTTTTTCATCATTTATTCTCTACAAAAAACCTTCCGTAAAAGAAAAAAAAAGGTACGACGGAATGACAGACAGAAATACCCATTTTTTTATACATATAGATTTTTTTATTAAAGGTAAATTGAGCAAATTGGCTATTTCTGGCAATTTTTTTTAAGTGTGTATCAAACTGGTAGCCCTTCACATTAATCAGTACCCAAGAAGTAGCTCTTGGTTTCAAAAAGGTTGGTGACCCCTGGTCCACATTGACAATAAACTGGACTGGCAGTCTACATAAAGGCCCTGAGCCGCCTCCACTTCTTGAGGAGGCTGAGGTCTTTTAACATCCGCAGGAAGATGCCGAGGATGTTTAATGAGTCTGTGGTGGCCGGTGCAATCCTGTTCGCTGGGGCAGCACGCTGAAGGTCTCACACTTAATTAGACTCAGTAAACTTATCCGCAAGGTTGGAGACATCATTGGGTCGAAGTTGCATAACATCTTGGACAATGTCCCTCACGCACTTCAACACACTGCAAAAACTGAAATTGAAGTAAGATTAAATACCTCAAATAAGGGTGGTAATTGATTATTTTCTATCTAATAAGATAATTCTTCTCACTAAGCAAATTGTATGTTAGTGTTTTACTTGTTTTAAGGGTGTTGGTCCTAAATGATCTCGGTAAGATATTACAGCTTGTTGCTGAGATTGTATGACCTATATGGAGTAAAACATGCTTGAAACAAGGCTTCACGGTGGAAGAGGGGTTAGTGCGTCTGCCTCACAATACGAAGGTCCTGAGTAGTCCCGGGTTCAATCCCGGGCTCGGGATCTTTCTGTGTGGAGTTTGCATGTTCTCCCCGTGAATGCGTGGGTTAAATCCAGGTACTCCGGCTTCCTCCCACCTCCAAAGACATGTACCTGGGGATAGGCTCCTCCCACTTCCAAAGACATGCACCTGGGGATAGGCCCCTCCCACCTCCAAAGACATCCACCTGGTGATAGGCCCCTCCCACCTCCAAAGACATGCACCTGGGGATAGACCACTCCCACCTCCAAAGACATGCACCTGGGGATAGGCCACTCCCACCTCCAAAGACATGCACCTGGGGATAGGCCCCTCCCACCTCCAAAGACATCCACCTGGGGATAGGCCCCTCCCACCTCCAAAGACATGCACCTGGGGATAGGTTGATTGGCAACACTAAATGGGCCTAGTGTGTGAATGTTGTCTGTCTATCTGTGTTTGCCCTGCGATGAGGTGGCGACTTGTCCAGGGTGTATCCCGCCTTCCGCCCGATTGTAGCTGAGATAGGCACCAGCGCCACCCGCGACCCCAAAGGGTATAAACGGTAGAAAATGGATGGATGGATGCCTGAAACTACATTATCAACTGATGCAAAGTTGTGTCATCAACACTCACGAGTATAAAACTACTTTTTTAAAGTAATAATTTCTTACTTCAAGCATGGGGAAAAAAATCGTGATACTGAGCGCATATCATTATGTCAATCAATCAATCAATCAATCAATGTTTATTTATATAGCCCTGAATAACCAGTGTCTCAAAGGGCTTCACAAACCACAACGACATCCTCGGTAAAGCCCACATAAGGGCAAGGAAAAACTCACCCCAGTGGGCCGTCGGTGACAATGACAATGATGACTATGAGAAACCTTGGAGAGGACCACATATGTTTGGCAACCACTCCCCCACCCTCCCCACAAGCAATTGTTGAAAAATATTCTTATGTTAAATTTAAGAATATTTTTCAACATATTGAGCAAAAGGTCTTTTTTTTTTTTTACTACCAAAAAAGTGCACTTATTATTAGTGAGAATAAACTTCTTTTAAGGTATTTTGGGGTTCATTGAGGTTATGTTTTTTGACTTGTTTTGGAAAGTCTTGACAAGCCAAATTTTATTGTTCTATGGCAGATAATTTTGCCTAATTTTTATAAATTTTTTTCTTTTTTTTTATTACACTGACTTTTTGCAGTGTACAAAAGTACTTTCAGCGCTAGACTTATCCCACCACGATACAAAACTGAACGCAACAGAAGGTTATTCCTGCATGGGGTCATCAAACTTTACAATGCATCACTCAAGTAGTCGTGGAAACTGTTTATTCATCTGGACACATTTAATAAACCCCATAGCTGTGCAATATTCTATCATATTTTTAAACTTTTATGTTTAATAATGTGCAATAGCTGTCCCACACTACCATTCTGGTTATTTCACATTGTACCTTTTGTCTAACTTGTCTATTTTGTACATATCATGGCCGTCTTACTGGGTACCTTTTGTTTAACGTATTGCTAATTATTTTATATTGCTTTATCTATTTCCCCTTCTTTATTTCTATTTATTGTATTTATGAAGAGCAACAATAACACCAGAATTTCCGGATTAATAAAGTATTTCGGATTCTGATTATTTTATGACTTGTTTCCAAAATAGTCTGTTTTTTTCTAAATTATATTGTTAAAGTTAAAGTACCAATGATTGTCACACACACACACACACACACTAGGAGTAGCAAAATTATTCTCTGCATTTGACCCATCGCCCTTGATCACCCCCTGGGAGGTGAGGGGAGCAGTGGGCAGCAGCCGTGGCCGCGCCCGGGAATCATTTTAGGTGATTCAGCATCTACATGCTGCCGCTAGGTGACATCATACGCAAATACGGTATTAGCTTTCACTGTTATGCTGATGACACCCAACTCTACATGCCCCTAAAGCTGACCAACACACCGGATTGTAGTCAGCTGGAGGCGTGTCTTAATGAAATTAAACAATGGATGTCCGCTAACTTTTTGCAACTCAACGCCAAAAAAACGGAAATGCTGATTATCGGTCCTGCTAGACACCGACCTCTATTTAATGATACAACTCTAACATTTGACAACCAAACAATTAAACAAGGCGACACAGTAAAGAATCTGGGTGTTATCTTTGACCCAACTCTCTCCTTTGAGGCACACATTAAAAGCGTTACTAAAACGGCCTTCTTTCATCTCCGTAATATCGCAAAAATTTGCTCCATTCTGTCCACTAAAGACGCTGAGATCATTATCCATGCGTTTGTTACGTCTCGCCTCGACTACTGTAACGTATTATTTTCGGGTCTCCCCATGTCTAGCATTAAAAGATTACAGTTGGTACAAAATGCGGCTGCTAGACTTTTGACAAGAACAAGAAAGTTTGATCACATTACGCCTGTACTGTATATACCTTTATATACATATATACATACATATATACCTATACTGTATATACCTTTATATACATATATACATACATATATACCTATACTGTATATACCTTTATATACATATATACATACATATATACCTGTACTGGCTCACCTGCACTGGCTTCCTGTGCACTTAAGATGTGACTTTAAGGTTTTACTACTTACGTATAAAATACTACACGGTCTAGCTCCATCCTATCTTGCCGATTGTATTGTACCATATGTCCCGGCAAGAAATCTGCGTTCAAAGGACTTCGGGTTATTAGTGATTCCCAAAGCCCAAAAAAAGTCTGCGGGCTATAGAGCGTTTTCCGTTCGGGCTCCAGTACTCTGGAATGCCCTCCCGGTAACAGTTCGAGATGCTACCTCAGTAGAAGCATTTAAGTCTCACCTTAAAACTCATTTGTATACTCTAGCCTTTAAATAGACTCCCTTTTTAGACCGGTTGATCTGCCGTTTCTTTTCTTTTTCTCCTATGTCCCACTCTCCCTTATGGAGGGGGTCCGGTCCGATCCGGTGGCCATGTACTGCTTGCCTGTGTATCGGCTGGGGACATCTCTGCGCTGCTGATCCGCGTCCGCTTGGGATGGTTTCCTGCTGGCTCCGTTGTGAACAGGACTCTCGCTGCTGTGTTGGATCCGCTTTGGACTGGACTCTTGCGACTGTGTTGGATCCATTATGGATTGAACTTTCACAGTATCATGTTAGACCCGCTCGACATCCATTGCTTTCCTCCTCTCCAAGGTTCTCATAGTCCTCATTGTCACCGACGTCCCACTGGGTGTGAGTTTTCCTTGCCCTTATGTGGGCCTACTGAGGATGTCGTAGTGGTTTGTGCAGCCCTTTGAGACACTAGTGATTTAGGGCTATATAAGTAAACATTGATTGATTGATTGATTGATTTAACCCACAATTCCAACCCTTGATGCTGACTACCAAGCAGGGAGGTAATGGCTCCCATTTTTATAGTCTTTGGTATGACTCGGCAGTTTCAACTCACCTTTTCACTTTGTAAAAGCGCTTTGAGTCACTAGAGAAAATTGCTATACTATATATATATATATATATATATATATATATATATATATATATATATATATATATACACACAGTATATAAACCTACCCATCTCAGGGCGGACACTCTAACCACCAGGCCACTTTTTTTGTCCTTCCAGGACCTGCAGGATCAGTTGGAGGACATGATGGAAGATGCCAGCGAGGTCCAAGAGGCTCTGAGTCGCAGCTACGGCACTCCAGAAATCGACGAGGATGATCTAGAAGCAGGTATCCCTTTGAACCACGTCTCCTGTCACTCACTCCATTTATCATCCAGCAGCATTGCATGGAAGCACAAATATGCTAAGAATATGAAATGTTTCATTTTAAAACCTCCAAACTGAAACTTGTTTTGATTGATTGATTGATACTTTTATTAGTAGTTTGCACAGTACAGTACATATTCCGTACAATTGGCCACTAAATGGTAACACCCCAATAAGTTTTTCAACTTGTTTAAGTCGGGGTCCACGTTAATCAATTCATGGTACAAATATATACTATCAACATAATACAGTCATCACACAAGTTAATCATCATAGTATATACATTGAATTATTTACATTATTTACAATCCGGGGGGTGGGATGAGGAGCTTTGGTTGATATCAGTACTTCAGTCATCAACAGAGAAATGGACATTGAAACAGTGTAGGTCTTATTTAATAGGACGGCGTGGCGCAGTGGGAGAGTGGCCGTGCGCAACCCGAGGGTCCCTGGTTCAATCCCCACCTAGTACCAACCTTGTTGTGTCCTGAGCAAGACACTTCACCCTTGCTCCTGATGGGTGATGGTTAGCGCCTTGCATGGCAGCTCCCTCCATCAGTGTGTGAATGGGTAAATATGGAAGTAGTGTCAAAGCGCTTTGAGTACCTTGAAGGTAGAAAAGCGCTATACAAGTACAACCCATTTATTTATTTATATGTACAGCCAGCAGAGAACATAGTGAGTTCACATAGCATAAGAACAAGTATATACATTAGAAGTACATTTGAGTTGTTTATAATCCGGGGAGATGGGATGTGAATGGAGGAGGGTATTAGTAAAGTGTTGAAGTTGCCTGGAGGTGTTGTTTTAGAGCGCTTTTGAAGGAATATAGAGATGCACTTACTTTTATACCTGTTGGGAGTGCATTCCACATTGATGTGGCATAGAAAGAGAATGAGTTAAGACCTTTGTTAGATCGGAATCTGGGTTTAACGTGGTTTGTGGAGCTCCCCCTGGTGTTGTGGTTATGGCGGTCATTTACGTTAAGGAAGTAGTTTGACATGTACTTCGGTATCAGGGAAGTGTAGCGGATTTTATAGACTAGGCTCAGTGCAAGTTGTTTTACTCTGTCCTCCACCCTGAGCCAGCCCACTTTGGAGAAGTGGGTTGGATTGAGGTGTGATCTGGGGTGGAGGTCTAAAAGTAACCGGACTAGCTTATTCTGGGATGTTTGGAGTCTAGATTTGAGGGTTTTGGAGGTGCTGGGGTACCAGGAGGTGCAAGCGTAATGGAAGAAGGGTTGAATGAGAGTTCCCGCTAGAATCCTCAAGGTGCTTTTGTTGACCAGAGTTAGTCAACAAAAGTTAGTTAGTCAAAGCAGTCATGTATTATTGAATTAATGGGCCTGCTCCAACTTGATTGAGACTTGTATTAGTAGATTGCACAGTACAGTACATATTCCGTACAACTGACCACTAAATTGTAACACCCCAATAAGTTTTTCAACTTGTTTAAGTCGGGGTCCACGTTAATCAATTCATGGTAACTAATAATGATAACGATAATAGCATTTAAAAAAAACCCTTCAAATTACTAAAACCATTATGTTGTGGTTATTGTTATTGAGTGTGGTGTCGATACCAATATTTTGGTACTGGTACCAAAAATATGATACTTTTCGGTACTTTTAGATGCTTTTCTAAATAAAGCGGACCACAAAAAATGTCATTATTGGCTTTATTTTAACAAAAAGTCTTATGGTACATTAAACATATGTTTACTATTGTAATTTAGTCTTTGAATCAAATGTTGAACATACTAGACAACTTGTCTTTTAGTAGTAAGTAAACAAACAAAGACTCCTAATTAGTCTGCTGACGTATGCAGTAACATATTTCTACACATTATGAGGGACAAACTGTAAACATTTATTATTAATCCCCTTGTTCATTTACTGTTAATATCTGCTTACTTTCTCTTTTAAAATGTTCTATCGGCGTGGCGCAGTGGGAGAGTGGCCGTGCGCAACCCGAGGGTCACTGGTTCAAATCCCACCTAGTACCAACCTCGTCACGTCCGTTGTGTCCTGAGCAAGACACTTCACCCTTGCTCCTGATGGGTGCTGGTTGACGCCTTGCATGGCAGCTCCCTCCATCAGTGTGTGAATGTGTGTGTGAATGGGTAAATGTGGAAGTACTGTCAAAGCGCTTTGAGTACCTTGAAGGTAGAAAAGCGCTATACAAGTACAACCCATTTATTTATTATTTATTTATTTATCTACACTTCTGTTAAAGTGTAATAATGGTTTATTTTTCTCTTCTTTGATACTTTACATTAGTTTTGGATGATACCACAAATTTGGGTATCAATCTGATACCAAGTAGTTACAGGATCATACATTGGTCATATTCAAAGTCCTCATGATTCCAGGGGCATATTTACTGACTTTATAGACATAATGTATATTTTAAAAAAAACGAAAGAATATGTTGTGATGCAAAAAAATATTGACGTAATCATAATAGTATCGACTAGATACGTTCCTGTACTTGGTATCATTAGGTGTAGATCCACCAATGGCGTTTGTTTACATTGTGACGCCGGTGAGCTACGGTGTGTATTGAAGCATGGTTAGCTATTCCTCGTCCTGCAGTGATAACGGTACTTGTAAGTAACTTACTTTATTTGTCGCCATGGAGGCAAGACTTAGTGATGTACAAGTAGCTACAACACTGCCGACTGCAGCTGGACTTTAGCCGCTAGCTAGCTAGCTAGCCATGTCTTAAAGCAGCTCTTCCTGAGGGTGTTTCAGTGTTATAACTTCACCTTTATCTTTACTTTTTACACCAAAATGCGTCCGTTCTTCCTTTTCTGTCTATACCATGTGTCTGCTTGTAAGTACTCTGTGTGTGTGCACTGCTGAACATGCTCGTCTGCTCGTTATGGGGGACCGGTACTTTTCAGAGGCGTTATAATACCGAATATGATTCATTAGTATCACGGTACTATAGTATTACCAGTGTACCGTACAACCCTATTGCTATTATAATACCTAATATATTCCTATGTTATGTCACTTACCCTCACCTCCCAGGGAGTGATCAAAGGGATGGGTCAAATGCAGAGAATAATTTAGCCACATCTAGTGTGTGTGTGACAATCATCAGTACTTTAACTATAACTTTATAAAAGTACTTTTTTTTTCACAATCACTGCTCTGTATTCAATATAAAATATATATTTGCCAGAACAATAGTGTCATCTGGTGGTGCAAAGCCTCTCCTGCTCCTGTTGAATGAGCAATGTAGTAAAGTGAAGTCACGTATTCCAAGTAGTGAATGTCAGTAAAATTTAGTCCAGTGCATTTTTGTTATTTGTGTGTTCCAGAGCTGGATGCCCTGGGTGACGAGCTCCTGCTGGATGAGGACAGTTCTTACCTGGACGAGGCCTCGACTGCTCCCTCCATCCCCGAGGGCATGCCTGGGGAAAGCAAGACAAACAAAGTAACTATCCCTAAAAAAAAGCTTTAAAGTTCTTGATTTTCGCTATTTGCGATGCGACTATCCATTTCCCTGTGACGTCATACAGTGCTGCCAATACAAACAACATGGCGGTTACCACAGCAAGATATAGCGACATTAGCTCGGATTCAGACTCTGATTTCAGCGGCTTAAGCGATTCAACAGATTACGCATGTATTGAAACAGATGGTCGAAGTATGGAGGCAGGTAGCGAAAACGAAATTGAAGAAGAAATTGAAGCTATTGAGCGAATAGCTATTGACGCTATTCGGCCATAGCATGGGTGTACCTAAAGAAGTGGCCCATAGCATGGCTGCCTTATTAGCATCGCCGGTAAAATGTGCGGACCAAACGATCAGGACTTTCGCATCTTGTGACACTGGAGCAACTTAAATCCGTCGATTGGTAAGTGTTTGTTTCGCATTAAATGTGGGTATCTAGTTTCAAATGTACATACAGCTAGCTAAATAGCATGTTAGCATCGATTAGCGTAGCATGTTAGCATCGATTAGCTGGCAGTCATGCTGCGACCAAATATGTCTGATTAGCACATAAGTCACCAACATCAACAAAACTCACATTTGTGATTTCGTTGACTTAATCGTTGCAAATGCATCTGCAGGTTATCCATACATCTCTGTGCCATGTCTGTCTTAGCATCGCCGGTAAAATGTGAAGACACTCTGGCAAATTCAATGGGGGTCTGGCGGCAGATTTCTTGCCAGTGGTGCAACTTGAATCCCTCCCTGTTAGTGTTGTTACACCCTCCGACAACACACCCACGAGGCATGATGTCTCCAAGGTTACAAAAAATAGTCGAAAATACGGAAAATAACAGACCTGAGACCTGGTGTTTGTAATGTGAAAATGAATATGGCGGGGGTGTTACCTCGGTGACGTCACGTTCTGACGTCATCGCTAAAAGACCGATAAACAGAAAGGCGTTTAATTTGCCAAAATTCACCCATTTAGAGTTCAGAAATCGGTTAAAAAAATACAAGGTCTTTTTTCTTCAACATCAAGGTATATATTGACGCTTGCATAGGTTTGGTGATAATGTTCCCCTTTAACCGATTTGAACCGTTCCAGCAGCCACACCCTCCACTCACCCTGGACATTCAAGTCAAAATGTTTTTGTATCCCAAAATGTCCCTGATTGCCAGGAAGTCCTGCTTTTAAATACCACCGTTTTTGCACTTTTGTCTTTTAACTTCTTCTCCCCAAGTTTTTGTCTGATTGGAACCGTTCGAGTATTGAAACGTTTGACCCGGCTGAGAATTAATGGCAAGCATCTTTTTTTCTCCCCAAAATTTTGATGATTACCAGGAATTCAAGGCTTTCCGGGACATTTTTAACGCTAGTATTTACCTAATTCGAACCGTTCCACCATCTCCACACCCTCCTCATCCTGGACATTGAAGCCAACATGTTTCCCTTTGCTCAAATTTCCGGTTTTCCCGGAGTTACCAGGAATTTCACCCCATTGAAAAGTTAAGTTAAAGTTAAAGTTCCAACAATTGTCCCACACACGAGTGGGTAAAATACAAACTTCTTCATATCTCATATTTCTCAATAGATATTAAATGGTTCCAAAGTCAAAAAGCTCTTTTGCTCTTGTTAGTTAACAGGCTAATATTAGCATGCTAATGATTTTTGCTGTCAATTTGAGTTAATTTCCGTCATTTTCACCTAAAAATCATGGAAATTGCTCCTCGGTGTCGTCTTCGAAGAATGCGAGCGGTTACCGGTTAGCATTTTGACATTAGCATGGTAATGTTTTTAGCTAGCATTTTAGCTAATTTTGTACTTTATCACCTTATAATTGTCTAAATCTTGGCGCCATATTAGTTTTTACCTTTATGTTAATATTAATATGTTAACATTACCATGCTAACTGTTTTTGCTAGAATTTAGCTGCTTTTGTACTTTTTTTAACCTACTTTCTTACTTGGCGCCATCTTAAAAGTATGTTAGCTGTTTCCCTGTATCCAGGCTAATGTTAGCATGCTAATGTTTATGCTAGTTTTTATACATTTTAACGTAATCATGGATTCCGTAACCTTCTGCCATATTAGAAGTATGTTAACTGTCAGGGGTATTTGGTGACAAACCCCAAGATGCAGAGATGGAGGCAGGCATGGAGTGAGCTAACATGATTTTGATATAAATACTAAGACAAAACCAAACAAAGGCAGGCATGGAGTGAGCAAACATGATTTTAATATAAATACTAAGACAAAACCAAACAAAGGGTTCAAACCAAAAGCGCATATGTGGGCGGATAAAAAAACAAAAGGCCTAGCGTGGAAGCTAACAGGTATCTAGCAGAAAACAGAAAAACTGGAAAAAGCTAATGGCTAACAAAAACAGCTTACCGCTACGACGACCAGGACAAGATGTAGCACGACAGGTAATAGCTGAAATGATGCCAGACATGACAGGCAGCAAAGACACAAGAGTGACATGAGGCAACGATAATACAAATGACAATACAATAATTCAGCAACTGACACAAGACAAAGGAGGTACAAATAGGAGCGGGCTGATTGGCAACAGGTGTGGCCAGATGCCAATCAGCCGCATCTGAAGGGGAACACAGCACTCAGGGAACAAGACAGGAAGCTGACAAATTAAGAGCACTTGACAGGAACTAAGGACAGGAAATACTAAACACACTGAGGAGGAACACAGCACTCAGGGAACAAGACAGGAAGCTGACAAATTAAGAGCACTTGACAGGAACTAAAAGACAGGAAATACTAAACACAGGGAACAGACAAATGCAGAGGAAAAAACTAAAACATTGACAAACTGTCAGGAGCGAGCCTGACATTAACTCTTCCAACCATAGCAACATTTAGCATTTGAAGATTTATACTACATTTCAGTACAGCTTCTGCTCTCAACCCACTTTTAACCTATAAACTATTTCAACCATTTCTACATTTATCATACATTCAAATAATATTCCAGGTCATCAGCTCTTTAACATTCAAACCATTTCACCATTCAAACTATTCCTACAGTCATTCTACAAGCTTCAGCATTTTGACATTTACACAGAATTTAATTTTCTAGTATTTCTATTATTTCTTCCAATTATTTCAGGTCAGCTTCTACTGCCTAATCTTTTTTTTACAAGTGTGTACAGCAAGTGAAATTAAAAGCTATAAAGGTCTTTGTGATGTTTACAGTCAGTTTATGGTTGGCAAGAATGATTTGGGAATGTTATATTTTCATTTTTGATTAAAAAATAGTCCTAGTTTATTACACGGCCGCCCTACCAACATAGTTATACCGCCCCAATTAATTCATGTATATACAATTCAATCTGGCCCATTCAATTAAATTTGTTATTGTCCGTATCGATGTAAAATGGTCCTGAATTATTTTTAATATTGTCTTAGCAATGACCTGTTGAAACTTGGCGATACCCTGTTATAGCAAAAAGGTGGAAGATGTAACATTTTCTCTTTCATTGCAGGATGGCGTCCTGGTGGATGAGTTTGGCCTACCGCAGATTCCCGCTACATAAAAAATGCTACACTTTGAAAACACTCTGGGGTTTTTTTAAGACTGTAGATTAATATTAATATTACATTTCAAAACTGTTTGACCACCATAATTAAACTGGACTAGCATGTAGTCTTAACATAGGTAATATTTTATTGTTTCTACTGGTAAGTATTACTTTACTTTAACTTCATTTAAGTTTAGTTCAGTATTTAGTTTGATTATCTACAGTTGTGTGTATGATGACTTTTGAACTGTCTGCAGATGAATGGAAACACACCAATGACTGAAGTAAATCTGGATTTATTGATTGCTGTAGTTGACGATCATTCTGTGTCATTTCTCTCAGTTTTTTCAAACCAGCAAGCTTGAAGGAGTTTGAGTCCTTGTCAGGTTCAAACACCGAACTATCTATTAAACAAGACAAGAAGCAAGGAATCAAGCAGAGACAGAGTTTAATTTTGCTCATGAGGAGAAACGTGTTGGGCTGCACACTCGGTTACAGTCTCCCACTACGCTCTAAGGTACAGTCCCACGTGCTCCTCTATTTATTCGGGAGGTCCCTATTTAACATCACTGAGGCTGCTTCTGAAGGGAGGGGTAATGCAAGCAGCCCACAGTAGACACAATACATGATTATTCAGAATAGAAATGTGCTGACACTCGTGATTTCGCCCTGCCTCTGTTTTGTCTGCCTTAAGGTACTCCATGTCCGTTCTTGGCTGTCAGCAGGCTGGGTCTGGAAACAAACTGCTGATGCGAGACCACTCGCGATGGAAGATTACAAGTCGTGTGCCTTTGCACCGATAGAAAAGTACAACTTCAGCACAATTGATAATAACTATAGCAACGGCCTTTAAGCATAAGAGTTGTGTGATAACTTATACATAATTATTCTAACAGTCCTAATGACAGAGGTCTGTAATTTTCATCATAGGTACACTTCAACTGTGAGAGACAGAATCAGAAAAAGAAATCCAGGAATTCACATTGTAAGAATTTTAAAGAATTTATTTGTAAATTATGGTGGAAAATAGGTATTTGGTCAACAATTTAAAGCTCTCACTGATGGAAGGAGGTTTTGGCTCAAAATCTCACGATACATGGCCCCATTCATTCTTTCCTTAAGTGAAGTGTGAAGTGAAGTGAATTATATTTATACAGCGCTTTTTCTCTAGTGACTCAAAGCACTTTACATAGTGAAACCCAATATCTAAGTTACATTTAAACCAGTGTGGGTGGCACTGGGAGCAGGTGGGTAAAGTGTCTTGCCCAAGGACACAACGGCAGTGACTAGGTTGGCAGAGGCGGGAATTGAACCCGCAACCCTCAAGTTGCTGGCACGGCCGCTCTACCAACCGAGCTAAACCGCCCCAACACGGATCAACCGTCCTGTCCCCTTAGTAGAAAAAAAGCCCCAAAGCATGATGTTTCCACCCCCATGCTTCACAGTAGGTCTGGTGTTCTTGGGATGCAACTCAGTATTCTTCTTCCTCCAAACACGACGAGTTGAGTTTATACCAAAAAGTTCTATTTTGGTTTCATCTGACCACATGACATTCTCCCAATCCTCTGCTGTATCATCCATGTATCCATTTTGGTATCAACTCAACTCGTCGTGTTTGGAGGAAGAGGAATACTGACGTGAGGTGGCGACTTGTCCAGGGTGTACCCCGCTTTTAAAAAAATGGATATTTCTGTCCTTCATTCCATCATACATTTTTTTTCCTTTTACGGAAATTTTTTTTTGTAGAGAATAAATGATGAAAAAAACACTTAATTGAACAGTTTGAAAGAGGAGAAAACACAAAAAAAGTGAAAATTACTTTTTGAAACACCGTTTATCTTCAATTTCAACTCTTTAAATCTCAAAATTCAACCGAAAAAAAGAAGAAAAAAAATAGCTAATTTGAATCTTTTTGAAAAAATTTAAAAAATAATTTATGGAAGATCATTAGTAATTTTTCCTGATTAAGATTAATTTTGGAATTTTGATGACATGTTTTAAATAGGTTAAAATCCAATCTGCACTTTGTTAGACTATATAAAAATTGGACCAAGCTATATTTTTAACAAAGACAAATCATTATTTCTTCTAGATTTTCCAGAACAAAATTTTTAAAAGACATTCAAAAGACTTTGAAATTTGATTCGACAGATTTTCCAGATTTGCCAGAATATTTTTTTTTAATTTTAATCATAATAAGTTTGAAGAAATATTTCACAAATATTCTTCGTCGAAAAAACAGAAGTTAAAATGAAAAATTAAATTAAAATGTATTTATTATTCTTTACAATAATAAAAATAAATGTACTTGAACATTGATTTAAATTGTCAGGAAAGAAGAGGAAGGAATTTAAAAGGTAAAACTGTATATGTGTTTAAAAATCCTAAAATCATTTTTAAGGTTGTATTTTTTTCTCTAAAATTGTCTTTCTGAAAGTTATAAGAAGCAATGTAAAAAAAAAATAATTTATTTAAACAAGTGAAAACCAAGTCTTTAAAATATTTTTGGGGATTTTCAAATTCTATTTGAGTTTTGTCTCTTAGAATTAAAAATGTCGAGCAAAGCGAGACCAGCTTGCTAGTAAATAAATAACATTTAAAAAATAAAGGCAGCTCACTGGTAAGTGCTGCTATTTGAGCTATTTTTAGAACAGGCCAGCGGGTGACTCATCTGGTCCTTACGGGCGACCTGGTGCCCGTGGGCACCACCTTGGTGACCCCTGAGCTAGTACATAATGCCAAAGTGCAGATTCCAAGCATGTGAAGACTTAGTATAGTTGAAGACTTATAGGTCATTAGAAAAGGTGAGTGCACATCATAATGGCAGCTACACTTTCCATCTTAAACATCTACAATTTTTTATTTGGGAATGTCCGGTGGGCCAGATTGAAAAGCTTAACGGGCCACATATGTCTCCCCCCAGGCCTAAATTTGCCCAGGTCTGGTTTTGAAGTCATATCCAACAATTGCGACAACGACTTTTTTACTGTCAACTGAGTTAATTTTTTTTAATAATGTCTGCTGGTGTGCTTCCGCGATTTTTTCAACGCAAAAAAAAATGGGCTTAAAAAAGGTTGAAAAACACTGGTCTAGATAAAGTAGTATAGAGAGTAGGGGTCCATATCAGAAGGTGGCGGTAATGCACACTAGAAGGCTGCCTACTAACCGCCTGAAACCACAGAAGAAGAAGAACGGCAGCAATCATAGACATGTTGTAAGGGTAGGCAGCATAGAGCGCTACTGTCTACTGGCGCTAACGAGACGCGGGGCCGCCATCTTGGAGTGGTGATGCACTCCATTCAGTGCAATTCATTTGGCAGGAACAATGAACTGTCAGCGCATTTCCTTCATCTTACCTCACTGAATACCACTCATTTTCATATGTGTAGCTATGATCAAGGAGACATCTTGCTAAACAGTAATAGAATTTTATTATATGCTGTAAGAGACTAGATCTCTCAGATCAAAATTGGGAATATAGTCATAGAGAAGGGATAAAAATCGGTCAGCTATTTTTAAATCGAAGAAACAATATGATTATATTATATATAAATGTGTATATAATACATAAATAATGTATGAATATGATATCTATAGACCGTATCTCTGTTGATGCAGCAGCAGAGAGTTTATTCCGTCTAGACACTTTGTATTGATATTTTCTATTACATTCTTCCCTTAAATCAGAGGTGTCCAAACATTTTCCAGCGAGGGCCACATAGAGAAAAAATGTGTTATAGATAACAAAGCAATAAAATTATTCATGATTATTTTAATAATGATTGTATTTGTGTTTATGTTAAAGTCCTACTGAAAGCCACTACTACCCACCATGCAGTCTGATAGTTTATATATCAATGATGAAATATTAACATTGCAACACATGCTAATACGGCCGCTTTAGTTTACTAAATTACAATTTTAAATTTCCCGGGAGTTTCGTCCTGGAAACGTCGTGTAATGATGACGTGTACGCAAGACGTCACAGGTTTTTAGGAAGTATGAGCGCTGCACACACACACAGCTAAAAGTCGTCTGCTTTAACGGCATAATTACACAGTATTTTGGAGATCTGTGCTGCTGAATTGTTGCAATTTGTTCAATTAATATTGGAGAAGTCACAGTAGAAAGATGGAGTTGGGAAGCTTTAGCCTTTAGCCACACAAACACACGGTGATTCCTTGTTTAAAATTCCTGGAGGTGAATCTTTACTATGGATCAGAGCGCGGTCAAGCCAACATGGATCCCGACCACATGTCAACCAGCAGGTTTCGGTGAGAAATTTGTGGTTAAAAAGTCAGTTCGTACCGGAGAAAAGCTGAGCTTGTGCCGTCGACTCCCCTGAGACACTGGCCTCAAGACACCCGTGGAGACACCCTTCCGACTATCAGGTACTATTAAACTCACTAAAACACTAGCAACACAATAGAAAGATAAGGGATTTCCCAGAATTATCCTCCTAAATGTGTCTAAAAACATCGTAATCCGTCCCAATGCAATCGTGTTTTGTTTTTTGTTTTTCTAGTCCGTCGCTATCAATATCCTCAAACACAAATCTTTCATCCTCGCTATAGAGCGTTTTCCGTTCGGGCTCCATTACTCTGGAATGCCCTCCCGGTAACAGTTCGCGATGCCACCTCAGTAGAAGCATTTAAGTCTCACCTTAAAACTCATTTGTATACTCTAGCCTTTAAATAGACTCCCTTTTTAGACCAGTTGATCTGCCGTTTCTTTTCTTTTTCTTCTATGTCCCACTCTCCCTTGTGGAGGGGGTCCGGTCCGATCCGGTGGCCATGTACTGCTCGCCTGTGTATCGGCTGGGGACATCTCTGCGCTGCTGGTCCGCCTACGCTTGGGATGGTTTCCTGCTGGCTCCGCTGTGAACGGGACTCTCGCTGCTGTGTCTTGGATCCTCTTTGGACTGGACTCTCGCGACTGTGTTGGATCCATTGTGGATTGAACTTTCACAGTATCATGTTAGACCCGCTCGACATCCATTGCTTTCCTCCTCTCCAAGGTTCTCATAGTCATCATTGTCACCGACGTCCCACTGGGTGTGAGTTTTCCTTGCCCTTATGTGGGCCTACCGAGGATGTCGTGGTGGTTTGTGCAGCCCTTTGAGACACTAGTGATTTAGGGCTATATAAGTAAACATTGATTGATTGATTGAAATTAATGGGGAAATTATCGTTTTCTCGGTCCGAATAGCACTTTATGTTGGAGGCTCCCATTGAAAACAGTGTGAATATGTGAGGAGCCATCAAACATGTGACGTCATCGTCTGCGACTTCCGGTAGAGGCAGGGCTTTTCTCTTAGCACCGAAAGTTGCAAACTTTATCGTGGATGTTCTCTACTAAATCCTTTCAGCAGAAATATGGCAATATGGCAAAATGATCAAGTATGACACACAGAATGGACCTGCTATCCCCGTTTAAATAAGAACATCTCATTTCAGTAAGCCTTTAACTGTGCTCTAAAGCATAGGCGTCAAACTCTGGCCCGCGGGCCAAATTTGGGCCACCGTGTAATGTCATTTGGCCCTTGAGGCAATATCAAATTAACATGAGAGGTGGTTGTACAGCGGTGCCGCTGTAACACCGCATTCACCGATTTCCCAGGAGACTCGAATTTCAGTGCCCCTCCCGTAAATCTCCCGGTGCAACCATTCTCCCGAATTCCACCCGGACAACAATATTGGGGGTGTGCCTTACAGGCACTGCCTTTAGCGTCCTCTACAACCTGTCGTCAAGTCTGTTTTTCCTCCTCACAAACAGCATGCCGGCCCAGTCACGTAATGTATGTGGCTTATACACACATGTAAGTAAATGCAAGGCATACTTAATCAACAGCATACAGGTCACACTGAGGGTGGCCATATAAACAACTTTAACACTGTTGCAAATATGCGCCACACTGTGAACCCACACCAAACAAAAATAACAAACACATTTTGGGAGAACATCCGCACCGTAACACACTGACTCTTCCGGACCGCTACAATATACACCCACCCCCCTGCTACCAGCAAACCCCGCCCGCCCACCTGAGCCCCGACATTAACTGAGCAGTAAAAAGGCCTGAATGGTTGATTTGTTCATTGTTATTTTATTTTCAAATGTATTAGCCTGTGGAAAAAGTTACTGTTGATATTTACCTCAGAAGGCTGCTAATACAAAAGAGGCATTGATTTTTTATTTAAATTTGATTTGATATGCCATTGATATTTTTTAATTATTATTGTTATTAATATTTGAAACTCAATTTTGCATGTCACTATAAAGTTATATAAGCCTTGCTTGTTCAATATTCAATGCAAAACTTGTTTGGGTCCCTATTAAAAGGTTAATTTGTTCAACCTCGGCCCGCGGCTTTGTTCGGTTTTAAATTTTGGCCCACTCTGTATTTGAGTTTGACACCCCTGATCTAAAGTAAGCTTGTATTTATTACCAAACACGTCTAATACAGAAGTCACAAGTCATTTCTAGACCAACACAAGACTCATAAACATACATGTAAACCTACATGTATAGGCTTTCAAAGACTTTGGAAGACCTACACACGTCTATTTTAGACTTACATACAACTATAGTAAAAATACAAAGCATATAGTCCAGGGGTGCCCATTACGTCAATCGCGAGCTACCAGTCGACCGCGGGGGGTGTGTCAGTCGATCTCCAGCCAGGCTTTTAAAAAAAATAGACCTAAAAATGAGTGATCATCAATCTTCACCAAGACGTCACTTAAATGACATTCACGGTACCGGAGGGTCTTGTGAGATGACGCTGGCTGCTGCAAGATCATTATTATGAAAATATGACCGAGAGGAAGGCCAGAAACACTTTTTATTTCAACAGACTCTCGCGCCGTACCTTCCGTCAAAACTCTAAAGGCCGACTGCACATTTCCTATCTTCACAATAAAAGCCCTGCTTCATGCTGCCTGCGCTAACTAAATACAGAGTCTCGGAAAACTGGCGTGCACAAGCGATCCCTCAGAAAGCTGGCGTGCGCATCACTTGTGCACGCCAGCTTTCCGAGACTCTTATTTTGTTAGCGCAGGCAGCATGAAGCAGGGCTTTTATTGTGAAGATAGGAAATGTGCAGTCGGCCTTTAGAGTTTTGACGGAAGGGACGGCGCGAAAGTCTGTTGAAATAAAAAGTGTTTCTCGCCTTCCTCTCTGTCATTTTTTCCTAATAATGAACTGGCAGCAGCCAGCGTCATCTCACAAGACCCTCGGGTGCCGTGAATGTCAATCAAGCAAGCTACGGAATTTGCCGCCAATGTTTTTCTTGTAAAGTGTATGGAAGCTGGATGAATTAGATGCCAAAAACCAACCACTTTCATGTGGTATTGTACAGAAAGGACAACTTTTTTTCTCCTCCATTTGAAAATGTGGGCGTTATCATCATTACTGTCTGATTCCAATCAATGCAAGTCATCAGAATCAGGTAATACACCAACTTATATTCTTGTCTTCGTGAAAGAAAGACATCTATATGTGTTACACATGCTTGTATTATCATTAAACACATTTAACTTGTTTACAAAAATGTCTCTTTCATAAATAAATAAATATAAATGATATATATAAATGAGGTAGATCCCCTCGAGTTGGTCAATTGAAAAGTAGCTCGTCTGCAGAAAAAGTGTGGGCACCCCTGTTCTAGACCAACACAAGACTATCGCATACCTGCATTTCACTCATAAGCCTGCACAAGACAATGGCAGATCTATGCAAGTCTATTCCACACCAACACAAGTCACGGCGTGGCGCAGTGGAAGAGTGGCCGTGCGCAACCCGAAGGTCCCTGGTTCAATCCCCACCTAGAACCAACCTCGTCACGTCCGTTGTGTCCTGATCAAGACACTTCACCCTTGCTCCTGATGGGTGCTGGTTGGCGCCTTGCATGGCAGCTCCCTCCATCAGTGTGTGAATGTGTGTGTGAATGGGTAAATGTGGAAGTAGTGTCAAAGCGCTTTGAGTACCTTGAAGGTAGAAAAGCGCTATACAAGTACAACCCATTTATTTATTAATGTTGCTATTATACTGCCAACTTAAACGCTTCTGAGGGCTTTTAGTACACTGAAAAATATATGTCTCACAAGAAATTTGTACACTTTTTTCCATCATGACAAGACACAGAAATCATCAAATCAATCAATCAATCAATCAATGTTTATTTATATAGCCCCAAATCACAAATGTCTCAAAGGACTGCACAAATCATTACGACTACAACATCCTCGGAAGAACCCACAAAAGGGCAAGGAAAACTCACACCCAGTGGGCAGGGAGAATTCACATCCAGTGGGACGCCAGTGACAATGCTGACTATGAGAAACCTTGGAGAGGACCTCAGATGTGGGCAACCCCCCCCCCCCTCTAGGGGACCGAAAGCAATGGATGTCGAGCGGGTCTAACATGATACTGTGAAAGTTCAATCCATAGTGGCTCCAACACAGCCGCGAGAGTTCAGTTCAAGCGGATCAAAGACAGCAGCGAGAGTCCCGTCCACAGGAGACCATCTCAAGCGGAGGCGGATCAGCAGCGTGGAGATGTCCCCAACCGATACAGGCGGGCGGTCCATCCTGGGTCCCGACGAGCGGTCCATCCTGGGTCTCGACTCTGGACAGTCAGTACTTCATCCATGGTCATCGGACCGGACCCCCTCCACAAGGGAGGGGGGGACATAGGAGAAAGAAAAGAAGCGGCAGATCAACTGGTCTAAAAAGGAGGTCTATTTAAAGGCTAGAGTATACAGATGAGTTTTAAGGTGAGACTTAAATGCTTCTACTGAGGTGGCATCTCCAACTGTTACCGGGAGGGCATTCCAGAGTACTGGAGCCCGAACGGAAAACGCTCTATAGCCCGCAGACTTTTTTGGGGCTTTGGGAATCACTAATAAGCCGGAGTCCTTTGGACGCAGATTTCTTGCCGGGACATATGGTACAATACAATCGGCAAGATAGGATGGAGCTAGACCGTGTAGTATTTTATACGTAAGTAGTAAAACCTTAAAGTCACATCTTAAGTGCACAGGAAGCCAGTGCAGGTGAGCCAGTATAGGTATATATGTATGTATATATGTATATAAAGGTATATACAGTATAGGTATATATGTATGTATATATGTATATAAAGGTATATACAGTATAGGTATATATGTATGTATATATGTATATAAAGGTATATACAGTATAGGTATATATGTATGTATATATGTATATAAAGGTATATACAGTACAGGCGTAATGTGATCAAACTTTCTTGTTCTTGTCAAAAGTCTAGCAGCCGCATTTTGTACCAACTGTAATCTTTTAATGCTAGACATGGGGAGACCCGAAAATAATACGTTACAGTAATCGAGACGAGACGTAACAAACGCATGGATAATGATCTCAGCGTCTTTAGTGGACAAAATGGAGCGAATTTTAGCGATATTACGGAGATGAAAGAAGGCCGTTTTAGTAACGCTTTTAATGTGTGACTCAAAGGAGAGAGTTGGGTCGAAGATAATACCCAGATTCTTTACCGTGTCGCCTTGTTTAATTATTTGGTTGTCAAATGTTAAAGTTGTATTATTAAATAGAGGTCGGTGTCTAGCAGGACCGATAATCAGCATTTCCATTTTTTTGGCATTAAGTTGCAAAAAGTTTGCGGACATCCATTGTTTAATCAAAGACCTCATACAGGAAGATGCTCAGGTTGTTGCCCATTTTGGTTTGCAGGTCCCATTTTTGAGGAATTTGGTCCCGTTGAATTTTTCATAATTTTTTGTTGTAATCTGGGAACTGTTGAGTTTGTCTATAGAATGTGTTGCGGGCCAATAAAAATCGCAGTGCGGGCCGCAAATGTCCCCCAGGCCGCACTTTGGACACCCCTGCCTTAGATGATCATGTTTACAGTGATTGTTTTATATGTAGTTTTTATATATGTCGCTTTGGACAAAAGTGTCTGCAAAATACTTCAACATATAAACACCTAAAAGTCTTTATATCAGCTAAAACCACCAATCGGTTTCACAGGATTCAGAATAAAAGCAAATTCTGTCTTACCCAACAATGTTAGTATTTGAATATTGTTACTTGAAGACTTATTCCTGCTTACAATTATACTGTTAAGAAAGTATTGTCTTATTCTTTGCCTAAAATGAGAACGCATCATAATCAGTACTATTGAAGATCTTTGCTCCTTCTCAACTCTTTGGAAATATTCTTTTCACAAAATAAAACCAATAGTATGTTAATGTTAAATCTTACTTGTGAAAAGTAATCCTCTATTCTTATTTTCAACAGTCGGCTCATTTGAGCAGGAAAACGCTGAACACCATCTTTGTTTTCTACCAGTCAACTTTCAGTTTAGGCCAGGGGTGTCCAAAGTGCGGCCCAGGGACCATTTGGGGCCCGCAGCTAATCGTTTACCGGCCCGCCACACATTCTGTAAAAATTGCAAAATTGATTGTATTGCAAAAACTAAAAATTAAATATTAAAAAAAAGTGGAATGAGGTGAAATGTAATGAAAAAAAAGTGGCAATGTTGACACAAAGCTGCCATGCAGGCAGTTTTTTTTTTCCTTTTGTCTTTATTTTTTTTTTTTCCATTGCTAAAAAAAAAAGACAAAATAAAATAATTTCTTAAAAATTATCACTTTAAAAAGTTTTATGTGGAAAAAAATATTGCATATGTTGTATGGTTGCCATATAAAAACATCAAAGTTTTGATAAAAGAGCATCAAACAAACAAAATAATAGTTCAAACTTAAAATCCACAGATATATGGGAAGTTGATCTTGAAATTTAAGTGTTAAAAGTTGAAAAAAAAAACAACTAATACAAATGCATGACTTTATGAGTGGGGAAGCTTTCGGATCTCAAATATATTTAATATGATTTTATTTAACTTTTCACTGTGATTACTCAAGAATATTAAATAATTAAAATCAATGGTGTCCTGCATTATTGATCTTTGAGGGCTTTAATTGCTACATAAAGGAACTCTCCTGAAGGAATCAATAAAGTACTATCCATCTATCTATCCATCCATCTATCCATCCATCCATCCATCCATCCATCCATCCATCCATCCATCCATCTATCTATCTATCTATCTATCTATCTATCTATCTATCTATCTATCTATCTATCTATCTATCTAAATACTGCATATTTCAGTTTTACTATAAAAAAGGAATAAAGGAACTCTCCTGAAGGAATCATCCATCCATCCATCCATTTTCTACCGCTTATTCCCTTTCGGAGTCGCGGGGGGCGCTGGCGCCTATCTCAGCAACAATCGATAAAGTACTATCCATCTATCTATCTATCTATCTATCTATCTATCTAAATACTGCATATTTCAGTTTTACTATAAAAAAACAAACTTGTCTTTGACAGAAAAGGCATAAAACCTTATTTGTTTTACTTTATATCAACCTCAAGTTGTTATAGAGATTTACTGTAAGAATTAAATTAAAAAATAATTGACTTTTTTTAACATTTTAGTGACTGAGACCCTCTATGCTCCACAGGAGCCCTAAGGATAAAAATAAAATACATATATTTTGTTATGGTTTTTAAAATGAAAAATACTAAAATGGCCCCCGCTTGCTTAAATTTTTCCGTGTGCGGCCCTCTGTGGAAAAAGTTTGGACACCCCTGTTGTAGGCTGCTCGCCTGCTCCTCATCACCACTTCAAGATGGCGGCCCAATTTCTCGCCTCCCAGCAGCCAATGCTGTGTCTACTTATAACATAGAAATAGTAGAAATTAGCTTGTTGTTAGATGCTAGCCGTAGTCTCCATGCTTCGTTAATCTAAGGAACTTATTTAAAATGTCCGAGGAATCTTTAACCGTGACAGTGGCTTACGGTAACACTTTGGCTTTTAATAATTTGGAATATATTCGATTGAATTGTTTTTATTTTATGCCTGAAAACAAATGACCGGCAGTGTCTAGCTAGCTAGCTAGCATGTGAGCTCAGCTACAACAAGACTTCACACCAGAAGATCGATTAAATTCTTCTAATGGCCACTTTTTCATTTAGTTAAGGACCAGGAGGCAGAAAGCATCCTTGTAACGTTGATAGTAGTCTTCTATATATTTAACAAATGGCCACTATCCTCGAGTGTACAGGCGTTTTTTTATATATACAGAACAAAACACTTTTTCTGTGTGTGAATGTGCAATATAGTTTGTTAATAATGAGGCGATATAGTTTGGTTATAATGACATTGCTGCTTTGTCCTCAGGTTCCACGAAGCACAGCATCACTGTGACAAGTCAGGAAGATGGCAAGAGTCCAACAGTTCAAGACCTGTCAGACTCTCTGACTCAGGCTACTGGAGTCCCTGCAGCCTCACAGAAACTCATCTTCAAAGGTATTTCAATGGTTCAATGCAGAGCTTGGCGATATATTAACATCTCCATGTTTTATTACAAACCCTGTTTCCATATGACTTGGGAAATTGTGTTAGATGTAAATATAAACAGAATACAATGATTTGAAAATCATTTTCAACCCATATTCAGTTGAATATGCTACATCCATCCATCCATCCATCATCTTCCGCTTATCCGAGGTCGGGTCGCGGGGGCAGCAGCCTAAGCAGGGAAGCCCAGACTTCCCTATCTCCAGCCACTTCGTCTAGCTCTTCCCGGGGGATCCCGAGGCGTTCCCAGGCCAGCCGGTAGACATAGTCTTTCCAACGTGTCCTGGGTCTTCCCCGTGGCCTCCTACCAGCTGGACGTGCCCTAAACACATCCCTAGGGAGGCGTTCGGGTGGCATCCTGACCAGATTCCCGAACCACCTCATCTGGCTCCTCTCGATGTGGAGGAGCAGCGGCTTTACGTTGAGCTCCTCCCGGATGGCAGAGCTTCTCACCCTATCTCTAAGGGAGAGCCCCGCCACCCGGCGGAGGAAACTCATTTCGGCCGCTTGTACCCGTGATCTTATCCTTTCGGTCATGACCCAGAGCTCATGACCATAGGTGAGGATGGGAACGTAGATCGACCGGTAAATTGAAAGCTTTGCCTTCCGGCTCAGCTCCTTCTTCACCACAACGGATCGATACAACGTCCGCATTACTGAAGACGCCGCACCGATCCGCCTGTCGATCTCACAATCCACTCTTCCCTCACTCGTGAACAAGACTCCTAGGTACTTGAACTCCTCCACTTGGGGCAGGGTCTCCTCCCCAACCCGGAGATGGCACTCCACCCTTTTCCGGGCGAGAACCATGGACTCGGACTTGGAGGTGCTGATTCTCATTCCGGTCGCTTCACACTCGGCTGCGAACCGATCCAGTGAGAGCTGAAGATCCCGGCCAGAATATGCTACAAAGACAACATATTTGATGTTCAAACTCGTAAACTTATTTTTTGTTGTTGTTGCAAATAATAACCAACTTAGAATTTCATGGCTGCAACACGTGCCAAAGTAGTTGGGGAAGGGCATGTTCACCACTGTGTTACATCACCTTTTCTTTTAACAACACTCAATAAATGTTTGGGAACTGAGGAAACTAATTGTTGAAGCTTTGAAAGTGGAATTCTTTCCCATTCTTGTTTTATGTAGAGCTTCAGTCGTTCAACAGTCCGGGGTTTCCTCTGTCATATTTTACGCTTCATAATGCGCCACACATTTTCCATGGGAGACAGGTCTGGACTGCAGGCGGGCCAGGAAAGTACCCGCACTCTTTTTTTTTACGAAGCCACGCTGTTGTAACACGTGCTGAATGTGGCTTGGCATTGTCTTGCTGAAATAAGCAGGGGCGTCTATGAAAAAGACGGCGCTTAGATGGCAGCATATGTTGTTGCAAAACCTGTATGTACCTTTCAGCATTATTGGTGCCTTCACAGATGTGTAAATTACCCATGCCTTGGGCACTAATGCAACCCCATACCATCACAGATGCTGGCTTTTGAACTATGCGTCAATAACAGTCTGGATGGTTCGCTTCCCTTTTGGTCCGGATGACACGAAATGTGGACTTGTCAGACCACAGAACACTTTTCCACTTTGCATCAGTCCATCTTAAAAGATCAAGGCCCAGAGAAGCCGGCGGCGTTTCTGGATGTTGTTGATAAATGGCTTTCACTTTGCATAGTAGAGCTCTAACTTGCACTTACAGATGTAGCGATAAACTGTATTTAGTGACCGTGGTTTTCTGAAGTGTTCCTGAGCCCATGTGGTGATATCCTTTAGAGATTGATGTCGGTTTTTGATACAGTGCCGTCTGAGGGATGGAAGGTCACGGTCATTCAATATTGGTTTCCGGCCATACCGCTTACGTGGAGTGATTTCTCCAGATTCTCTGAACCTTTTGATGATATTATGGAGCGTAGATGTTGAAATTCCAAAATTTCTTGTAATTGCACTTTGAGAAAGGTTGTTCTTAAACTGTTTGACTATTTGCTCACACAGTTGTGGACAAAGGGGTGTACCTCGCCCCATCCTTTCTTGTGAAAGACTGAGCATTTTTTGGGAAACTGTTTTTATAGCCAATCATGGCACCCACCTGTTCCCAATTAGCCTGCACACCTGTGGAATGTTCCAAATAAGTGTTTGATGAGCATTCCTCAACTTTATCAGTATTTATTGCCACCTTTCCCAACTTCTTTGTCAGGTTTTGCTGGCATCAAATTCTAAAGTTAATGATTATTTGCAAAAAAAAATGTCTATCAGTTTGAACATCAAATATGTTGTCTTTGTAGCATATTCAACTGAATATGGGTTGAAAAGGATTTGCAAATCATTCTATTCCTTTTATATTTACATCTAACACAGTTTTCCAACTCATATGAAAACGGGGTTTGTATGTCTCTGTGAGAAGGAGAAACAAGAAAGAGTGAGAAGAGCCTTTAGTGTAATGCCCGCAGCTTAAAGCAACTGCGTGAGAAGGTATTCTCCAATATCACCATGTAGTCTTTTTCTCTAGTCGAGATGTATCCAGTATATTCCATTTATCGCCCAACCCTAGTTCAATGGCTGTTATGTTTGGATTTATTGTGAATCGTCACGGTGTTCCTTCTTTTAGGGAAGTCGCTCAAGGACATGGAGCAGACTTTGTCCGGCTACGGAGTCAAAAGCGGTTGCAAACTCATGATGATTGGAAAGAGGGTGAGGCGTTTAAAAAGTGCAGTTTGTGTTTTCATCACCATGCACTGACAACAACTTCCAAAACAGAACAGTCCCGAGGAGGAAGCCGAGCTGAAGAAGCTGAAAGACATCGAGAAGTCAGTGGAGCACACTGCTAAAAAGCTAGAAAAGGTGGATGGGGAGCTGACTGGACTCAAGAATGTAAAAAACGGTTCTTACGCTGCCTTTCCCTGCATTGCATCGCAAGTTTATAAGTCTGTGTGCTTGTTTCGCCGTCAGGGCTTCCTGGCCAAAGACCTGCAGGTGGAGGCGCTTGGTAAGCTGGACCACCGGGTGAAAATAGCATCCGAGCAGTTCATGAAGCTTCTGGAGCAGATAGATGCCCTGGTAAGACTTTTCCATCCTTGAGATACACACTATAATACACACTGTGACACTACAAAGTTTGTTTTAAAATCTATTTTTTTACGTTGGAAATAATAGAAGTTATTCTGTTCCAGAGTTAAACTGACAGCATCGTAAACCTTTACTTAACTGTGTAAAATCCAGTAACTTATGTTAACATACGGCTTCACGATGGAAGAGGGGTTAGTGTGTCTGCCTCACAACACGAAGGTCCTGAGTAGTCCTGAGTTCAATCCCGGGTTCGGGATCTTGCTGTGTGGAGTATGCATGTTTTCCCCGTGACTGCGTGGGTTCCCTCCGGGTACTCCGGCTTCCTCCCACATCCAAAGACATGCACCTGGGGATAGGCCCCTCCCACCTCCAAAGACATGCACCTGGGGATAGGTTGATTGGCAACACTAAATGGTCCCTAGTGTGTGAATGTTGTCTGCCTATCTGTGTTGGCCCTGTGATGAGGTGGCGACTTGTCCAGAGTGTACCCCGCCTTCTGCCTGATTGTAGCTGAGATAGGCACCAGCGCCCCCCGCGACCCAAAGGGAATAAGCGGTAGAAAATGGATGGATGTTAACATACAATGTAAAAAAAGTAAGTTAATATTAAGATATAAAACAATAACACAATCAAATCTTGCCTTAAACTGTGCAGTTTTGTTTAATTTCTAAGTGTAAAAAGAAGCCAAAAGTACAAACAACACAACACTTCCTCTAATTAACCAAGTGACAATGCAAATGGTGTTCCTGCTTTGAATGTATCCGCTTAAAGCTGAAATATGCTCCTTCCATGGTGTAAAATAAGTTTTTTTTTACAAGTTCACAAGTTTATTCACAATACCATATAACATTTACAATAGTGGAGAATATTATCATTTAAAGATGTTGGTACGTGAACGGGTCCCCCAAATATGCTAGAAGAAGCTTTTGACAGGGGGTCCAAAGGACAATATATACATGGAAAGATAAAACATGGTAGCAAGCACAAAAACAAAACAACGCTATATGATAAACACAAGATAATAGTACTAAAGCAAGCATACACATACATACATACATACATACATTCAAGGTAGGCGGCTGCTTACCGTAGTTGCGAGACCTCTTGTGGCATGTTTAACTCGGACACTGAAGAAGAAGACTTTGAGGGATTTGTGGATGAGGAATAACTTCATAAAGTGAGTTTTACATGTTTATTTTGTGTGTTGTGTTGTGTGACATTATCATCTGAGCAACGTTGAGTTATTGATATATCGTTATTGCTTTGCACTATTTCGAGACGTCGTTAATGGAGTCAGTGTCGCTGCTGTTGTCTAGCAGTTCAGTGACATTTCCTGCTTTCCTGAAATCATGTCTCTCAATAGGAGCCATTTTGGAGTCTTTACATTTAAACACACAAATGTAAAGGAAACGGCACGGCCTGGTGCAGTCATATATCCCAGCATGCACCGCGCGCTTCTTCTCCTACGGGGGAAAATGAAATTGGCGGCTGCTTACCGTAGTTGTGAGACCTGTTGTGGCTCAATATTGGTCCATATATAAGGCGCCCCGGATTATAAGACCCACTGTCAGCTTTTGAGAAAATGTTAGGTTTTTAGGTGCCTTATAATGCAGAAAATACGGTACTCAGTGGCCTAGTGGTTGGAGTATCCGCCCTGAGATGGGTAGGTTGTGAGTTCAAACCCTGGCCAAGTCATACCAAAGACTATAAAAAATGGGAGCCATTACCTCCCTGCTTGACACTCAGCATCAAGAGTTGGAATTGGGGGTTAAATCACCATAAATGATTCCCGGGTGCGGCACCGCTGCTGCCCACTGCTCCCCTCACCTCCCAGGGGGTGAACACGGGTGATGGGTCAAATGCAGAGGACACATTTCACCACACCTACTGTGTTTGGGACAATCATTGGTACTTTAACTTAACCAAGTGACAATGCAAATGGTGTTCCTGCTTTGAATGTATCCGCTTAAAGCTGAAATAAGCTCCTGCATCACTTAGCTTGCGTCAGATGTCTTGATTTTTCATACTTCTTCTGTGGGGGCCGGCGTTTGAATTCTATTATTTTTTTCCAGAACACTAAGGGCTAGTGTTTCCCAAAGGAGCTAAATATTTACCTTATTGTGTATTAATGAGCAATGACCACCACAACATTTAATTTGTTGTTGGTGATGGAAGTAATTACTTTTAAAGTTCATTTTGCTGATAAAGCAAAGGAAAATACACTGAATGGGTGGCAGCGGAGGATGGGCGTATTTGTAAAGCTGTTGGGACGTTTGGAACAGCAGTAAGCTTTGTTGTTGTAAATAAAGAAAGCTGTAAAATTTTATAGAAAGTCATCAAAGACAACAGTTTCCAATCCAAAATGTGCTTATTTTTTCTTAATATGTGGATTCAGTTCTGTATTTTATGGACTTTTGTTTGTGCATCATATATCGCAAGCTGTCTTATTGTCCACAGAGCGTCCCGGAAAACTTCAATGACTGCAAAATGAAGAAAAAAGGCCTCGTAAAGACAGTGCAGGTTAGTTTTTTTTGTCTTTTTATTGTGCCAAGCCCCAACAACAATATGACAGAATGATGTTTTCAGGACTTCCTGGCGCAGTGTGACAAGATAGAGGCTTGCATATCAGACCACCTGACAAAGATCCAGTCCAAAAACCTGGCTGTGGTGGATTAAAAAAGGTGTCTGGAAGTGTTGCTCTGTGAGTAACTGTCGTGTACAGAAAGGTTGTCCTCTATTTATTGTTAGTGACATGACAGCCTGCTACAGACCTGCTAACTTGGAACGCATTTGTCAACTTTTGGTTGCATTATGCCAGTCTCAGATCCAACTTCAGCCACAGCAATTTGTCCATTGACGGAATGAAAAGCTTTCAACCAATCAGAGCGCGGCAATTTAACCACCCAGTTTGTTGTCTGTCATCAACCGCGTTTCTTCAATGTTGGCAGGTCTGCTACGGTGTGTTTAGATATTTGGGACTTTGTAGGTTTCTTCACCTGATACATAATGCGGCTCTGACGGGACTGGAACTGACAACCTCACTTCTTTAGTGTAGTTATCTAGTAGCCCACTGTGCCACAGAGCCAGTAAAATGAATGGAGAATATGATCTTGACCACACATGTATGTGGATATTTTATTAAAAACAATGACAGCAGCAGCTTCCTTTTTTATTCATATTATCTTCAGAACATGTCAATTGCAACTAAAAAATATTACGAGAGCAATGCAAAATTCAGTCACATTTAATTAATACATGTATTCAAGTTTAACAGTTCCTTAGTGATGTGCAAATGAGCTCCAAGAAGAAGAGGAGGAGGAGCAGTGGAAGCTAAGTAACATTTAACCTTCCAGTCAGCTACAAAACATGAGACAGAGACCATCTAATCGTCCTTGTCCTTGGCACCATGCTTTAGGATACGTGTGAACGCCACGTAGTTAAAGTTGCCCTTTTTGTCGATGGGGGCCTCACGGAAGAGCTCGTCCACTTCCTCGTCTGAGAACCTGTCACCCATGGTTGTGAGAAGCTCGCGGAGGAACTCCTCCTGGATCAGGCCTGCGGATCGAAGACAGACCTACAGGTTAGGTCCGGTTCATGTACGGTATATCACCAACCTATCATTTCAAACAGGTACATTCCCAAACAAAATGAAAACAGCTAAAGTTGCACCAATGTATTAGATTGGAGATAAACACCAATTTACAAATTATAAACCTGTTTATTTACTTCCACAATTTTCAAAAATCATTGAAAAACTGTTCAATAACAGATTAGAGTTTCACAAACAAAACAGGAATACTCACTGAGAACCAATGTGGATACAGAGCTAATGTTTCAACTTTGATGGCTTTAATTGAGATGACCAATGCAATAGATAGTAAAACATGTGCAGCAGCAGTCTTTATGGATCTAAAGCATTTAACACAATTAATCATAATAATTGAAGCAAAAAACTAGAAAAGGTATGGAACCAGAGAGTTGGGTTTAAACTGGATTATAAATTACTTAACCAACAGGAAACAATAAGTGACGATAGGCGACCACACATCTACAAAGCTAAATATATCCTGTGGTGTACCTCAGGGATCAAAATTGTTCATCTCTCTATATAAACAACATTTGTAAAGTTACCGTATTTTTCGAATTATAAATCACTCCGGAGTATACGTCGCACCGGCCGAAAATGCATAATAAAGAAGGAAAAAAACATATATACGTCGCACTGGAGTATAAGTCGCATTTTTGGGGGAAATTTATTTGATCAAATCCAACACCAAAAATAGACATTTGAAAGGGAATTTAAAATAAATAAAGAATAGTGAACAACAGGCTGAATAAGTGTACGTTATATGAGGCATAAATAAGCAACTGCTATGTTAACCTAACATATTATGGTAAGAGTCATTCAAATAACTATAACATATAGAACATGCTATACCTTTACCAAACTATCTGTCACTCCTAATCCATAAATTCCATGAAATCTTCTTCCTCGATGTCGCTTCTAAACAACTCTGCCAACTCCTAAGGTATGCGCCGCTTCCTCTTGTCCTTTTCTGCTGCATATTTCACGACGTCCAGCTTGTAATCTGCAGTACATGATTTCCTTTTCTGTGCCATTTTTGTTCAGCCCTTCTCAGTTTTTATAAAGTTACCGCCAACGATGAAATGATCCATTTTAGTAGCTAGTTCAGTAGCATTTAGCAGTTAGCATTCCAATTAACCACAATGCACTTCTGCCATGACCCTCCCCCGCCGAATTCTTATTGGTTGACGTGTGAGTGACGATTGCTGACATTTTCTTCGTCTCTTCCGCGAATTAGATAAATAATAATATTTTATATTTTACGATAATGTGTTAATAATTTCACACATAAGTCGCTCCGGAGTATATGTCGCACCCCCGGCCAAACTATGGAAAAAAATGTGACTTATAGTCCGGAAAATATGGTACAAAAGATTTGAAGTTGAAGTGATAAAACAGCATTTTGTTCAGGACAGAACACACAGAAGATAATACAAATAACAGAAGAAATTAACAAAAAGACTATCGTTGAATCTCAGTTAAACTTAAATAATGCTACTTGGTAACAGTAGAAGAGAAAGTCAAACACAAATACAAATAGATGGAATAGAAATTGAAAGAGTAAATGAAACCAAATGTCTAGCTGTAATGATTGATGATAAAATTAACTGGAAATCTCATGTAAAAAATATACAACATAATGTAGCAAGAAACACGTTAACGAAAAGGCAAATCATTCTCGACCAAAAATCACTTCATATTCTCTACTGCTCACTATTGTTACATATTTAACTTATTCTGTAGAAATATGGGGAAATAACTAGAAAAATAGACTTCACTCATTAACGGTGTTACAAAAAAGATCAGTTATAATAATACATCATGTTGTACATAGACAACATACAAATTATTTATTGAATCAAAAATAGTGAAATTCCATCACATAGTGAATTTGCCAACAGCTAAAATGATACACAAAACAAACTATAACCTGCTAGCCAAGAATATACAACAATTCTTCTCAACAAAAGAGGAGAAATATAATCTTAGAGAAAAATATCATTTAAAACATTTGTACGCACATACAACACTTAAGGCCTTCAGTGAATTAGAATGTGGAATTAAATGATGGAATGCACTAAGCAAAGCAATCAAACAATGTACTAATATGATCCACTTCAAGAAACTCTTCAAACTTAAAGTGTTTACAAAGTACAAAGAAGAAGAACGACGATAAACATTCTGAATTTATTTCATCCATCCATCCATTCTCTAAATCATTTTAGTTATCTCACCATATGAAACATAACATACTTCAATAATTATTTTTATTGTGATTACTTTTGGAGTATATTCTGAATAAGTTGAGAACGGGAAGTGAACAAACGTTTTAGCAACTGTTATGTAAAAGAAAAGGGTTAGGATTAAATAAGCTCTGCTTCTTCCTACTCCTTTTCCAACATGTTGAATAGAGAAACTGCAAATTGTGATGTATCAATGTATCAATCAATCAAACCATGTTGTATGCATGCTTCCAAACAAACAAACTCAAATGTAGTGTTTGTGTAAAGTCGTATACCTGTCTGTCACTCCTCTGGGTGTTGTTGACTCACCTGTTCCCTCTTCATCAAAGCATGCAAAGGCGTTGCGAATCACCTCCTCTGGGTCGGTGCCATTCAGCTTCTCGCCGAACATGGTCAAGAACATGGTGAAGTTGATTGGACCTGGGGCTTCGTTCATCATTGCCTCCAGGTAATCTTCCGTGGGGTTTTTACCTGGGGGTGGGGGGGGATCAAATGTCACAGGCCATAAGAGCAAAAAAAAATAAAATATATATATATATATATATATATATATATATATATATATATATATATATATATATATATATATAAACACATATACATATATATACACATATACACACACACACACATACATATACACGTATATAAAAGCACAGAGGCTATTTCATCCCTACGAGCCTAAAATAGCCCAGCGTTTTTCAACCTTTTTTTCAACACACAGGAAAACAGCAAAAAAGTGAAAATAAGTCAGGGTGTGATATGACAGGTGGTGACAGTACACCTACTTTGAGACAAGAGCTATAGTGGTGCATGCTTGGTTATGCTTTAAAGTCATATACAACAATTGCCACAACAACTTTTTACTGTCAACTGAGTTTGGTTTTTTTAATGTTTTCTGCTGGTGGTGTGTGCCTCCGCATTTTTTCAACGCAACAAATGTGCCTTAGCTGGCAGTCAAAATCAACAAAACTCACCTTTGTGATTTCGCTGACTATCGTTGCAAATGCATATGCAGGTTATCCATACATCTCTGTGCCATGTCTGTCTTAGCATCGCCGGTCAAATGTGGAGACACTCTGGCACATTCAATGGGGGTCTGGCGGAAGACACTTTGGCATCTTGGGGCCAGTGGTGCAACTTGAATCCCTCCCTGTTAGTGTTGTTACACCCTCCGACAACACACCCACCAGGCATGATGTCTCTAAAGTTCCAAAAAATAGTCGAAAAAACGGAAAATAACAGCGCTGAGACGCGGTGTTTGTAATGTGTTGAAAATCAAAATGGTGGGTGTGTTACCTCGGCGACGTCACATTCTGACGTCATCGCTTCCAGCGCGATAAACAGAAAGGCGTTTAATTCGCCAAAATTCACCCATTTAGAGTTCGGAAAACGGTTAAAAAAATGGATGGTCTTTTTTCTGCACCATCAAGGTATATATTGACACTTGCATAGGTTTGGTGATAATGTTCCCCTTTAAAACTGAAGAAAGATAAGGAAGACTTCTATAAACAAGTTATCGAAGCTTTTGATCAGAAGGAGCTGCGCACGGACTTAATTTATAAGTAAAGGTAAGACTATAATATTAAATGTGCTTTTAATGATGGTATCCTTACATCACACTCAAATTTTTAAGGGAAGGCCTAAATTTATTGCATGCCTTTGGTAAGCGCCGGAGTGAGACGAGGTTTCAAATTAATTAGTGCCCCCGCGGCAATTCAAGGAAATACGGTAGGTGAAATTAGACAATCTGCCACGGCACACCGGATTGATATAACGGCACAATAGTGTGCCGCGGCACAGTGGTTGAAAAACACTGAAATAGCCTCTGTTTTTTTCCTGACCTAACATATATTCTGGTTTATACTGTATAACGGATAAACAACAGAAAACTAGACAATATAAATATATATCCATTTTTAATGCTTTACCTAATGACGCCAGCATGTCATGAAGGTCTTCCTTGTCGATGAAACCGTCCCGGTTCTGGTCGATCATGTTAAAAGCCTCCTTGAACTCCTGGATTTGAGACTGGTCAAACATGGCGAAAACATTGGAGGTGGCGCGCTGGGGACGCTTCTTGGTGTTCTTCCCCTTGGCCCGTTTGCTGGACATGTTGGCAGCTGGCAGGTCTTCTCCTCCTGGGAAGTAGAAGACGTTTCACGCAAACGCAACAATCCTGCACAAGTGACATGGAGCCTCGATGGTTAATGAGTCGCCCGCTGGCCTGTTCTAAAAATAGCTCAAATAGCAGCACTTACCAGTGAGCTGCCACTATTTATTTATTTGCAAGCTGGTCTCGCTTTGTTCAACATTTTTAATTCTAAGAGAGACAAAACTCAAATAGAAATTGAAAATACAAGAAAAATATTTTAAATACTTGGTCTTCACTTGTTTAAATACATTCATTTATTTTTTATAACTTTCAGAAAGACAATTTTAGAGAAAAAGTATAACCTTAAAAATGATTTTTGGATTTTTAAACACATATACCTTTTTACCTTTTAAATTCCTTCTTCTTCTTTCCTGACAATTTAAATCAATGTTCAAGTAAATTAATTTTTTTTTATTGTAAAGAATAATAAATACATTTTAAATTAATTCTTCATTTTAGCTTCTGCTTTTTCAACGAAGAATATTTGTGAAATATTTCTTCAAACTAAATTGTGATTAACATTTAAAAATAAATAATCTGGCAAATCTAGAAAATCTTTAGAACCACTTTTAAATCTTATTTCAGTCTTTCGAATTTATTTAAACATTTTTGTTCTTCAAAATCTAGAAGAAATAATTATTTGTCTTTGTTAGAAATATTGCTTGGTCCAATTTGTTATAAATTCTAACAAAATGCCGATTGGATTTTAACCTATTTAAAACATGTCATGAAAATTCTAAAATTAATCTTAATCAGGAAAATTACCAATGATGTTCCATAAATTATTTTTTTATTTTTTTCAAAACAATTCGAATTAGCTAGTTTTTCTCTTTTAAATTTTAAAGAGTCGAAATTGAAGATAAACAATGTTTCAAAATTAAATTTTCATTTTTTTCCTGTTTTCTCCTCTTTTAAACCGTTCAATTAAGTGGGGTTTTTTCATTATTTATTCTCTACAAAAAAAACTTCCGTAAAAGGAAAAAAAATGTACGACAGAATGACAGACAGAAATAACCATTTTTTTTATATGTATAGATGTATTTATTAAAAGGTAAATTTAGCAAATTGGTTATTTCTGGCCATTTTTTCAAGTGTGTATCAAACTGGTAGCCCTTCGCATGAATCAGTACCCAAGAAGTAGCTCTTGGTTCCAAAAAGGTTGGTGACCCCTGGGTTAGACTTTTGCATGGCATCAAACTTCCGAGTCATTTGCGACGGGGCGGCTTGTCCAGGGTGTACCCCGCCCTCCGCCCCTGTGCAGCTGGGATAGGCTCCAGCAACCCCCCGCGACCCCGAAAGGGACAAGCGGTAGAAAAAAGGATGGATACCTATTGAATACAACCTAAATAGTTTTCAATACATCTGATTGCTAAAGTATTATTGTTGTTTTTCAAATTATGCAAACTAAACATTTATCGCTTTTTCGCGTGAGTTAGCGTGATGCTGCGACCTAGCTTTAGCAGCGATTAGGCTAGCAGGCGTCTAGCATTAACTACCGCTGACTCACCGGCCTCACTCTTATTTCAACCACAACGCGACGAGAAATAATTGCCCCAAAAGATGAAAAAAATACCTTGAAATGTTCAGGCGCGGTGCCAAAAAAGAGCAGCAGCAGAGCTAGCGATGATGAGACGTGTGTGTCAAAATGGACCAATCATTAATGAAGCCGGAAGTACCCACCAGTCGGAAATGTTCACTTTAATAGTCTGTTCATTTCATTCAGATTACTTGATTACGTTATTACTTTGAGTATTGGCGGAGGGCTTAAATCGTTTTTGTTGTCCAATAACAGGTAGTAAGAAGTATTATTTTTCGGTTCGGCACTATTTATTTATTTTTTATTATTATTATTTTTTAACAACAAACATACATCTATAATTCACACACAAAACAAGACACTTTCAACATCAAGGAAAGAAAACAGAAATGAAGTATCATTTTTCGGTTCGGCACTATTCTATTTATTTATTTATTTTTTATTTTTTTTAACAACAAACACATCTATAATTCACACAAAAACAAGACACTTTCAACATCAAGGAAAGAAAACAAAAAATAAGTATACATTTTTCGGTTCGGCACTATTCTATTTATTTATTTTTTTATTATTTTTTTTAACAACAAACACATCTATAATTCACACAAAAAACAAGACACTTTCAACATCAAGGAAAGAAAACAAAAAAGAAGTATCATTTTTTGGTTCGGCACTATAGTCAAATTTTTTTTTTTAAACAACAAACATCCATCGAGCCATCCATTTTCTACCCCTTATTCCCTTTTGAGGTCGCGGGGGGCGCTGGCGCCTATCTCAGCTACAATCGGGCATACATTTATAATTCACACAAAAAAAAAAACAAGGCACTTTCAACATCAAGGAAAGAAAACAAAAGACACATTTTTCTGTTCGGCATAAGTCTAGGTTTTTTTCAAATTTTTAATTTATTTTATTTATTTTTAACAACAAATTTACATTAATAATTCACACAAAAAAACAAGGCACTTTCAACATCATGGAAAGAAAACAAAAAAATATTTTTCGGTTCAACACTATAGTCAAGATTTTTTTAATTTATCATTTTTTTTATAATTTTAACAACAAACATACATTCATAATTGACAAAAAATACAAGGCACTTTCAACATCATGGAAAGAAAACAAAAAAGAAGTATAATTTTTCGGTTCGGCACTAGTCTAGTTTTTTCATTTTCTTTATTTTTATTTTTTTTTAACAACAAACATAAATTTATAATTCACACAAAAAACAAGGCACTTTCAACATCAAGGAAAGAAAACAAAAAATACACATTTTTCTGTTCGGCATTAGTCTAGGTTTTTTTCAAATTTTTAATATATTTTATTTATTTTTAACAACAAACGTACATTAATAATTCACACAAAAAACAAGGCACTTTCAACATCAAGGAAAAAAAACAAAAATATTTTTCGGTTCAACACTACAGTCTAGATTTTTTCAATTTATTATTTTTTTTATATTTTTAACAACAAACATACATTTATAATTCACAAAAAAAAATAAGGCACTTTCAACATCATGGAAAGAAAACAAAAAAAGAAGGATAATTTTTCGGTTCGGCACCAGTCTAGTTTTTTTTATTATTATTTTTTTTTAACAACAAACGTACATTAATAATTCACACAAAAAACAAGGCACTTTCAACATCAAGGAAAGAAAAACAAAAACATATTTTTCGGTTTGGCACTAGTCTAGGTTTTTTAAATTTTTGTATTTTATTATTTTTTTTAACAAAACAAATTCATAATTCACACAATAAAAAACAAAGCACTTTCTACATCACGGAAAGAAAACAAAAAATAATCTATGGCTTTCACAGACACACACAAGTGATCGCAATTAATACTTGTTCAACAGCCATACAGGTCACACTGAGGGTGGCCGTATAAACTACTTGAACACTGTAACAAATATGCGCCACACTGCGAACCCACACCAAATAAGAATGACAAACACATTTCGGCAGAACATCCACACTGTAACACAACAGAACAAATACCCAGAACCCCTTGCAGCACTAACTCTTATGGGGCGCTACAATATACACCCCCGCTACCAACATACTCTACCCCCCCAAACCCCGCCCACCTCATTGTTATTTTATTTTCTAATTTATTAGCCTGTGGAAAAAGTTAATGTTGATATTTACCCCAGAAGGCTGCAAGTAGAAAAGAGGCATAACATTTTTCATTCAAATTTTATTTAATATACTATTGATGTTTTTTCGTTTCTTTTTTGAAAGTGGATTTTGCACTATTAAGTTATATAAGCGTCGCTTCTTCCATATTTAGTGTTAAAGCAAATCAGTGTCGCAAATTGAGCCCTAATTAAACGTTTTATTCACGCACTTTCTCTTGCTATTTCAAGGCTTGAATGTTTGATTCATTCATTGTTATTTTATTTTCAAATGTATTATTAGCCTGTGGAAAAAAAAGTTTATTTTGATCTTTACCTCAGAAGGCTGCAAATAGAAAATAGGCATTCCATTTTTGTTTAAATTGTATTTGATATGCCATTGATATTTTTTAATTATTATTAATATTATTTGAAACTCGATTTTCCATGTCACTATAAAGATATATAAGCCTTCCTTGTTCAATATTCAATGAAAAACCTGTTTGGGTCCCTATCAAAAGGTTAATTTGTTCAACCTTGGCCCGCGGCTTTGTTCAGTTTTAAATTTTGGCCCGCTCTGTATTTGAGTTTGACACCACTGGTCTACACTAAACCGGTCAATGGTTTAAAAAAAGGCTGGGGACCACTGCTCTTAATCATTCTCCAAGACTTGATTGATAATTGTAACCTATTAAGCCAATTAGAAAATGTGAGATTGGTAGGTCGTGACTTCAAACCCCAGCTAAGTCATACCAAAGACTATAAAAATGGGAGCCATTACCTCCCTGCTTGGCAGTCAGCATCAAGGGTTGGAATTGGGAGTTGAATCACCAAAATGATTCCCAAGCACGGCCACCGCTGCTGCTCACTGCTCCCCTCACCTCCAAGGGGTTTGAAGAAGGAGATGGGTCAAATGCAGAGGGTAATTTTACCACACCTCGTGTGTGTGTGACTATCATTGGTAATATATATATATATTAAGGGTGTGGGAAAAAATCGATTCAAATACGAATCGAATCAAATCCGTTGTGCGATTCAGAATCGATTCTCATTTAAAAAAGAATTGTTTTTTTTGTTTTTTTTATTAATCCAACAAACCATTACACAGCAATACCATAACAATGCAATCCAATTCCAAAACCAAACCTGAGCCAGCAACACTCAGAACTGCAATAAACAGAGCAATTGAGAGGAGACACAAACACCACACAGAACAAACCAAAAGTGAATGATATCAACAACAGTATCAATATTAGTTATAATTTCAGCATAGCAGTGATTAAAAATCCTTCACTGACATTATCATTAGACATTTATATAAAAAAGAAAGAACAATAGTGTCACAGTGGCTTACACTTGCATGGCATCTCATAAGCTGGACAACACACTGTGTCCAATGTTTTCACAAACATAAAATAAGTCATATTTTTGGTTTGTTTAATAGTTAAAACAAATTTACATTATTGCAATCAGTTGATAAACATTGTCCTTTACAATTATAAAAGCTTTTTAAAAAATCTACTACTCTGCTAGCATGTCAACAGACTGGAGTAGATCCTGCTGAAATCTATGTATTGAATGAATACAGAATCCTTTTGAATCGGAAAAATATCGTTTTTGAATCGAGTTGAATCGAAAAAATCGATATATTATCGAATTGTGACCCCCAAGAATCGATATTGAATCGAATCGTGGGACACCCAAAGCTTCACAGCCCTAATATGTATGTATATATCTATAATTTTTCTTAAGTTGACATTTATGTAGAACATTTTTGCCAGGAGCATAATAATGTTGACAAACATTTCTATGTTACAGTCGTTTATAAAAATACCAAATGTGATCTGGTCTGTAGAGAATGGGGACATCTCCACACCCTTGTCTCTCAGCCAATCTCTGACCTCCTCCCAAAACACATGTCCACTCTCACATTCCACACACGGATGATTGACATCATCTACAGCTCCACAGAAATAACAGCCATCAACCTCCATCTTCCATTTAAGTTTCAAAACATCCTTTTGAAGGCTATATTCCATTAATCATTTTCAATTGTATTTCTTGAATTTTGGGAAGAATTGGGTATGTAATATATCTTGTCTTTATTTTCCTTAGCTCAACTTTTATAAACTCCTTCAGGATATATTGTCTACGAACTGTGCCCAGAAAATATTCTTTAACTAAAACTGCCCTCATTTATTTGTTGGAATATTTTTCAACACATCTTCAATATGAAGGTTTCTCAGACAAGGTAGAAGTATTTGAATATAAAACATCATAGATTTGAAGGATAGAGGTATTGCTTTGGTAATCTTTAAAAAAGATTTTTGGACCAACATTGATACTTTTCATACATGTTTCAGACGTAAACAAAGTGCCACAACTCTCCATAAAATCTCTGACAGGCAAATACTTACAGAGTTGCATTCTTTTATATGTATATGGATTTTTTTATTAACTAGAAAGTAAGGGTTATTCCAAATAGAGCAGGGGTGTCAAACTCAAATACAGAGCGGGCCAACATTTAAAACTGAACAAAGCCGCGGGCCAAGGTTGAACAAATGAACCTTTTGATAGGGACCCAAACAGGTTTTTCATTGAATATTGAACAAAGAAGACTTATATATCTTTATAGTGACATGCAAAGTCCAGTTTCAAATAATAATAATAATAATTAAAAAATATCAATGGCATATCAAATACAATTTAAACAAAAATGGAATGCCTATTTTCTATTTGCAGCCTTCTGAGGTAAAGATCAAAATAAACTTTTTTCCCACAGGCTAATAATACATTTGAAAATAAAATAACAATGAATGAATCAAACATTCAAGCTTTGAAATAGCAAGAGAAAGTGCGTGAATAAAACGTTTAATTAGGGCTCAATTTGCGACACTGATTTGCTTCAACACTAAATATGGAAGAAGCGACGCTTATATAACTTAATAGTGCAAAATCAACTTATAAAAAACTAACGAAAAAAGATCAATAGTATAATAAATAAAATTTGAATGAAAAATGTTATGCCTCTTTTCTACTTGCAGCCTTCTGAGGTAAATATCAACATTAAATTTTTCCACAGGTTAATAAATTAGAAAATAAAATAACAATGAGGTGGGCAGGGTATGGTGGTAGCGGGGGTGTATATTGTAGCGTCCCGTAAGAGTTAGTGCTGCAAGGGGTTCTGGGTATTTATTCTGTTGTGTTACAGTGTTGATGTTCTGCCGAAATGTGTTTGTCATTCTTATTTGGTGTGGGTTCGCAGTGTGGCGCATATTTGTTACAGTGTTCAAGTTGTTTATACGGCCACCCTCAGTGTGACCTGTATGGCTGTTGACCAAGTATGAAATGCGATCACTTGTGTGTGTCTGTGAAAGCCATAGATATTTTGGGATTGGGCCGGCACGCAAATTCAGTGCCTTTAAGGCACGCCCCGAGTATTGTTGTCCGGGTGGAAATCGGGAGAAAGGTTGCCCGGGAGATTTTTGGGAGGGGCACTGAACCTCAGGAGTCATCCAGGGAAATCGGGAGGGTTTGCAAGTATTAGTATTAGCGGTGAATGTGGTGTTATAATATGTTATATTGCAGGGGTCGGGAACCTATGGCTCTAGAGCCAGATGTGGCTCTTTTTGATGACTGCATCTGGCTCTCAAGATAAATCTTAGCTGACATTGCTTAACACGATAAGTAATGAATAATTCATCCAACGGCCTTCACGCGAATCCCTTAGGGGTGATGGACAACTGGGCAGTGTTTGAAGAGCTGCAGCCCGCCACCGTAGCCCCCCACTCCCTCCCCTCTGTTGCAAGTCTGGAGATGTATGTTGTGATACGTATATATGCTTTGCTCTGGAGTTTTTTTTTTCTTCCCATAGCTGTTCTGTGACCCTAAACACTGTTTGTTTGTCTAATCAAATCAATCAGTCAATCAACAAAGTTGTGTTGTACTTGGGCAATAACAATACTTACCTCCCTACATAATTACGCTGGTAATCACAGTGTCAAAATATCCACTTTCTACCTCACCTGTTCAAGAAGTCGCATTCATGATAAGAAGTATTTGATTTATTATTGGTTAGCTTCAGAATAACAATGTTCTTAAAAAGAGTAAGAGACCTACAATACTCTAAAAATGTTGGTCTTACTAAAAAAAAAATGCAGGCTTTTAGTTACATTCATTGTTAAAAACTATTATATGGCTCTCACGGAAATACATTTTAAAATATTTGGCTTTCATGGCTCTCTCAGCCAAAAAGGTTCCCGACCCCTGTTATATTGTCATTATACCGGCGGGCCAGCTCTAATGTTAATTTGATATTGCCTCATGGGCCAAATTAAATTACACGGCGGGCCAAATTTGGCCCGCGGGCCAGAGTTTGATACCCATGATATAGGGTGTGTTGTGTGCCGAGAAATTGTGTTTAAACAGTCGTTTAAACTCATTAGCAGTTTGACTGCTAATGAGTTGATATGAAAGTCTCAATGCAACAGAAAATGTATCGCCACTCGTCTCGTTAGTAGCGGTAAGTACTTCTGTTAACTGCCAGGGAAGAGAAAGAAGAACAACGTTGTTGCAGCAGTCGGATGGACGGCGATGTTACATTTCCCCCCACAGTTATAAATATGAGTAATCAACATTGATTATTAAAAAAGTAATATCCCGCAGTTATAAGTATGAGTAACCAAATTGATTATTGAATAAGAAATGTTAAAAATGATGGCTCATACGGCAATGAATGAAAGTAAACCTTCACTGTGATTTATTATCTCGCACTTTGTTACTTTTTACTGTGACAAGCAGATGTCAAGGACATCCTATGCATATGCAAATCTATAGAATGAGGAGGCAACAATGCCTGACAGTCGCAAGCAAGCCAACTTTTCCTGAGTGGAAGCTTCAGAGTGTTGACTGTGCCAAGGAGCTCCACTTCTGTCCTTCTCATGGTCTAAATTTAAATGTGCCTCAACCTTAAAAGGTCCTGAGGGTGTCTTGTGCATTCTGCAGAGTGGCAGCATTATTTTTGGTCTGCGGACCACTGTCCAGTCCACTGGCCCTCACCCTGCAGCCTTCCCTTGCCGAGATCTGGATTTCATTGACTTGTTCCTCATATTTTCCATTGTTGGATTTGTGGAGCCTTTAGCTGAGGTGAGTATATGTTTCATTTGATAAGAAGTCATGTGACATAAATAACCTGCACATGACCTGCACTTATTTAGCTGCTTCCTCACCTATATTCATGCAACATTTGCTCATCCATACTGAGAGTGTTGTCGTTCACATCTAAGTCTGCTATGTCCTTGTGTTAAGAAGAGTATTTAAGGGAATTGGTTGAACAGCTAAACTACATGTGTTATAATTGTGGAAGGTGCCAAGCACCAGAAAGAAGTCCGTCTCATTCATTTGACAATATTTGCAGTATTTGTTAAGTTCTATTTTAAAACGGGCAGCAATATATATATATATATATATATATATATATATATATATATATATATATATATATATATATATATATATATATATATATATCCATCCATCCATTTTCTACCGCTTATTCCCTTTCGGGGTCGCGGGGGGCGCTGGCGCCTATCTCAGCTACAATATATATATATATATATATATATATATACAGTGGGGCAAAAAAGTATTTAGTCAGCCAGCGATTGTGCAAGTTCTCCCACTTAAAATGATGACAGAGTTCTGTAATTTTCATCATAGTTCCACTTCAACTGTGACACGACGAGTTGAGTTTGTACCAAAAAGTTCTATTTTGGTTTCATCTGACCACATGACATTCTCCCAATCCTCTGCTGTATCATCCATGTATCCATTTTGGTATCAACTCAACTCGTGTTTGGAGGAAGAAGAATACTGAGTTGCATCCCAAGAACACCATACCTACTGTGAAGCATGGGGGTGGAAACATCATGCTTTGGGGATGTTTTTCGGCTAAGGGGACAGGACGGTTGATCCGTGTTAAGGAAAGAATGAATGGGGCCATGTATCCTGAGATTTTGAGCCAAAACCTCCTTCCATCAGTGAGAGCTTTGAATGGTTGACCAAATACTTATTTTCCACCATAATTTACAAATAAATTCTTTAAAATTCCTACAATGTGAATTCCTGGATTTTTTTTTCACATTCTGTCTCACAGTTGAAGTGTACCTATGATGAAAATTACAGACCTCTGTCATCATTTGAAGTGGGAGAACTTGCACAATCGGTGGCTGACTGAATACTTTTTTGCCCCCCTGTATGTATATATATATATATATATATATATATATATATGTATATATATATATATATATATACATATCTATATATATATATATATAGATATGTATATATATATATATATACCCCCACAACCCCAAAAATGAACAAGCGGTAGAAAATGGATGGATGGATGGATGGATGGATGGATATATGCACATACATTATTTAATTTTAAGTTTAATTTTAAGTAACTTAAAATACATTTTAAGTTTAATTTTCGTAAAGGAACTTTCCTGAAGGAATCAATAAAGTACTGTCTGTCTGTCTGTTTGTCCGTCCGTCCGTCCGTCCATCTATCTATCTATCTATCTATCTATCTATCTATCTATCCATCTATCCATCTATCCATCTATCCATCTATCCATCTATCCATCTATCTATCTATCTATCTATCTATCTATCTATCTATCCATCCATCTACCTACGTACCTACACATGCATATATATATATATATATATGTATATATATATATATATATATATATACATATATATACAGTACAAGCCAAAAGTGTGGACACATCTTCCCCTCATTCAAAGTGTTTCCTTTATTTCCATGACTATTTACATTGTAGATTGTCACATCAAAACTATAAATGGACACATGTGGAGTTATGTACTTCACAAAAAAAGGTAAAATAACTGAAAACATGTTTTGTATTCTAGTTTCTTCAAAATAGCCAGTCTTTGCTCTGATAACTGCTTTGCACACTCGTGGCATTCCCTCCATGAGCTTCAAAAGGTCGTCACCTGAAATGGTTTTCACTTCCCAGGTGTGACTTATCAGGGTTTATTAGTGGAATTTCTTGCTTTATCAATGGGGTTGGTGAATGAAAAAAGTGTGTCCAAACCTTTGGCCTGTACTGTGTGTGTATATATATATATATATATATTTTGTTGTTATTTTAAAAACAACACTGAAGTACATGTTCACTTTCTAAGTTTTTTAAATTACTTTTTGTTTTGTTGTTGTTTGTCATTTCCTCTCACTTAACTACATTTTAGGACACTGTTTGAAGTATTTTCACTATTATGAACAAATTGAACACAGTCACTGACTAAAGGGTGTGGATTATTAAAGCTAAATGGATATCGATACGTTTGTTGCATGTCAACCAACACACGAATGCTGGCAAGCTGCTTCCTCATTTCATACAATATATGTACCTGACCACTTTTATGTTCCCTTCTGAGCCGTTGACAAGTCCTGAAGGATCCACCTCCTTCAAACCCACTGACATCCATTACTGTTGTTTACCAGAGCGGGACGTTGACGAGTTGGCGGAGCGGCCTTCAAGATGTCAGCATCAGTGCAAGTGTCACAGATGAAGCGTCATCTGCACCATCAACGCCAGGAGAAACGTCAACATAAGGAGAAGGAGCAACATTATGAGAGCAGCAGTCAGCAGAGCACCAAGTCGTCTGTCAGCAAGCAGACCTTCTCCACTTACAAGACCACCAGCCATCGGTAAGTGCAACTTCTATCCATCAGACAGAGTTTTGTGTTGTGTTACTGTCAAAGACTAGGCACTAAGCATCAAGGGCCAAGTTGGGAGAGTGGCCGTGCCAGCAATCTGAGGGTTCCTGGTTCGATCCCCACCTTCTACCATCCTAGTCACGCCCGTTCTGTCCTTTAGCAAGACACGTCACCCTTGCTCCTGATGGGTGGTGGTTAGCACCGTGCATGGCAGCTCCCTCCATCAGTGTGTGAATGTGTGTGTGAATGGGTGAATGTGGAAATACTGTCAAAGGGCTTTGAGTTCCTTAAAAAAAGGTAGAAAAGCACTATACAAGTACAATCCATTTTACCAATTTTTACCATTGTCAAAAAGTTACATGTTACATTACTGTCACATAAATAAACATTATGTTATTGTCAAAGAGTTACGTGTAACATTATTGTCAAATACAAACCCCGTTTCCATATGAGTTGGGAAATTGTGTTAGATGTAAATATAAACGGAATACAATGATTTGCAAATCCTTTTCAAGCCATATTCAGTTGAATATGCTACAAAGACAACATATTTGATGTTACATTATCGTCAAATAGTTACTCGCTATATTACTGTCAGAGTTTGTCTCACATTATTGTCAAAGAGTTACGTGTTACATTGTCAGAAAGTGTAATATTATTTTCAGCGTTACCTGTTACATTATTGTCAAATAGTTACTCGTTATTTTACTTTCAAAGAGTTTCGTGTCATTACTGTCAAAGCGTTACATGTTACATTATTGTCAAAAAGTTATGTAATGTTGTCAGTGTAACATGTTACATTATTGTCAAATAGTTACTTATTATATTACTGTCAAAGAGTTTTGTGTAATATTATTGTCAAAGAAATACGTGTTATAAAATTGTCAAAAAGTTTTGTAGTATTGTCAGTTATGTATTACATTATTGTCAGTCACTTGTTATAATTCTGTCAAAGAGTTTCGTGTCATACTATTGTCAGAGTTACATGTTACATTATTGTCAAAAAGTTATGTAATGTTGTCAGTGTAACATGTTACATTATTGTCAAATAGTTACTCGTTATATTACTGTCAAAGAGTTTGTGTCACATTATTGTCAAAAAGTTGTGTAATGATATTGTCAGAGTTACATGTTACATTATTGTCAAGTAGTTACTCGTTATATTATTGTCAAAGAGTTTTGTGTAATATTATTGTCAAACAAATACGCGTTCTTGTCAAAAATTTGTGTAGTATTGTCAGTTACGTATTACATTATTGTCAAATAGTTACTCGTTATATTACTGTCAAAGAGTTTTGTGTCATACTATTGTCAAAGAGTTACGTGTTACATTACTGTCAAAAAGTTGTGTAATATTATTGTCAGTGTTACGTGTTACATTATTGTCAAATAGTTACTTGTTATATTACTGTCAAAGAGTTTGTGTCACATTGTCAAAGAGTTACACGTTACATTATTGTCAAATAGTTACTTGTTATATCACTGTCAAAATGTTACTCGTTATATTACTGTCAAAGAGTTTCGTGTTATACTATTGTCAAAAAGTTACATGTTACATTATTGTCAAAAAGTTGTGTAATATTATTGTCAGTGTTACGTGTTACGTTATTGTCAAATAGTTACTTGTTATATTACTGTCAAAGAGTTTGTGTCACATTGTCAAAGAGTTACACGTTACATTATTGTCAAATAGTTACTTGTTATATCACTGTCAAAATGTTACTCGTTATATTACTGTCAAAGAGTTCTGTGTAATATTATTTTCAAAGAAATACGCGTTATATTATTGTCAAAAAGTTGTGTAGTATTGTCAGTTACTTATTACATTATTGTCGAATAGTTACTCGTTATTTTACTGTCAAAGAGTTTCGTGTCATACTATTGTCAAAGAGTTACATGTTACATTATTGTCAAAAAGTTGTGTAATATTATTGTCAGTGTTACGTGTTACATTATTGTCAAATAGTTACTTGTTATATTACTGTCAAAGAGTTTGTGTCACATTATTGTCAAAAAGTTGTGTAATATTATTGTCAGTTACATGTTACATTATTGTCAAGTAGTTACTCGTTATATTATTGTCAAAGAGTTTTGTGTAATATTATTGTCAAAGGAAATACGTGTTATATTATTGTCAAAAAGTTGTTTAGTATTGTCAGTTACGTATTACATTTTTGTCAAATAGTTACTTGTTATATTACTGTCAGAGTTTTGTGTAATACTGTTGTCAAAAAGTTAGGTGTTACATTATTGTCAAAAAGTTGTGCAATATTATTGTCAAAGCGTTGTGTTACATTATTGACAAAGAGTTACGTTTTACCTTATTGTCAAATAGTTCTGTGGTATATTATTGTCAGAGTTACATGATACATAATGTTCAAAGCGTTACCTGTTACATCATTATCTAAGAGCTACATGCTATATTATTGTCAAAGAGTTATGGGTTACGTTATTGTCAAATAGTCACTTAAACTGTCAATAATTACTTCTCCATTAAGTTGAGAGACTGCATCATTTGTAGTGTTTACGTTATATTTGGATTTTGCTATACTGTACTTTTCTGACATGTACGGTTGGTGTAAAACATCAGCTTAGATAAGGGGTGCCCATTAAGTTGATCGCGAGCTACCAGTTGATTGTAGAGGGTGTGTCAGTCGATCGCCAGCCAGGCATTAAAAAAATAGACCTAAAAATTAGTGATCATCAATCTTCACTAAGACGTCACTTTCGTCATTTGATTGACATTCACGGCACCCAAAGATCTTCTGAGATAACACTGGTTGATCGAGGGGAAGGCGAGAAACACTTTTTATTTCAACAGACTCTCGCATCGTACCTGCCGTCACAACGCTAAAGACCGACTACACCGTTCCTGTCTTCACAATAAAAGCGCTGCTTCATCCTGCCTGCGCTAACAAAATAAGAGTCTCAAAGAAACTGGCGTGCACGGAGTTTGCACCTATTGTATTTCTTGTAAAGTTTATAAAAACGAGTATAGAAGCTAGACAAATAAGATGCCAAAAACCAACCACTCTCATGTGGTATCGGACAGAAAGGATCACTTTTTTTCTCCTCCATTTGAAAATGTGGACGTTATCATCACTACTGTCCGATTCCAATTAATGCAAGTCATCAGAATCAGGTAATACTCCAACTTATATTCTTGTCTCCATGAAAGAAAGGAATCTATACGTGTTAAACATGCTTGTATTATTATTAAACACCTTTCCCTTGTTAACAAAAACGTCTATATAAGATTGAGGTAGATTCCCTCCACTTGGTCAAGTGAAAAGTAGCTTACCTGCAGAAAAAGTTTGGGCACCCATGGCTTAGATCATGGGTGTCAAACTCTGGCTGCCGTGTAAATTAATTTGGCCCTTGAAGCAATATCAAATTAACATTAGAGCTGGCCCGCCGGTATAATGACAATATAACATATTATAACACCACATTCACCGCTAATACTCATACTTGCAAACCCTCCCGAATTCCCTGGATGGCTCCTGAAGTTCAGTGCCCCTCCCGAAAATCTCCCGGGCAACCTTTCTCCCGATTTTCACCTGAACAACAATACTCGGGGCGTGCCTTAAAGGCACTGAATTTGCGTGCCGGCCCAATCCCAAAATATCTATGGCTTTCACAGACACACACAAGTGATCGCAATTCAAACTTGGTCAACAGCCATAGAGGTCACACTGAGGGTGGCCGTATAAACTACTTGAACACTGTAACAAATATGCGCCACACTGCGAACCCACACCAAATAAGAATGACAAACACATTTCGGCAGAACATCCACACTGTAACACAACAGAACAAATACCCAGAACCCCTTGCAGCACTAACTCTTATGGGGCGCTACAATATACACCCCCGCTACCAACATACTCTACCCCCCCAAACCCCGCCCACCTCATTGTTATTTTATTTTCTAATTTATTAGCCTGTGGAAAAAGTTAATGTTGATATTTACCCCAGAAGGCTGCAAGTAGAAAAGAGGCATAACATTTTTCATTCAAATTTTATTTAATATACTATTGATGTTTTTTCGTTTCTTTTTTGAAAGTGGATTTTGCACTATTAAGTTATATAAGCGTCGCTTCTTCCATATTTAGTGTTAAAGCAAATCAGTGTCGCAAATTGAGCCCTAATTAACGTTTTATTCACGCACTTTCTCTTGCTATTTCAAGGCTTGAATGTTTGATTCATTCATTGTTATTTTATTTTCAAATGTGTTATTAGCCTGTGGAAAAAAAGTTTATTTTGATCTTTACCTCAGAAGGCTGCAAATAGAAAATAGGCATTCCATTTTTGTTTAAATTGTATTTGATATGCCATTGATATTTTTTAATTATTATTACTATTATTTGAAACTCGATTTTGCATGTCACTATAAAGATATATATAAGCCTTCCTTGTTCAAAATTCAATGAAAAACCTGTTTGGGTCCCTTTCAAAAGGTTAATTTGTTCAACCTTGGCCCGTGGCTTTGTTCAGTTTTAAATGTTGGCCCGCTCTGTATTTGAGTTTGACACCCCTGGCTTAGATGATTTGGTTTGGTGCGTCTCACACACGCAGGGTTTGTCAATGTCGCGGCAACTGTGGCAGCGTCCCTAAAGAGGTCACGGAAAGATTTTTTGAGCCGTAGTTGAGAGTGTGAATGTTGTCTATCTGTGTTGGCCCTGCCATGAGGTGCAGCTGGGATAGGTTCCACGAGCAAACACTAGTTTTTTACGTGCCATGTTTGGCCGTGCCCTAAGTGAAATGATATATGGAGACCCGGCAACATTTTGGTAAAAATAAAACTGAAACATACCAAAATATTGGGTCATATGAAAACCAAGGTACCACTGTTTAAACCTGTGTTTTTCAACCACTGTGTGAGATACAGTCTGGTGTGCCATGTGAGATGATCTAAATTCACCTATATGGGGTAAAAATATTTTTTGGAAACAAGTAACTATAGTCTGTAAATAATATGTTGTTGTTGAGTGTCTGTGCTGTTTAGAGCTCGGCAGAGTAACCATGTAATACTCTTCCATATCAGTAGGTGGCAGCCGGTAGCTAATTGCTTTGTAGATGTCAGGAACACGTTGTGTGAGATGACAAGGGTTTGTCGTCATATCTAATGCTTAAACCAAAAACAAACAAAAGGTGAGTGTCCCTAAGAAAAGGCATTGAATCTTAGGGAAGGCTATGCAAAACGAAACAAAGACCTAACTGGCTACAAAGTAAACAAAAACAGAATGCTGGACAACCGCAAAGACTTACTGCGCGTGGAGCAGACGCCGTCCACAAAGTACATCTCTACATGTCATGACAATCAACAATGTCCCCACAAAAAAGGATAACGTCCGCCCAACTTAAATAGTCTTGATTGCTAAAATACAGTAGATACGGGGAATAGTGTTCAAGGAAGACATGAAACTGCTACAGGAAAATACCGACAAAACAGGAAAAGCCACCAAAATAGGAGCGCAAGACAAGTAAAACACTACACACAGGAACACAGCAAAAAGCGTGTGATGTGACAGGTGGTGACAGTACACTTACTTTGAGACAAGAGCTATAGTGAAGCATGCTTGGTTATGTTTTGAATTCATATTGACGGAGATAGATATCTACATACATCCATATTTAAGAGTTATTTGTTTCTATAGTCATATCTGAAATAGCTAGTGTTTTCCATTTGTACTCTTTCTATTTTATAATCTTATGTCCATCATACACTGCAAGTTAACCTTGGCTTTAGGAATGTGAGGAGTAGCAATACTCCCTTCTTATCTCATCCTGTGCCCAGCTAAGGAGGACAATAGACATGTGTATTCGTTACAGAGGGTGGGGGCGAGGGACATATGGAAGAAGACAGCGCTTCCGTAAGGTTTTCAGATCAACTTAGCGGTGCGATTTGAATGTGTTGTTCTTAGGTTGGTCTCTCCAAAGCTTTGGAATAAATTGCAAAATACCTAGTCTGTTCTGGGTGATCATTTAAACTCCGTTCATGTGTCATCAAAAGAACTTGGGTTTGACCAGCAACTTAGGTCCAAACGCAACAATATCAAACAATTGCGAGAACAACTTTTTATTGTCAATATTTCCTTCTGAGTTTCGTTTTTGAATGATTTCTGCTGGTGGTGTGCCTCGGGATTTTTTCAATGAATAAAATGTACCTAGGCTCAGAAAAGGTTGAAAAACACAGGTTTAAATAATGAACGGTTCACCTCAAATTGATATTTCAAGACCTAAAAATAGGAAATAGACTCTTTACTAAGGGAAGGCGATACTGAAACTTTTGGTATCAATTAGATACCAGCAGGGCTAATAAAAAAACATAACAATAAAAGCAACAGAAATATAAATATCACCATGGTCTGCTCTCAGTGCTGAGGGGCCAAGTGTGGCTGAGTGAGAGGTGGAGTCATTTGATGGACATGTGTCTGTCATCAAGAAACTGCAACAAAAGTATCGATCCCCATCAAACTAGTATCGATCCGATACAAAAAGCTCATCATAGCATCACTACTACTGATTTTTGGATTGATACGCCGTCTCCTAACTTTAACCACTACACACATCGCCTGCAGAGTGGAGGTGGCATCTGTAAAGCTGACATTTAAGGTGAAGTGAAGTGGAGTTTAAAGAGAAAAAAGCTTCCTCGAGCAAACCTTTCAAATTTCCTTTAAAAGCGAGGGAAAGAAAACAAAAAGAACAATACATTTACAACATATTTAGCCCACGCGATATAAAATAGGGGTGGGAAAAATATCGATATGAGAATTTATCATGTTTTTTTCAATCAGTCCAATGAATTATTACTGACATCTATTGTACAAAAATACAACTTTTATTTTAAGATGGACTGTGACAGACTTTTAATGTTTAGTATTTCCCATTTCAGTATTATTTTGATTGATTGAGACTTTTATTAGTAGATTGCACAGTACAGTACATATTCCCTACAATTGACCACTAAATGGTAACACCCCGATAAGTTTTTCAACTTGTTTAAGTCGGGGTCCACGTTAACCAATTCATGGTATTATTTGTACTTCTAAAGACACATTTTTGACGGTAAAAAACGCACAACTCGTAAACGGGGCTTGCAACAACAGCAACAAACGTGGCCGTAGACGCAAAGTAGAATCATGAAATGCAACCTTACTCGGGTAAAGGCTGCATATTTTCCGTGAGAGTCTTGATACCTTACTCTCTGCAGTTGAGTAAATGAACACCCCCCAGCCACTAATACTGTATTTTCTTTGCCATGCTGCCCTTGTTCATTTATAAAAGCCTATCCCAGTAGTGTGATATGGTGTTAGAGTTATTTAAGACCTGGCCTGAAAGACATCTGTCGTTTGTACGCTGGCTGCCAAAAGGTGCATCACTGCACTCCTAAAATAAACCCCAATGCACTTTGCCTCCTTTTGTCAGCAAGTCCTGTGTACATAAGTTAGTGGTTCTCAACCTTTTTTCAGTGATGTACCCCCTGTGAACATTTTTTAAATTCAACTACCCCCTAATCAGAGAAAAGCATTAAAAAAGAGATAAAGAAGTAAAATACAGCACTGTGTCATCAGTTTCTGATTCATTACATCGTATAACAGTGCAAAATATTGCTCATTTGTAGTGGTCTTTCTTGAACTATTTGAAAACAAAGATGTAAAAATAACTAAAAACTTGTTGAAAAACAAACAAGTGATTCAATTATGAGTTAAAGCTGCAAGCAGCGATGGACGGGACCGATTGGGCTGCTGCCCCCGCGACCCAATCCCGGGTAAGTGGTAGAAGATGGATGGATGGATTATTACACAGAGAAAAAGTTGTATACACATGTATTATACATTAGTCTCTTAGATTCGTTATAAACTCTTTCATCAACTTTTAATCAGAAGGGTTCAATCTCTGTCCTGTGCTTATTCGAAGCCGACACCACACACGCGCTCAGAGGAGATAATGTTTGAAAAAAGGTGACTGTTTTTACACAACTTTTGTTTTGAAGGGGGAATAGCAAACTTCCTGTTGATTTTTGCTGGGAGTTGTCAGTGTATGATATATAGGTCAAAACGAGACCTACATAGAGGTTTTTGTTTCATGTGTCTACGACATTCCTACTGCAAGTTAGAAGCAGTTTTGTCTGTGTTTTCTTCCTAGGGGGTGCTAGAGCGCAATTTTGAGTTTTGGGGTTTGGTTTTTAGATTAGATCGCAATTTTCACCAGTTTTGATGTGTGTGTCAAATTTGGTGATAATAAAGAATAATAATAAAACGCTAGAAATTCAATAGGGTCCTCTGTCCCAAAGGGACATCGGTCCCTAATTAAGATTTCTACACATATAAGTAATCATCAACTTAAAGTGCCCTCTTTGGGGATTGTAATAGAGATCCATCTGGATTCATCAACTTCATTCTAAACATTTCTTCACAAAAAAAGAAATCTTTAACATCAATATTTATGGAACATGTCCACAAAAAATCTAGCTGTCAACACTGAATATTGCATTGTTGCATTTCTTTTCACAGTTTATGAACTTACATTCATATTTTGTTGAAGTATTATGAAATAAATATATTTATAAAGCATTTTTAAAATGTTGCTATTTTTTAGAATATTTTCAAAAAAATCTCACGTACCCCTCGGCATACCTTCAATTACCCCCATTTGAGAACCACTGACACAAGTGGATAACAAAGCAACTTCCTGTTTCCTCCTAGTGTGAAGACCAGTGTGAAGACCGAGAAGGGTCAGGAGGTGGTCAGGCTGAGTCCGCTGCCCAAGAGAGCCAAGCGCACTTATCTGGCTATGGACTTGGACAAGGAAGTCATTGGCTATGTCATTCCAGTCTTCCGAGCCAAGTGAGTACTCTGTAACCACAGACGGCAACTGTTGTCATAAAAACACTTCTGTCACGCAGTCATGAAGAGGTCCGGAGTTTGATGGAGGCCCGTGAGGAGGATGTGACCGAGGAGGGCATCAACTACGTGGCCATGAGGAACCTGTTTGTCAGGGAGGCCAGGGAGGCCCTGGAGGTCAGGGTGGAGAAGAAAACTAGGACCACGCACATCCGGGAATCTGCAGAGCGCTTGGAACTGAACAAGACTGTAAAAAAAAACAACCATAATTGGTCTTGTGGGAACTGGTTGTATTTCAGGCCTGACACTCTTTGTTTTGCTACAGCTGGAAGAATGGACTGAGTTCCGTAAGAAAATGAACCCTGACAGCCTGATGCACGCACCGGAGTTTATTGGCAGGCCCCGCGGACAGACAGTCTGGGAGGGCCAGACCATCACGCTGCACTGCACCATGGCTGGCTGGCCCAGACCAAGGATTGCCTGGTAGGCCAAGCGTCTCTTGTCTTCTTCAACACTTATTCTTAAACTTAGACGCAGACTTCCTTTTTATTGTCATTCAAATTTGAACTTTACAGCACAGATAAGAACGAAATCTCGTTACATAAGCTCATGGTAGTGCAGGATAATAAAAAAAAGCAATAAGGTGCATATATAATTAAATAAATATTTATAAATAATATATAAATATATTTATAAAATAAATAAAAATATATAATTAAATCTGCGATGGAAGGGACCGTTTTGGCTGCTGTCCCTGCGACCCAAGCCCGGATAAGTGGTAGAAGATGGATGGATGGATTATTACACAGAGAAAAAGTTGTATAAACATGTTATACATCAGTCTCATAGTAATAACAGTTGTAAAGGGGCTTGGGTATTTTATAAGGACGCATTGGTGCCGCCATTTTGAGACTCTAATGCATGGGTGTCAAATTCTGGCCCGCCGTGTAATTTCATTTGGCCCGTGAAGCAATATCAAATTAAACATTAGATTTGGCCTGCCGGTATTATACAGCGGCGATGCCGCTCTAACACCGCTAATCCTCATACTTGCCAACCCTCCCGAGACTACCGAAGTTCAGTGCCCCTCCCGAAAATCTCCCGGGGGAACCATTCTCCCAAATTTCTCCCGATTTCCACCCGGACAACAATATTGTTGTAAAGGCACTTCCTTTAGCCTTCTCTACAACCTTGCATCACGTCCGCTTTTCCTACATACAAACATTGTGCTGTCCTAGTCACACAATATAAGCGGATTTTACACACACATAAGTTAATGCAAGGCATGCTTAATCAGGTCACACTCAGGGTGGCTGAATAAACAATTTTAACGCTGTTACAAATATGCGCCACACTGTGAAGCCACACCAAACAAGAATGACAAACACATTTGGGGAGAACATCCGCACCGTAACATGACATAAACACAACTGAACAAATACTCAGAACCCCTTGCAGCACTAACACTTCTGGGACGCTACAATATATAATTTGATCTGCCATTTATATTATTTTTATTATTATTATTATGTTTATTTGAAACTCTATTTTGCATGTCACTATAAAGTTATATAAGCCTTACTTGTTCAATATTCAATGCAAAACTTGTTTGGGTCCCTATTAAAAGGTTAATTTGTTCAAACTTGACCCGCGGCTTTGTTCAGTTTTAAATTTTGGCCCACTCTGTATTTGAGTTTGACACCCCTGCTCTAATGCATGGTGAATGTAATGCAGTTGTTGTATTGAAGTGGGAATAGCAAACTTCCTGTTGATTTTAGTTGGGGGCAATCAGTGTAGGAAATATAGGTCTCAGTGAGACCTATATTGAGGTTTTTGTTTCATGTGTGTATGACAGTCCTACAGTTTTGTCTGAGCAGAAAGCCGCCATTTTGTGACATTTTGCGGGCTCATAAAATCCAAACCGGGGTAGTAATTAAAACTCTCTCTTTAACTTTGAATCAGAATCTCTCTCCTGTGCTTATTTGAAGCCGAAACGACAAACGGCCTCAGAGGAGATAATGTTTGAAAAAAATGCGATATTTTTTAGCCAACTTTTGTGTTGAAGTGGGAATAGCAAACTTCCTGTTGATTTTAGCCGGGGGATCTCAGTGTACGAAATATAGGTCTAACTGAGACCTACGTAGTGGTTTTTGTTTCATGTTTCTACGACATTCCTACTGGAAGTTACAGTTTTGTCTGTGTTTTCTTCCTAGGGGGCGCTAGAGCGCAATTTTGAGTTTTGGGGTTTGGTTTTTGATTAGATCGCAATTTTCAACAGTCCTGCCTGATGTGTGTGTCAAATTTGGTGAGTTTTGAAGCATGTGGAGGGGGTCAAATTATAGCTCAAAGAGGCGGCGGTATAATAATAAAGAATAATAATAATAAAACCTCAGAAATTCAATAGGGTCCTCGGTCCCTAAATATATATAAATAAATAAATAAACAGATTACTGTACCAACAAATATATTGCACTTTTTCACATGCGTCCACGTTTATGGATGTATGTTGTATTGTCTTTTTTATTCCAGCGAGTTAATCCATTTTGGGGGGAGTTGAGGGGATAATTTAATTATGATGCGTTCAAGAGTCTTACGGCCTGAGGGAAGAAGCTGTTACAGAACCTAGAGGTTCTGCTTCGGAGGCTGCAGAACCTCTTTCTAGAGTCCAGCAGTGAAAACAGTCCTTGGCGGGGGTGGGAGGAGTCTTTGCAGATTTTCTGAGCCCTGGTCAGGCAGCGGCTTTTTGCCATCTCCTGGATAGGAGGAAGAGGATGATGATCTTCTGCTCCCAATGCAACATTTGCATTGAAACAGGAGTTCAGAACAGTCACGAAAGCATTGTGTGTCTCTGTGCTGCGTTCAAGGTACAAAAACAACGTGCTGATCGACGCCAAGACGCACTCTGAGAAGTACTCGGTGGAGAGCAGTTACAACATGCACTCCCTGCAGATCAAGAAGTAGGTCATCATGAGGCCTTCAGCCTTCTAGCAAAGCTCAGTGTGGTTTGCCGCTCTTTTCAGCTGCGACTTCTACGACACAGCTCAGTATCGTGTCTCCGCGCTCAATGTGAAAGGAGAGATTTCCTCAGTGGCCACCATTGTTGTCAAACGTAAGCAGCTGCCAGGACACTTCCTACGTGATATAACGCACATAATATACCTGCTCCAAAAGTAAAGATGGATGATTTTCTCTGCAGGCTTCCAGGACGGCGAGGAAGGTGGCCCACTTGAATCCAAGGCTTGTGAGTCAATCTGATTGATTGATTGATTGATTGATAGATACTTTTATTAGTAGATTGCACAGTACAGTACATATTCCGTACAATTGACCACTAAATGGTAACACCCTAATAAGTTTTTCAACTTGTTTAAGTCGGGGTCCACGTTAATCAATTCATGGTACAAATATATACTATCAACATAATACAGTCATCACACAAGTTAATCATCATAGTATATACATTGAATTATTTACATTATTTACAATCCGGGGGGTGGGATGAGGAGCTTTGGTTGATATCAGTACTTCAGTCATCAACAGAGAAATGGACATTGAAACAGTGTAGGTCTTATTTAGTAGGATATGTACAGCCAGCAGAGAACATAGTGAGTTCACATAGCATAAGAACAAGTATATACATTAGAAGTACATTTGAGTTGTTTATAATCCGGGGAGATGGGATGTGAATGGAGGAGGGTATTAGTAAAGTGTTGAAGTTGCCTGGAGGTGTTGTTTTAGAGCGCTTTTGAAGGAATATAGAGATGCACTTACTTTTATACCTGTTGGGAGTGCATTCCACATTGATGTGGCATAGAAAGAGAATGAGTTAAGACCTTTGTTAGATCAGAATCTGGGTTTAACGTGGTTTGTGGAGCTCCTCCTGGTGTTGTGGTTATGGCGGTCATTTACGTTAAGGAAGTAGTTGGACATGTACTTCGGTATCAAGGAGGTGTAGCGGATTTTATAGACCAGGCTCAGTGCAAGTTGTTTTACTCTGTCCTCCACCCTGAGCCAGCCCACTTTGGAGAAGTGGGTTGGATTGAGGTGTGATCTGGGGTGGAGGTCTAAAAGTAACCGGACTAGCTTATTCTGGGATGTTTGGAGTCTAGATTTGAGGGTTTTGGAGGTGCTGGGGTACCAGGAGGTGCAAGCGTAATTGAAGAAGGGTTGAATGAGAGTTCCCGCTAGAATCCTCAAGGTGCTTTTGTTGACAGTATTGTTGAAATTACTGGGATTACAATTAGCCTTTGGAGTATCTGCCATTTAAAGGTCAACAATTACGATTTCCATCTTTTCTGACTTAGTAATAAATGTTGGATATTTGTGTTGAAAATGACAAAGCATCAATTTACAAGTTCATGCATTTGAGCGTGAGCTTATGGGCAGTTTTGAATGCCTCTGAATGCAGTTTTTTTTACACTCTTTTTTTTTTTTTTTTTAGTAAGGATATATATATATATATATATATATATATATATATATATATATATACTAGAGATGCGCGGATAGGCAATTATATCATCCGCATTCGCATCACCAAAGTCGTCATCCACCCGCCGTTCACCCGAACCAACATTTTATCAGGACCGTACCCGCCCGCCAACCGCCCGCTGAAATACATTAGAGGTTGTCCGCATTTACCACTCACAGAGCTATTTAAACCTGTTTCACAGAGTGATGACAATTGGAGCAGCTAACGTTCTCGCGACTATTCAATAGCGTTCATCCTGATTACAAGAATATGGGCGTGCTGTGAAGCCATTGCCTTAGACACCTTCAACAACATGTAAGAACCGATTGTAGGTCCGGCAACATGTTGTGTACAGCTTCCGCAATCACACGCTCAGGATTGAAAGGCATGCTGGGTGATACAGAGTACACTGATGGTTGTGATATAAACAACCTTAACTCTTACTAACATGCGTCACGCTGTGAAGCCACAAATATACAAGAATGACAAACACATTTCGGGAGAACATCCTCACAGTAACACAACATAAACGTAACACAACAAATACCCACAATCCTTTGTATCCATGACACTTCCTGAATATATTTTACACCCCCGCGGCCCCAATACCGCCCACCTTACCGACGCACGGGGGCGGGGTTTGCTGCTAGCGGGGTGTATAAAATAGTCAGAAAGTGTCATGATTACAAAGGATTAAGTGTATTTGTTGTGTTGCATTTATGTTGTGTTACTGTGAGGATGTTCTCCCGAAATGTGTTTGTCGTTCTTAATTGGTGTGGCTTCACAGCGTGGCGCATATTACTAAGAGTGTTGAAATTGTTTATATCACAACCATTAGTGTACTCTGTGTCAGTAACACAACATAAACGCAACGCAACAAATACCCATAATCCTTTGTATCCGTGACACTACCTGAATATATTTTACACCCCCGCGCCCCCAACCCCGCCCACCTTACCGACGCACGGGGGGCGGGGTGTGCTGCTAGCGGGGTGTATAAAATAGTCAGGAAGTGTCATGAATACAAAGGATTATGGGTATTTGTTGTGTTGCATTTATGTTGTGTTACTGTGAGGATGTTCTCCCGAAATGTGTTTGTCGTTCTTAATTGGTGTGGCTTCACAGTGTGGCGCATATTACTAAGAGTGTTGAAATTGTTTATATCACAACCATTAGTGTACTCTGTGTCACCCAGTATGCCTTGCAGTCGTGTGCGTGTTGCTGCTGAAGCCACACACAACATGATGCTGGACTGACAAGCAGATCGTACAAGATGTAGAAGGCTACAAAGCCAATTGCTTCATAGCACGCCCTAATACTTATTATCTGTGTGACTACCGACAGTCATTCAGGAGAATAATAGCGACTCGTATTGTCTTCTTCGCTTTATGACACGGGTCTTAAATGGCTCTTTGAATGGCAAAGGATACCGATCACAAAACCACGCATATCAAATATTTCCGGATGGTTCAACCGCCACCCGCCCGAATCTAATTAAAATCTATTTTTTCGTCATGTCAACCGCCCGACCCGCGGTTTATCCGCGGACTCCACGGATGAGACCGCAAACCGTGCATCTCTAATATATACACACACACACAGTCGCGGTCAAAAGTTTACATACACTTGTAAAGAACATGATGTCATGGCTGTGTTAAGTTTCCAATAATTTCTACATCTGTTATTTTTTGTGATGCATTGATTGGAGCACATACTTTTTGGTCACAAAAAGCATTCATGAAGTTTGCTTCGTTTATGAATTTATTATGGCTCTACTTACTGCAAATGTGAGCAAATGTGCTGGGTCAAAAGTATACGTACAGCAATGTTAATATTTGCTTACATGTCCCATGGCAAGTTTCACTGCAATAAGGCGCTTTTGGTAGCCATCCACAAGCTTCTGCTTACATTTTTCACCACTCCTCTTGACAAAATGAGTGCAGTTCAACTAAATTTGTTTATTTTTTAACACGGACTTGTTTCTTCAGCATTGTCCGCACGTTCAAGTCAGGACTTCGGGAAGGCCATTCTAAAACCTTCATTCTAGCTGGATTTAGCCATTCCTGTACCACTTTTGACATGTGTTTGGGGTCATTGTCCTGTTGGAACACCCAACTTTACCCAAGACCCAACCTCCAGGGCTGATGATGTTAGCTTGTCCTAAAGAATTTGGAGGTAATCCTCCTTTTTACATTGTCCCATTTACTCTCTGTAAAGCAGCAGTTCCATTGGCAGCAAAAAAGGACCAGAGCATAATACTACCATCACCATGCCTGACGGTAGGGATGGTGTTTACCTGGGATTAAAGGCCTCACCTTTTCTCTTTCAAAAATATTGTTGGGTATTATGGCCAAACAGCACAATTTTTGTTTCATCTGACCACAGAACATTCCTCCAGAAGGTCTTATCTTTGTCCATGTGATGCCATGTGATAGCATATATAATTTATTTTTATCATTTAGCCTTTATTGAACCAGGTAAAATCCCATTTAGATCAAAGATCTCTTTTCCAAGGGAGACCTACCCAAGAGGGCTGCAGCTAAGTTACATTAAAAAACAGTAAACACATAAAACATCATATTTACAACATTAAAACTTGCTCATATGACACATGTGCATACAGACCAGGTAGACTGCAATCCTTTCACAGAAGCTTTAAACTAATTTAATGTAACAAGGAGTTGAAGTTAAATATTCGATTGTAGGTTATTCCAAGCCTTCGGTGCTGAAAACCTAAATCAGTGGTGTCAAACTCAAATACAGAGTGGGCCAAAATTTAAAACTGAACGAAGCCGCGGGCCGAGGTTGAACAAATTAATCCTTTAATAGGGACCCAAACAAGTTTTGCATTGAATATTGACATGCAAAATCGAGTTTTAAATAATAATAATAATTAAAAAATATCAATGGCATATCAAATAGAATAAACATACAAATTGAATGCCTCTTTTCGCCGGCGGGTTTGAGTTGGGGCGGGGTTTGTTGGTAGCGGGGGTGTATATTGTAGCGTCCCGGAAGAGTTAGTGATGCAAGGGGTTCTAAGTATTTGTCAGGTTGTGTTTATGTTGTGTTACGGTGCGGATGTTCTCCCGAATTGTGTTTGTCATTCTTGTTTGCTGTGGGTCACAGTGTGGCGTATATTTGTAACAGTGTTAAAGTTGTTTATACGGCCACCCTCAGTGTGACCTGTATGGCTGTTGTATGCATTGCATACACTTGTGTGTGTGTATGAGCCGCATATATTATGTGAGTGGGCCGGCACGCTGTTTGTATGGAGGAAAAGCAGACGTGGCGACATGTAGAGAACGCCAAAGGCAGTGCTTTTACGGCACGCCCCCAATATTATTGTCCGGGTGGAAATCGGGAGAAATTCGGGAGGGGCACTGAACTTCGGGAGTCTCCCGGGAAAATCGTGAGGGTTGACGAGTATTAGTATTAGTGCTCAATGCGGTGTTACAACGGCGGGCCAGCTCTAATGTTAATTTGATATTGCCTCGAGGGCCAAATGAAATTACACGGCGGGCCAGAGTTTGACACCCATGACCTAAATGCTTTCTTGCCCGGTTCAGTTCTTACTTTGGGGATGACAAATTGAAGAACATTCATTGAATGGAGATTGTGACTTCCTTGTTTTTTTGTTAAAAGACAAGTTAGATAAGATGGAGTGATACAAAGAATGGTTTTGTAGATAAAAACATACCAATGATTGAGGCGTCGAGCACATAAAGATGTCCAGTTGACCATTGAGTATTACACACAATATATATATAAATATATATATTGGAGCATATATTTAAATAAATATATGCTCCACAGGGGTTACTTCAATGAATTCATGGTTTATGCTCCTTTACCCACAGATGGCCCTGAGCATGGCATCATTTTCAAGACCACCATACTCGACAAATTCGAGGTGGCCTTCGGGCGCGAGGGCGAGACGCTGAGCCTGGGCTGCACGGTCATTGTGTATCCCACCGTGAAGAAGTACCAGCCTGAAGCCATGTGGTACAGAGACTGTGAGTCGCTCTTCAACATCACAATATTACTGCATTTCAGATAAACACATGTTATTTACAGCTGAGCCCCTGAAGGAATCCAAATGGGTGCACAGCCACTGGTCCGGTCAACGCGCCACGCTCACACTGGTCCACCTCAACAAAGAAGACGAGGGCATGTACACCCTGCGCATCAACACCACGTCTGGCTACGAGACCTTCTCTGCTTACGTCTTTGTCAGAGGTAAAAAAAGTTGACAAATACCTTGTTGATATGCTGACTCTCCAGGATATTTGACGGTAGAAGCCTGAATGAAAAAAAAACCTTGCCGGTCTGTCTTCAGAGGCAAGGCCATTAGGAGGGTTGCATTAGATGAGTGTTTCCTTGATTCACAGGATGGTCCAGCAGCTTGAGGGTAGCACTAAAACAAGTGAGAGTGAGTGTAGTGTTGGTATTCTCTTCTTGGGTTTTCCAGTCGTTTAAATAGCAAGATAGGAAAGAGCTTTCATAGAGTCTTGAAAGAAGTGACTTATAAAGGTAATAAAGTCAGGAAAAAACAAAAGTGCGTCAAAGGAAATGGCTCATAACTTTCCTCTTGTTTTAGCTCTCTGTTACCATTTCTTATGTCATGGGTGTCAAACTCTGGCCCGCGGGCCAAATTTGGCCCGCCGTGTAATTTAATTTGGCCCTTGAGGCAATATCAATTTAGCATTAGAGCTGGCCCGCCGGTGTTATACAGCGTCGGTGCCGCTGTAACACCGCATTCACCGCTAATACTCATACTTGCCAACCCTTCTAATTTTCCCGGTAGACTCTCGAAGTTCTGTGCCCCTCCTGAAAATCTCCCGGGGCAACCATTCTCCCGAATTTCTACCGATTTCCACCTGGACAACTATATTGGGGGCGTGCATTTAAGGCACTGCCTTTAGCGTTCTCTACAACCTGTCGTCACGCCTGGCGGACCCTAAAAAGGACATTAGATTGCATTAGTTTGTCTTCCTTTGTAGTTGCTTTTGTAGTTTAAATACTTTCTTTGGAAGAAGGCATGTTTGGATGAGTTTAGTGTGGAAGGCTTGATTGAACTCTTGACCTCTATCCCATCAAACAACTTGATGTGCAAACAGGGGCGTGTCCCCCCACCCCTCATCTCCATCACAGTGCATCCTAAAGGTGTTTGATGGTGTTTACTTCTTCCACACCAAGCCCATCCAAGTATGCCTTTGTACAAGATTTTGTTATTTTGTCCATAATTCGATACATCTGTGTTCTCGTTCGTACCTAATGTGTTTACTCCATACTAAAATTGGAGGAATGGAGTGAATGCAAGCATACTTGGTCAACAGCCATACAGGTCACACTGAGGGTGACCGTATAAACAACTTTAGCACTGTTACAAATATGTGCCACACTGTGAACCCACACCAAACAAGAATGACAAACACATTTCGGGTGAACATCCGCACCGTAACACAACAGAACAAATACCCAGAAACCCTTGCAGCACTAACTCTTCCGGGAAACTTCCAGCAAACTGACCAATAATTAACGTTTTATTCATGCATTTTCTCTTGCTACTTCAAGGCTTGAATGTTTGGTTCATTCATTATTGTTATTTTATTTTCAAATGTATCATTAGCCTGTGGAAAAAATGTGACATTTACCAAAGAAGATTGCAAATAGAAAAAAAGACATACTATTTTTATTGAAATTTTATTTGATATGCCATTGATATTCTTTTAATTATTATTATTATTATTATTATTTGAAACTGGATTTTGCATGTCACTAAAGTTATATAAGCCTTGCTTGTTCAACATTTAATGAAAAACTTGTTTGGGTCCCTATTAAAAGGTTAATTTGTTCAACCTTGGCCAACCTTTGTTCCGTTTAAAATTTTGGCCCACTCTGTATTTGAGTTCGACACCCCTGTCTTATGTTAACGGGTCAATTTTCACCTATGTTTTAAATCAGCTGTAAATTACACTAAAAACGATTATCTATCATCCAATTTGTTTCTCTACTCTCTTGGTTACCTTGTTAGGCTTCCTTATCCATGAAAATATTAGTTTTAATATTTTTGTCGTGGGCCATTGGGCCTTTTTTTTGTCAGTACACCCCTCGATTTCAATTTAAAAAATGGTAAAATGAACCTCAAGAGAATAGTATAAATGAATTAAAAGGTTGTTTGTTACCTGATTAACTAAGGGGTATTAGAACACATCTCTTAAATAATTTTTTATTTTTTTTTCCATTTTAATAATTTTATACGGTATTGACCTCTCATGTCTGAACAATCCTGTCTTTCTTTGTTTTTGTACTGGATAATAAGGTAAAATGAGAAAGTTCACATGATTGGGAGAAGAGCTGACTGTCTATATGTTCAGTTTTGGCTCTAATTGCTTGATAATCTTATTTTTATAACTGGGTCGAAACCGAGCCTAACAACACCAAGGTGTTAATTTCAACCAGAGCATTTTAGAATTTAGTGAAAAACAAACAAAAAAAAGTTTTGTTTTGTTGAAATAGAGGTTCCTGACAAAGTAAGATAGCCTTGATGCAAAAAAATAAATATATGTGGTTCTTTTATGCATTTAAAAACTGAAACGGGTCGTGCCGACCCTAACACAAGACGAAGATTAAAGATGTCACTTTCATCGTCTTGTGGAATACAATAGGAGTGCTCGTGTCTGCAGTGATCACTTTGTAAAATGCTTGTTTAAACATTTGATTTGTTTGAGAAACTTTCTGTGATTCAATCACGTTTATTCTCTATTATATTAGTAGTGTTTGATAGAAGAATTAAATGTAAAAATTAAAGCTGCAAGCAGCGTTGGTTGGGTCCGCCTCTGGCTGCTGCCCCCGCGACTCAAGCCCTGGTCAGACCTACATAGAAGTTTTTGTTTCATGTCTATACGACATTCCTAACAGAAGTTACAAGCAGTTTTGTCTGTGTTTTTTCCTAGGGGGCGCAATCTAGATTTTTGGGGTTTGGTTTTTTATTAGATGGCAATTTTTGCCAGTTCTGATGTGTGTGTAAAATTTGGTGAGTTTTGAAGCATGTTAAGGGGGTCAAATTACAACTCGGCGTTTCTGGATGTTGTTGATAAATGGCTTTCGCTTTGCATAGTAGAGCTTTTACTTGCACTTTGAAGCATTTTAAGGGGGTCAAATTACAGCTCAAAGAGGCAAAAATTTCTTTTTTTAGGAAACTTTGCGCAGGGGTTCTTTAAAGGCGCGTAAAATCCAAACCGGAGCAGTAATCAAACCTCTGTGAATAACTTTTAATCAGAAGGGTTCAATCTCTCTTCTCTGCGAGTTTGAAGCCAACACGACAAACGCGCTCAGAGAAGATGTTTGAAAAAAGGTGACAGGTTTTTACAAAACTTTTATTTTGAAGGGGTAATTTTTAACCTGTTGATTTTTGCTGAAGGATCTCAATTGTTAAAATGTAGGTCTAAGTGAGACCTACATATAAGTTTTTTGTTTCATACCTTTCCGGCATTCCTACCGGTAGTTACAAGCAGTTTTGTCTGTTTTTCCTTCCTAGGAGCAGTTTTTTCTGTGTTTTATTCAAAAATTGTGCTGGAGCGCAATTTTGAGTTTTGGGGTCAGGTTTTTTCATTAGATCACAATTTCCGCCAGTCCTGTGTGTGCCAAGTTTGGTGAGTTTTGAAGCATTTTAAGGGGGTCAAATTACAGTTCAAAGAGGCAAAAATTGCATTTTTTGCAAACATTTTGTATTGAAGGGGTTTTTGCAAACTTTGTGTTGATTTTTGCCCTAGAAGATAACATTATGAAATGTAGGTCTAAATCAGTTCTACATAGAAGTTTTTGTCTCATGTCTCTACGACATTCCTAACGGAAGTTACAAGCAGTCTGTTTTTTGTTTTTTTTCTTTTTAGGGTGCGCTAGAGCGCAATTTCGATTTTTGCGGTCTGGCTGCTTAATAAGTTGGGCTGCCGCTCCATACCGATGTGTGTGTAAAATTTGGTGAGTTTTGAAGCATGTTAAAGGGGTCAAAGGGACGGCGTGGCGCATTGGGAGAGTGGCCGTGCGCAACCCGAGGGTCCCTGGTTCAAATCCCACCTAGTACCAACTTCGTCACGTCCGTTGTGTCCTGAGCAAGACACTTCACCCTTGCTCCTGATGGGTGCTGGTTGGCGCCTTGCATGGCAGCTCCCTCCATCAGTGTGTGAATGTGTGTGTGAATGGGTAAATGTGGAAGTAGTGTCAAAGCGCTTTGAGTACCTTGAAGGTAGAAAAGCGCTATACAAGTACAACCCATTTAAATTACAGCGCAAAGGTGCGGATTAATAATAAGAAAGTAAGAATAAAACCTTACAGTTTCAATAGGGTCCTTTGGCCCATTGCAATGGGCCTGGCGGACCCTAAAAAGGACATTAGATTGCATTAGTTTGTCTTCTTTTGTAGTTGCTTTTGTAGTTTAAATACTTTCTTTGGAAGAAGGCATGTTTGGATGAGTTTAGTGTGGAAGGCTTGATTGAACTTTTGACCTCTATCCCATCAAACAACTTGATGTGCAAACAGGTGCGTGTCCCCCCACCCCTCATCTCCATCACAGTGCATCCTAAAGGTGTTTGATGGTGTTTACTTCTTCCACACCAAGCCCATCCAAGTATGCCTTTGTTCAAGATTTTGTTATTTTGTCCATAATTCGATACATCTGTGTTCTTGTTCGTACCTAATGTGTTTACTGGGGTTCTTCCACACCAAAATAATCCAAACAGGCTTTTGTGCACTGGGAACATGGTGATATTCCCCAAACTGTTCCTGTAAGACTTATCATGATCCACCTTTAAGGAGGAAGAATGTCAGATACTGGAAACCTGAATGCAGAAATGGAAACCAGACTGACATAGAAACCCTACTATTTACATATAAATGTGTGTGTGCTCCAGATGCTGAGGGAGAGGTCAAGGGGGTCCCTGGAGCCCCTCTGGACGTGTGTTGTCTCGATGCCAACAAAGACTATGTGGTGGTAACCTGGAAGCAGCCAGCCGTGGAAGGCAGCAGCACCATCCTGGGCTACTACGTTGACCGGTTCGTCATCACCATGGTTACTAACCTTGGACCCGCTCCTCATTTGTCCACATGTGTTGGAACAGATGCGAAGTGGGGACTCACCACTGGGCCCAGTGTAACGACAGCCCCGTCAAGTACGCCCGATTCCCCGTCACAGGGCTGGTGGAGGGTCGGTCGTACGTCTTCAGGGTGAGGGCCTTGAACAAGGCGGGGGTCAGTCGTGCTTCACGCATCTCGGAGACGGTGGTCGCCATGGATCCCTATGACAGGGCCCGCCTACGTGGTAGGGAACACAACTTGGAGCTCCGCCAACAGAACCACAAGTGTACTAAGAATGCCTTGACTTGATTATAATAATCGGGTTTCCCCCTCATCTCCAGGCCCTTCTGCTCCTTGGACCGGAATGATCAAGTTCACCGAGGAGGATCACACCGGTAACAACATTTTTTCGTCAAAACAAACTTCCGAGTGTTGATCCTGTCCTGTTGTCCCCAGTGGGGGAGATACCCGGAGAACCTGTTGATGTGGTGGTTACCGAGGCAACTAAGAGCTACGTGGTGCTTGCCTGGAAACCCCCCATCCAACGGGGCCACGAAGGAGTGATGTATTTCATTGAGAAGGTGAGAAGTGATGCGGTTAATTCCGGGCCTTTATTTGTTGACACCGCTTAAGAGGACGTGAACTGGAAACCCACGATAAGGAGCTGTGGTGTCCAAACTGTCAAAACTAACGCAATTTACAAACCCCGTTTCCGTATGAGTTGGGAAATTGTCCATCCATCCATTTTCTACCGCTTATTCCCTTTCGGGGTCGCGGGGGGCGCTGGCGCCTATCTCAGCTACAATCGGGCGGAAGGCGGGGTACACCCTGGACAAGTCACCACCTCATCGCAGGGCCAACACAGATAGACAGACAACATTCACACTCACATTCACACACTAGGGCCAATTTAGTGTTGCCAATCAACTTATCCCCAGGTGCATGTCTTTGGAGGTGGGAGGAAGCCGGAGTACCAGGAGGGAACCCACGCATTCACGGGGAGAACATGCAAACTCCACACAGAAAGATCCCGAGCCTGGGATTGAACCCAGGACTGCAGGACCTTCGTATTGTGAGGCAGACGCACTAACCCCTCTGCCACCGTGAAGCCCTTGGGAAATTGTGTTAGATGTAAATATAAACAGAATACAATGATTTGCAAATCATTTTCAACCCATATTCAATTGAATGCACTACAAAGACAACATATTTGATGTTCAAACTCATAAACTTTATTTTTATTTTTTTGCAAATAATAATAATTAACTGAGAATTTCATGGCTGCAACACGTGACAAAGTAGTTGGGAAAGGGCATGTTCACCACTGTGTTACATCACCTTTTCTTTAACAACACTCAATAAACGTTTGGGAACTGAGGAAACTAATTGTTGAAGCTTTGAAAGTGGAATTCTTTCCCATTCTTGTTTCATGTAGAGCTTCAGTTGTTCTACAGTTCGGGGTATTTTACGCTTCATAATGCGCCACACATTTTCGACGGGAGACAGGTCTGGACTGCAGGCGGGCCAGGAAAGTACCCGCACTCTTTTTTTACAAAGCCACGCTGTCGTAACACGTGCTGAATGTGGCTTGGCATTGTCTTGCTGAAATAAGCAGGGGCGTCCATGAAAAAGACGGCGCTTAGATGGCAGCATATGTTGTTCCAAAACCTGTATGTACCTTTCAGCATTAATGGTGCCTTCACAGATGTGTAAGTTACCCATGCCTTGGGCACTAATGCACCCCCATACCATCACAGATGCTGGCTTTTGAACTTTGCGTTGATAACATTCTGGATGGTTCCCTTCCCCTTTGGTTTGGAGGACACGATGTTGAATATTTCCAAAAACAATTCAAAATGTGGACTCGTCAGACCACAGAACACTTTTCCACTTTGCATCAGTCCATCTTAGATGATCTCGGGCCCAGAGAAGCCGGCGGCGTTTCTGGATGTTGTTGATAAATAGCTTTCACTTTGCATAGTAGAGCTTTAACTTGCACTTACAGATGTAGCGACCAACTGTATTTAGTGACAGTGGTTTTCTGAAGTGTTCCTGAGCCCATGTGGTGATATCCTTTAGAGATTGATGTCGTTTTTTGATACAGTGCCAGTTAGGGATCAAAGGTCACAGTCATTAAATGTTGGTTTCCGGCCATGCCGCTTAAGTGGAGTGATTTCTCCAGATTTTCTGAACCTTTTGATGATATTATGGACCGTAGATGTTGAAATCCCTAAATTTCTTGCAATTGCACTTTGAGAAACATTGTTCTTAAACTGTTTGACTATTTGCTCACACAGTTGTGGACAAAGGGGTGTACCTCGCCCCATCCTTTCTTGTGAAAGACTGAGCATTTTTTGGGAAGCTGTTTTTTATAGCCAATCATGGCTATACGTCCGCACTTTGGACATACTTTAATATATTTGAGATATACCCACAGACAGCGATCTTCACAATTTAAGATGACACTGGCGGCTTTTAATCCTAGCAACTTGTGGAGGGCGTCCGGTCCGATCCGGTGGCCATGTACTGCTTGCCTGTGTATCGGCTTGGGACATCTCTGCGCTGCTGATCCTCCTCCGCTTGGGATGGTTTCCTGCTGGCTTCGCTGTGAATGGGACTCTCGCTGCTGTGTTGGATCCACTTTGGACTGGACTCTCGTGACTGTGTGGATCCATTATGGATTGAACTTTCACAGTATCATGTTAGACCCGCTTGACATCCATTGTTTTCCTCCTCTCCAAGGTTCTCATAGTCATTATTGTCACCGACGTCCCACTGGGTGTGAGTTTTCCTTGCCCTTATGTGGGCCTACCGAGGATGTCGTAGTGGTTTGTGCAGCCCTTTGAGACACGAGTGATTTAGGGCTATATAAGTAAACATTGATTGATTGATTGATTAATTGATAGCAACGCGAAGCAAGTGTGGTGTCAGGGTCTCTGCAGCTCGCTTTTCGTCAAGGACATGGTGCGGTAGTATTTAAACAGAGTCTGGAAACATGGTACAGTCTCCAATAACATCAGAAATAGATGCTAGATTTGTTGCCAGTCATTTTTATGAAAAGAAAAGTGACTAAAAGAAATGGAGACATTTCTAAAAACAACACACACACAAATTCTCAACAAAGTACAATAAGCAGGGACAATTTAAAAATAGAATGAAACAATATTATGTAAGGGGGAAAAAAAATGATAATACTATGCTTAAACATATGAACATATGAACATATGTAATTATGTACATATGTATATACACTATGTACATATGAAAATATGTACATACATATGTGTATATGTATATATGCGTATATGTATGTATACATGTATATATGCGTATATATGTATACATCTGTATGTTTGTGTATATATGTATGTATATATATGTGTATATATGTATTATATTTATATATATATGTGTGTGTATGTATATATGTGTGTGTGTGTATATATATATATATATATATATATATATATATATAAATATATATATACAGTATGTATATATCTATGTAAAGTATGTATATATATATGTGTATATATGTATTATATTTATATATATGTGTGTGTGTGTATGTATACATATATGTATATGTATGTATATATGTGTGTGTGTGTATGTGTATATATATATATATATATATATATATATATATGCATATATGTGTGTGTGTATAAATATATATATATATATGCACATATGTGTGTGTGTATAAATATATATATATATATATATGTATATATATATATGTATTTATATATATATGTATGTATATATATATATATATATATGTATGTATATATATATATATATATATATGTATATATATATATGTATTTATATATATATGTATGTATATATATATATATATATATATATATGTATGTATATATATATATATATATATATATATATATATATATATATATATATAGCCCTGCGATGAAGTGGCGACTTGTCCAGGGTGTACTCCGCCTTCCGCCCGATTGTAGCTGAGATAGGCACCAGCGCCCCCCGCTACCCCAAAGGAAATAAGTGGTAGAAAATGTATATATATATATATATATATATATATATATATATATATATATATATACATATATATACATATATATATTTATTCATGTGAGTGGCCAAATGTGCAACACAGACATTTTAGAGCGCATGCCAAGGTTTGGTAAAAGCTGCTGCATGCCGACCTATCAGAATACTCTAAATCCAGCTACTTCCATCATAATACTTTAAATCCAGCTACTTCCATCAGGAGGTTGCCTACAGCCACAGCTGTCAATTCCTGCCTTTTCTTCTGCGCTCGTTACAAACCCTGCTAGTTTGTATTAGTAAAAATGGCCGCCTATGCTTCTCTGTAGTGTATTACCGGGACAGACACCTGGCAGAGGGTGAACACCAGCATGCCAGTCAAGTCTCCTCGCTTCGCCCTTTTCGACCTGGCTGAGGGCAAGTCCTACAGCTTCCGTGTGCGCTGCTGCAACTCAGCCGGCGTGGGCGAGGCCTCTGGAGCCACGACAGCCATCACTGTCGGGGACATGCTAGGTGAGCACTTGGGCAAGACGCCACATTAGGAGCTTCGTTTATCTTCTATCTCCTTCCTTCCAGACCTGCCCTCAGCTCCTGGCACGCCAGTGGTGACCAGGAACACCAGCACCTCTGTGGTGGTCTCCTGGGCGGCCTCCAAGGAAGTCAAACACCTTGTGGGCTACTACATTGAGTACAGTGAGGTGGGCACGGACGTCTGGATCCCCTGCAACAACAAACCTGTCAAGCAGACCAGGTGAGTTCAGAGTTCACTCTACAGTCCAGTGCCACCTTGCTTTACGTGTAACCGGTGGTCTTTTCCTCCGCATGGTGTGGGGGTTTTATGGAACACGACCGACTTATCTGCACTTTATTGATAATACACACGATACAATTGTTGTCAATAACTTCCTGCCATCATGGAGCCCCGACACCAGGGGTCTCAGACACCAATTGCGGCCCGCGAAACGTTATTTTGCAGCCCCCAGCTTAATATGAAAGTTTAATGTTAGTGCAGCCCGCAAATTTTATACAAATGGCGCTTGACAGCGTTGTGTGCGGAGCTGAAGGAATCTACCAATCACGGTGCTGTATGTGGCTCTCGAGGGCCGAACATTGACGCCAGACGAGCCGTTCGGTAGCTTCCGAAGCACTCCGCCGAAGGACCGAGCGACAATACAAAACTGTGGTGCACTGGACCCCAACGCTGATACTCCGACAGAGAGCCACAGGGCGAATCGGACGTGTAACACGTTAATTGTGATGTTACCCCGTTTGGGGCTAATTGTGCTACCGTAACTGTAAACTCCACGGCAACAATTTTTGTTATATGGGTCCATAATGGCTCTTTCAACGTTCTGGGTTGCCTACCCCTGCGTAAGTGGAAAAGCGGCAAATGAGTGAAAGCGACAGAAACGTTGCCATTGAGACGGGGGTTTTCTTACGTGCCTGGCTGGAGTCGCACCGCGACACCTGTCTGTCGATAACCTGGACCAATTCAAACCGTTATTTTTTTCTATTATTGTTTAATTTGCATTGCCTCACATTCCTTAATCCTCATTATGTTCATTTATATTTTGATTTGATTTTGTGTTGAAAATAAAATTAAAGACATTTTTAAAAATTGTTACTTTGGCCCTGCTTCACCCAGACTCTGCATCCAGTGGCTCCCAGGTAAATTGAGTTTGAGACCCCTGCCCTACACAACTATAATAATGAACAAAAAAGTGAACTGAATTTCTTCCATCCATTCATCCATTTTTTTACCGCTTATCCCTTTTTGGGTCGTGGGGGGTGCTGGAGCGTATCTCAGCTGCATTCGGGCGGAAGGCAGGGTAGCAAGACAAGACATTTTCTGTCGTCGAATGGACGCCTAGCTCTCCCGTTATGGTAGACAAAAGGGAAGTTGGAAGGCGTGTCCAACGCGTATAAAAAGACAGGTGTCACAGTAATTATTGCATATGAGTTGGGAAATTCTGTTAGATGTAAATAAAAACAGAATACAATAATTTGCAAATCCTTTTCAACCCATATTCAGTTGAATGCACTACAAAGACAACATATTTGATCAAACTCATAAACGTTGTTTTTTTTTTGCAAATAAAAATTAACTTAGAGTTTCATGGCTGCAACACGTGACAAAGTAGTTGGGAAAGGGCATGTTCACCACTGTGTTACATCACCCTTTCTTTTAACAACACTCAATAAAAGTTTGGGAACTGAGGAAAGTAATTGTTGAAGCTTTGAAAGTGGAATTCTTTCCCATTCTTGTTTTATGTAGAGCTTCAGTCGTTCAACAGTCCGGGGTCTCCGCTGTCGTATTTTACGCTTCATAATGCGCCACACATTTTCCATGGGAGACAGGTCTGGACTACAAGCAGGTCCGGAAAGTACCCGCACTATTTTACTACGAAGCCACGCTGTTGTAACATGTGGCCTGGCATTCTCTTGCTGAAATAAGCAGGGGCGTCCATGATAACGTTGCTTGGATGGCAACATATGTTGCTCCAAAACCTGTGTGGACCATTCAGCATTAATGGTGCCTTTACAGATGTGTAAGTTACCCATGCCTTGGGCACTAATACACCCCCATAACATCATAGAAGCTGGTTTTTTAACTTTGCGCCTATAACAATCCCAATGGTTATTTTCCTCGTTGTTCTAGAGGACACCACGTCCTCTGTTTCCAAATTAAATTTGAAATGTGGACTCGTCAGACCACAGAACACTTTTCCACTTTACATTAGTCCATGTCAGATGGGCTCGGGCCCAGCCAAGCTGGCGGCGTTTCAGGGTGTTGTTGATAAATGGGTTTGGCTTTGCTTAGTAGAATTTTAACTTGCACTTACAAATGTAGCGACCAACTGTAGTTACTGACAGTGGTTTTATGAAGTGTTCCTGAGCCTAAATGGTGATATCATTTACACATTGATGTCGGTTTTTGATACAGTACTGCCTGAGGGATCAAAGGTCCGTAATATCATCGCTTACGTGCAGTGATTTCTCCAGATTCTCTGAACCTTTTGATGATTTTACGGACCGTAGATTGTAAAATTCCTAAATTCCTTGCAATAGCTCGTTGAGAAATGTTGTTCTAAAACTGTTCGACAGTTTGCTTACAAATGGGTGACCCTCACCCCATCCTTGTTTGTGAATTACTTAGCATTTCATGGAAGCTGTTTTTATACCCAATCATGGCCCCCACCTGTTCCCAATTAGCCTGCACACCTGGAGGACGTTCCAAATAAGTGTTTGATAAGCATTCCTCAACTTTATCAGTATATATTGCCACCTTTCCCAACTTCTTTGTCACGTTTTGCTGGCATCAAATTCTAAAGTTAATGATTACAACAAAAAAAAAATAAAGTTTATCAGTTTGAACATCAAATATGTTGTCTTTGTAGCATATTGGGACGGCGTGGCGCAGTGGGAGAGTGGCCGTGCGCAACCCGAGGGGCCCTGGTTCAAATCCCACCTAGTACCAACCTCGTCACGTCCGTTGTGTCCTGAGCAAGACACTTCACCCTTGCTCCTGATGGGTGCTGGTTAGCGCCTTGCATGGCAGCTCCCTCCATCAGTGTGTGAATGTGTGTGTGAATGGGTAAATGTGGAAGTAGTGTCAAAGCGCTTTGAGTACCTTGAAGGTAGAAAAGCGCTATACAAGTACAACCTATTTATATTCAACTGAATATGGCTTGAAAAGGATTTGCAAATCATTGTATTTTGTTTATATTTACATCTAACACCATTTCCCAAATCATATGGAAACAGGGTTTGTACTTTGCTTGGTATTTTGGCCAGAAAGCTCCATTTTTGTTTCGTCTGACATCACATGGACAAAGAACCTTTTACTCCAAAAGACCTTTCGGAGGAAAGTTCTGTGTTCAAATTTGTCAAAAAGTTTGGATTGTGTCGGATTTGTATATATTTTACATTGTTTTCTGCAAGTAAATCAATCGTTGTTTTCTGTCAAATGTGTTTTGTCTTAATATTTTTGCCGTCTGGGACGGATTCATTGGATTTCTGATCATTTTTATGGGGAAAATGCTTTGTAGCTGCTGTTGGAAACATGGCCTTTACTTGGGGTGGTATAGCTCGGTTGGTAGAGTGGCCGTGCCAGCAGCTTGAGGGTTCCAGGTTCGATCCCAGCTTCCGCCATCCTAGTCACTGCCGTTGTGTCCTTGGGCAAGACACTTGACCCACCTGCTCCCAGTGACACCCACACTGCTTTAAAAGTAACTTAGATATTGGCTTTCACTATGTAAAGCGCTTTGAGTCACTAGAGAAAAGTGCTATATAAATATAATTCACTTCACTTCCTACTAACTAAAAAGGCTTAAGAACCCCCTCATGAAAGTTCCTCCTCTGCCCAGGTTTGTGTGTCACGGCCTGACCAGCGAGACCACGTGCGAGTTCAGGGTGAAGGCGCTCAACGCGGCGGGATACAGCCTAAGCTCCTCCCCTTCTGAGTCGGTGTTGGTGCGTGCTGCCGTCTGTAAGTCATCTTCTACCTCACATGTCTTTCTCTCTCTCCGCTCCAACTCCTCCACCTTTACTTAAGCGCTGGAATAGGCAGCTGAGAACACCTTCTTCCTTTGAAAATCACACTCCTTAACATTTGCACCTCTGTGTCCCCTGCACTTTTTTATGAAAACTGTCTCAAAACTTGCACAGGACTTTCCATTGTACTTTCATTCTTTAAATGCTCTGCTAGCCTTCATTTCTAAATGGTAAAAATACACAAAAAACATGTGGAAGTCGCTGCTTACCATTCTTACAGCTACTTTGTCTTCCCTCGGCATGAATACTATTATCTGGAGGCCTTCATTTCATGTGTGAAGCTGTTTGCTAACTTGTTTTACCTTTTATTCAGCTCTTTGCTTACTTCTTTTACCTTTTATTCAGCTGTTTGCTAACTTCTTTTACCTTTTATTCAGCTCTTAGCTAACTTATTTACCTTTATTCAGCTGTTTTCTAACTTCTTTTACCTTTATTCTGCTGTTTGCTAACTTCTTTTACCTTTATTCAGCTGTTTGCTAACTTCTTTTACCTTTATTCAGCTGTTTGCTAACTTCTTTTACCTTTATTCAGCTGTTTGCTAACTTCTTTTACCTTTATTCAGCTGTTGGCTAACTTATTTTACCTTTTATTCAGCTGTTCGCTAACTTCTTTTACCTTTATTCAGCTGTTGGCTAACTTGTTTTACCTTTTATTCAGCTGTTCGCTAACTTCTTTTACCTTTATTCAGCTTTTTGCTAACTTATTTTACCTTTATTCAGCTGTTTGCTAACTTGTTTTACCTTTTATTCAGCTCTTTGCTAACTTCTTTTACCTTTTATTCAGCTCTTAGCTAACTTCTTTTACCCAGCTGTTTGCAAACTTCTTTTACCTTTATTCTGCTGTTTGCAAACTTCTTTTACCTTTATTCAGCTGTTTGCTAACTTGTTTTACCTTTTATTCAGCTGTTTGCCACATAAAGGTAAAAAATTATAAATAAATAAAAAAAAGATTGAGAATAATGTACCGTAAACATAATTTGTTCCCAGATGTTTAATGTTGTAAAAATCCAGGGACATAATTAAGTGTGAATTTAAACTAGCGTATTTCCTTGAATTGCCGCCGGGGCTGCTAATTAATTTAAAACCTCTTCTCACTCTGGCGTTTACCAAAGCCATGCGGTAAAGGCAAGCATGCTTATAAATTTGAGTGTGATGTAAAGATACCATCATGAAAAGCATATTTAATAAAAAAAACGTTATTATGGTCTTACCTTTACTTATACATGAAGTCCATGTGCAGCTCCTTCTGATCCAAAGCACCAATAACTTGTTTATAGAAGTCTTCCTTATCTTTCTTCAGTTTTAAAAGTCTCTCTCTCTTGATGGAGATCTTCCTTTATTACCTCCTGCTTCGATTGAAAGTCCAGTTTAGAAAACTGTTTTATTTTAAATATGTAATCCTCCATGATAAAAGTGCAAGCGAGATGAAAAAATAAACGATCGCTGCTCACTCTTGCTGCTTGTTGTCACTTCTTCTGCAGCTGAGTAGTCGCAAGAAGGATCACTAGCGCCCTCTACCACCAGGAGGCGGGAGTCATTTAATGACTCATATTTGACACACGCAGCTACGGTATATTAATAAAACATAGCTGCTTACTTTTCTTTTTAGCATATTCAATAGCTCGGACCTTAAATCCTACTGAATAGCTCCTAATCTTCTTCCCTTTATGTGATTTCAAATGATTGAAATCAGCCTCCTCCATTTTGAAAATGATGACAGGTGAAGTGTCACTCGTGACGTGACGAGTTTGACCCGGTGGAAATTCTAGACATGCGCTAATAAAAATAATATTTGGCGAAACGAGTTTGACCCGGCGATAATCCTGAGCCGGCGGTAACGCTAAGCATGCGCTAATTATTTTGTGAAACGAGTTTGACCCGGCAGTAATTCTAGGCAGGCGCATACTATATACCCAGCGGCAATTCAAGGAAATACGGTATGTCTCCATTTGATTTTGTCTGTAGTTTGTGGTATCGTGCAACTCTCATGAGCAACGACAGTAACGGGCAAAAGTAAACAGCACTTGTCGAACATCAACATGGGTATACGTTCAGCGTAGGAATATACTGTTGTGTGTTCACCAACGCAGAACCGTGTGTGTGTGTGTGTGTGTGTGTGTGTGTGTGTGTGTGTGTGTGTGTGTTCTGGCAGCCGTCCCTGCTCAGCCAACCGCTGTGACCTTACTGGAGGCTCACAAGGACACCATGGTGCTGGGCTGGAGCGAGCCCGCCAACGACGGGGGAGGAGCCATCAGAGGGTACTTTGTGGACTACAGGACGGTGAAAGGAAAGGCCGTCAGCCAGTGGCATGAACTCAACCTCCAGGCATTGACCACCACCTCCTACAAGGTCAGCTCCTAAGGTGGCTGCAGGGTGGCGTTTCAGACAGAGATTCATAACTGTGTCATTGACGCGCGCCCTGATCTTCTGCTCAGGTGGAGAACCTGAAGGAGAAGGTTGTCTACCAGTTCCAGGTGCGGGCCATGAACATGGCAGGTGTCAGCAAAGGCTCGCTTCCCAGTGCGCCTCTGGAGTGCAAAGAGTGGACCCTTACGGTGCCAGGTACCCTCCGACCTGGGGCTTTTAGGAAGCCTATGTGTGTGTGTGTGTGTGTGTGTGTGTGTGTGTGTGTGTGTGTGTGTGTGTGTGTGTGTGTGTGTGTGTGTGTGTGTGTGCGTGCGTGCGTCTTTAAAGGGGAACATTATCACAATTTCAAAAGGGTTAAAAACAACAAAAATCAGTTCCCAGTGGCTTGTTGTATTTTTGGAAGTTTTTTTTCAAAATTTTACCGGTCTCTGAATATCCCTAAAAAATGCTTTATAGTGCTTGATTTTCGCTATTTGCGATGCCACTATCCATTTCCCTGTGACGCCATACTGTGCTGCCAATGTAAACAAACAATGGGAATACCACAGCAAGATATAGCAACATTAGCTCGGATTCAGACTCGGATTTCAGCCGCTTAAGCGATTCAACAGATTACGCATGTATTGAAACAGATGGTTGGAGTATGAAAGTATTGAAGAAGAAACTGAAGCTATTGAGCCAATAGCTATTGATGCTATTCATAGCCATAGCATGGCCGAATAGCTGCGTTAGCCTCGCCGGTAAAATGTGCGGACCAAACGATTAGGACTTTCGCATCTCGTGACAATGGAGCAACTTAAATCCGTCGATTGGTAAGTGTTTGTTTCGCATTAAATGTGGGTGGAAGGAAACGTAATATAGTTGCAAATGCATCTGCAGGTTATCCATACATCTCTGTGCCATGTCTGCTTTAGCACCGCCGGTAAATAGCATGTTAGCATCGATTAGCGTAGCATGTTAGCATCGATTAGCTGGCAATCACGCCGCGACCAAATATGTCTGATTAGCACATAAGTCAACATCAACAAAACTCACCTTTGTGATTTCTGTGACTTTATCGTTACAAATGCATCTGCAGGTCATCCATACATCTCTGTGCCATGTCTGCTTTAGCACCGCCGGTAAATAGCATGTTAGCGTCGATTAGCGTAGCATGTTAGCATCGATTAGCTGGCAATCACGCCGCGACCAAATATGTCTGATTAGCACATAAGTCAACATCAACAAAACTCACCTTTGTGATTTCGTTGACTTAATGGTTGCAAATGCATCTGCAGGTTATCCATACATCTCTGTGCCATGTCTGTCATCGCCGGTAAAATGTGGAGACACTTTGGTACATTCAATGGGGGTCTGGCGGCAGACACTTTGGCATCTTCGGTGCAACTTGAATCCCTCCCTGTTAGTGTTGTTACACCCTCTGACAACACACCAACGAGGCATGATGTCTCCAAGGTTCCAAAAAATAGTAGAAAAAACGGAAAATAACAGAGCTGAGACCCAATGTTTACAATGGGTTGAAAATGAAAATGACGGCTGTATTACCTCGGCGACGTCACATTCTGACGTCATCCCCTCCTGAGCGATAAAGAGAAAGGCGTTTAATTCGCCAAAATTCACCCATTTAGAGTTCGCAAATCGGTTAAAAAAATACATGGTCTTTTTTCTGCACCATCAAGGTATATATTGACGCTTACATAGGTTTGGTGATAATGTTCCTCTTTAAAGGCCTACTGAAACCCACTACTACCGACCACACAGTCTGATAGTTTCTAGATAGATAGATAGATAGTATTTTATTGATTCCTTCAGGAGAGTTCCTTCAGGAAAATAAAATAAAAAAATCAATGATGAAATATTAACATTGCAACACATGCCAATACGGCCTTTTTAGTTTATTAAATTGCAATTTTTAATTTCCCGCGGAGTTTCCTGTTGAAAACGCCGCGGACTGTTGACGCGTGTTTGTGACGTTATTGGATGAAGGGGACATTTTAGCCCAGCCCCACTTACGGCTAAAAGTCGTCTCTTTTCATCGCATAATTACACAGTATTCTGGACAACTGTGTTGCTGAATCTTTTGCGATTTCTTCAATTAATAATGGAGAAGTCAAAGTAGAAAGATGGAGGATGGAAGCTTTTTGCCTTTAGCCACACAAACACACGCTGTTTCCTTGTTTAAAATCCCCGGGGGTGAAGGTTTACTATGGATCAGAGCGGTCAAGCGAACATGGATCCCGACTACATGTCGACCGGCAGTTTTTGGTGAGAAAATTTTGGAAATAAGTCGCCTCTTACCGGAGATCAGCGGAGCCAGCGTCCTCCTGCTGCCGTGACTTCTCTCAGAGACTCTGGCGTCAAAACACCCGTGGCCACACCCCCTCCGACTTTAAGATACTATTTAACTCCCTAAAACACTAGCAACACAATAGAAAGATAAGGGATTTCCCAGAATTATCCTAGTAAATGTGTCTAAAAACATCTGAATCGCTCCCAATGCAATCGCCTTAATTTTTTTTTTCTAGCCTGTCTCTCTAAATTTCCTCATCCCCGAATCTTTCATCCTCGCTCAAATTAATGGGGAAATTGTCGCTATCTCGGTCCGAAAAGCTCTCGCTGCTGGTGGCCATGATTGTAAACAATGTTCCAATGTGAGGAGCTCCACAACCCGTGACGTCACGCGCATATCGTCTGCTACTTCCAGTACAGGCAAGGCTTTTTTATTAGCGACCAAAAGTTGCGAACTTTATCGTGGATGTTCTCTACTAAATCCTTTCAGCAAAAATATGGCAATATCGCAAAATGATGAAGTATGACACATAGAATGGACCTGCTATCCCCGTTTGAATAAGAAAATCTCATTTCAGTAGGACTTTATTGTTATGAATACAAATATTTATATATCTAGAAAAGGTGGTCCTAAAGAGGTAGGCATTTTTCAGGTCTCAAGAAGGTAAGAAGTGTGTGTGTGTGTGTGTTTGTGTGTGTGTGTGTGTGTTTGTGTGTGTGTGTGTGTCTTTAATGTTCAGAAACAATGCTTTTTCCTGCCCAAAAGGTGCAGTACATATATCACATACAACTATGTAACTTTAAAGCGTGGGAGAGCAGCACAGAAGCGTTAGCAACATTGGCACAGCTACGTGAGCTACATGCTAAGATTACACTCACCTTTTTAACAGCCACATTGTGCTAGGTTAGCCAACTCATGGATGATAAAGGAAATGATCAATTTCTTACTTTTTAAAGGCCTACTGAAATTTGATTTTCTTATTTAAACGGGGATAGCAGGTCCATTCTATGTGTCATACTTGATCATTTCGCCATATTGCCATATTTTTGCTAAAAGGATTTAGTAGAGAACATCCACCATAAAGTTTGCAACTTTTGGTCGCTAATAAAAAAGCCTTGCCTGTACCGGAAGTAGCAGACGATGACGTCATCGGTGTGAGGGCTCCTCACATCCTCACATTGTTTATAATGTGAGCCTCCAGCATCAAGAGCTATTCGTACCGAGAAAGCGACAATTTCCCCATTAATTTGAGCGAGGATGAAAGATTTGTGGATGAGGATATTGATAGTGAAGGACTAGGAAAAAAAACAAAAAAAAAACAATAAAGTTAAAAAAAAAAAAAGGCAATTGCGATTCAGATGTTTTTAGACACATTTACTAAGATAATTCTGGGAAATCCCTTATCTTTCTATTGTGTTGCTAGTGTCTTAGTGAGTTATATAGTACCTGATAGTCGGAAGGGTGTGGCCACGGGTGTTTTGACGCCAGTCTCTGAGGGAAGTCACGGCAGCTGCATGGACGGCGCAAGCTCCGCTGATATCCGGTAAGAGGCGACTTTTTACCACAATTTTCTCACCGAAACCTGCCGGTTCACATGTGGTCGGGAACCATGTTCTCTTGACCACGCTCTGATCCATAGTAAAGCTTCACCTCCGGGAATTTTAAACAAGGAAACACCGTGTGTTTGTGTGGCTAAAGGCTAAAAGCTTCTATCCTCCATCTTTCTACTTTGACTTCTCCAATATTAATTGAAGAAATTGCAAAAGATTCAGCAACACAGATGTCCAGAATACTGTGTAATTGCGCGATGAAAAGAGACGACTTTTAGCCGCAAGTGGTGCTGGCTAATATGTCCCCTCCTACCAATAACGTCACATTCCGCGATGTTTTCAACAGGAAACTCCGCTGGAAATTAAACATTGTAATTTAGTAAACTAAAAAGGCCGTACTGGCATGTGTTGCAATGTTAATATTTCATCATTGATATATAAACTATCAAACTGCGTGGTGGGTAGTAGTGGGTTTCAGTAGGCCTTAAAGGTAATTTACAAATTGCAGGCAGCGCTCTAAGCTTTATTCGAAGATGTGTAGCCAAAACCTCCTTTTGTGAAGTGACGCGCATACACTGAGAATGTTTTCCTGTGCAAGGTGCTCCTGTTGGACTTCATTTTCTGGAGGTTCGGGACTCTTCTGTGGTGGTCCTGTGGGAGGCACCGGCGTTTGACGGGCGCACTCCCGTCAACGGCTACTACTTGGACATGAAGGAGGCGCAGGCTCCGGAGAAAGGCTGGAAGGCCGTCCACGAGAAGGCCAACGAGTCCAAATATATGAAAGTAAGGATTAAATGATGCGAGTTGGAAAGAAAAGGAATTCTTCACCGTCTTACGTTGTAGGTGAGCGGCCTTGAGGCGGGTACATCTTATGTCTTCCGCGTGCGTGCTCAAAACCTCGCAGGAGTCGGGAGACCCTCTGCCGTCTCGGGTCCGGTCCTCGCCGAGACTCTCCCTGGTTAGAAAGTTGGGAAAAATCCCTGCATTTGCTTTGTTTTAGCACCTAACCTAGCAGCTGTAATGTGGCCATCTTCTCTCCCGCCAGGCACCAAAGAGGTCTGCGTGGAAGTTGATGACGACGGTGTTATTTCCATGGTCTTTGAGTGCTCGGAAATGAGCGAGGGCTCGGAGTTTGTCTGGTCTAAGAACTACCAAACCATCACAGACACCTCCAGACTGACTATAATCAACGAGAAGGGCAGGTTAGCATCTTTTGGAATCAATTAAGGCAGGGGTCTCAAACTCAATTTACCTGTGGGCCACTGGATGCAGAAACTGGGTGAAGCTGGGCCGCATTAAAGATTTCTTTAAAAACATCTAACATGCACTTTTTAATTAAATCCCCTTCTTTGAATGGCTTTCCCACCCTAGCAGCATACTTGCCAACTCTCGTTCTCTTTCTGGGAAACACCCGGATATAAGTGCACCTACCGACAATCTCCCGGGGGAATCCTTCCCAGGATTTCACCCTGACATCAATAGTAAGGGCGGGCTGTGATGGCACTGCCTTAAGCGTCCTCTAAAACTTGTCGTCTCGTCCGCTTTTCCACCAAACAAACAGTGTGCCCACGTAAGCACATATTGTATGAGGCTTCTGCAGAGCCGCGGAAGTGACTGCAAGACATAGTTGATCAACAGCCATACAGGTCACACTGAGAGTGACCGTATAAACAACTTTATCACTGTTACAAATATGGGCCACACTCTGAAGCCACACCAAACAAGATTGACAAACACATTTTGGGAGAACATCCGCACCGTAACACAACATAAACACAACAGAACAACTACCCAGAAACCCATGCAGCCCTAACTCTTCCGGGCTACAATATACACTCCCGCCCCGCCCCTTATTGTAGTCCGGAAGAGTTAGGGCTGCATGGGATTCTGGGTATTTGTTCTGTTGTGTTTATGTTGTGTTACGGTGCGGATGTTCTCCCAAAATGTGTTTGTCAATCTTGTTTGGTGTGGCTTCGGAGTGTGGCCCATATTTGTAACAGTGATAAAGTTGTTTATACGGCCACCCTCAGTGTGACCTGTATGGCTGTTGATCAACTATGTCTTGCAGTCACTTACTGCGTCTTTGGAAGCCAAATACAACATGTGACTGGGCTGGCACGCTTTTGGTACGGGTTGTAGAGGCTTTTGATTGATTGAGTGATTGATACTTTTATTAGTAGATTGCACAGTACAGTACATATTCCATACAATTGACCACTAAATGGTAACACCCCAATGAGTTTTTCAACTTGTTTAAGTTGGGGTCCACGTTGATCAATTCATGGTAAAGGCAGTGCCTCCCCAGTGCCCCCTTAATATTGTTGTTGGGGTGAAATTCGGGAAAATGATTACCCCTGGAGGGGCGCTGAAAATTGGGAGTCTCTTGGAATAATCGAAGGTTACAAGTATGACGCTGTAAAACGCCATTCATATAAAACTCTCGAGCCACACCAACATTAATTTTTCATATTAAGGTGCGAGACGCAAAATAATGTCTCGCAGGCCGCGTGTTTGAGACCCCTGAATTAAGGGTTACCATCATCATTTCAATCCACACTAACATAAGCCTGGTGTCCATCAGAGAGTACACTTCATTTGGGAACACTTTTTTCTGCTTTCATTGTTAAAGGTACATAAATATCCTTCAATACTTTTAAAGGGGAATTGCACTTTTTGGGGAATTTTGCATATTGTTCGTAATTATTATGAGAGCACACGTCTCTTTTGTTTTTTTAGGATTTTGAAGATAAAAAACTGCGGCTAATGGGAGTCACCCTTCAAAGCCCCTTAAAACAAATTCAAAAACCTCCATCAACATTTTATATACACACTGCAAGTATATATACAGTATGATATAGTAACAGACCCGATCATAACAATATGTACAATCCATCCATCCATCCATCCATCCATCCATCCATCAATCATCTTCCGCTTATCCGAGGTCGGGTCGCGGGGGCAGCAGCCTAAGCAGGGAAGCCCAGACTTCCCTCTCCCCAGCCACTTCGTCTAGCTCTTCCCGGGGGATCCCGAGGCGTTCCCAGGCCAGCCGGGAGACATAGTCTAATATGAACAATATTTAAAGTATTTTGGTCATTTTATGCACAGTCAGAACTAATTCTTCGCCGGATTTATTTCCGTTTCCGACTTCCTGCAACAAATCTGTTCCTACTCCTGGAATCAAACGCGAGTGTGTTTTCTATTAATGGCAGACTTGGTAATAGACAAGGAAGACGCTTATTTTTGTACAAATAAGAATTCACAACTATGTCTTTTTGAAACTAAATATGCGGGGGATGAACTGCTGCTGATAGAGGCAAGCACGAAGAAGAGGGCGTCCATGAAAAGGCCACAATTCTGGTTGCTGAGGAAGCTGACCTGAGCGAGGACAGTGAGGGTTGGGGAGGAGACCCTGCCCCAAGTGGAGGAGTTCAAGTACCTAGGAGTCTTGTTCACGAGTGAGGGAAGAGTGGATGGTGAGATCGACAGGCGGATCGGTGCGGCGTCTTCAGTAATGCGGACGTTGTACCGATCCGTTGTGGTGAAGAAGGAGCTGAGCCGGAAGGCAAAGCTCTCAATTTACCGGTCGATCTACGTTCCCATCCTCACCTATGGTCATGAGCTTTGGGTCATGACCGAAAGGATAAGATCACGGGTACAAGCGGCCCAAATGAGTTTCCAGGTCTCTCCCTTAGAGATAGGGTGAGAAGCTCTGCCATCCGGGAGGAACTCAAAGTAAAGCCGCTGCTCCTCCACATGGAGAGGAGCCAGATGAGGTGGTTCGGGCATCTGGTCAGGATGCCACCCGAACGCCTCCCTAGGGAGGTGTTTAGGGCACGTCCAACCGGTAGGAGGCTACGGGGAAGATCCAGGACACGTTGGGAAGACTATGTCTCCCGGCTGGCCTGGGAATGCCTCGGGATCCCCCGGGAAGAGCTAGAAGAAGAAGATGGATGGATGGATAGATATGCGGAGGATGAACTGCTGCTTATAGAGGCAAGCACGAAGAAGAGGGCGTCCATGAAAAGGCCACAATTCTGGTCGCTGAGGAAGCTGACCTGAGCGATGACAGCATCTCAGCCGCCGTGAAGCTCCACACCTGGGTCCAGGGCGTTGCTGCCAATTACGCAGGCAGTGTCTATGGAACGGCTATACTCTTGGCCGATGAGGATGAGGAGGCGTCCGCAGCAGGCGAGGAGGGCGAGCGCCAGGCGAGCGGGAAGTCGTGCAGGCTGATGGGTAGGGGATATGGCAAGCTGCAGAGCTGGGGAGGAGGATTGCGGCATTGTGGGAAGACCCACTGGAGATAAAGATGGCACTGTCGTGGGAAGACCCGCTGGCGATGAGGAGGGCGGCCTCGTTGGAAGGCAGGGTGCAGACGAGGAAGGCAGCGTCGTGGGAAGGCCCGCTGGAGGCGAAGATGGCAAAGTCGTTGGAAGGCCCGCTGGAGACGAGGATGGGAGCGTCGTGGGAAGGCCCGCTGGAGACGAGGTTGGCAAAGTCTTAGGAAGGACTGCTGGAGACGAGGATGGGAGCGTCGTGGGAAGGCCCGCTGGAGACGAGGTTGGCAAAGTCGTAGGAAGGACTGCTGGAGACGAAGATGACGGCGTCGTGGGAAGGCCCGCTGGAGACGAGGATGGCAGCGTCGTGGAAGGCCCGCTGGAGACGAGGTTGGCAAAGTCGAACGAAGGACTGCTGGAGACGAAGATGACGGCGTCGTGGAAAGCCTGCACGAGACGAGGATGGTGGTGTCGTGGTAATAACTGCTGGGTTAGAAGATGGTGGCGTCATGGGAAGACCGCTGGCGACGAGGATAGCGACATCGTGAGAAGGTCCGCTGGAGACGAGGTTGGCAAAGTCTTAGGAAGGACTGCTGGAGACGAGGATGGGAGCGTCGTGGGAAGGCCCGCTGGAGACGAGGATGGCAGCGTCGTGGAAGGCCCGCTGGAGACGAGGTTGGCAAAGTCGAACGAAGGACTGCTGGAGACGAAGATGACGGCGTCGTGGAAAGCCTGCACGAGACGAGGATGGTGGTGTCGTGGTAATAACTGCTGGGTTAGAAGATGGTGGCGTCATGGGAAGACCGCTGGCGACGAGGATAGCGACATCGTGAGAAGGCCCGCTGGAGGCGAAGATGGCAAAGTCGTTGGAAGGACCACTGGAGACAAGGATGGCAGCGTCGTGGGAAGGCCCGCTGGAGACGAGGTTGGCAAAGTCGTAGGAAGGACTGCTGGAGACGAAGATGACGGCGTCGTGGGAAGGCCCGCTGGAGACGAAGATGACGGCGTCGTGGAAGGCCCGCTGGAGACGAGGTTGGCAAAGTTGAACGAAGGACTGCTGGAGACGAAGATGACGTGGAAAGCCTGCAGGAGACAAGGATGGTGGTGTCGTGGTAATAACTGCTGGATTAGAAGATGGTGGCGTCATGGGAAGACCGCTGGCGACGAGGATAGCGACATCGTGAGAAGGTCCGCTGGAGACGAGGATGGTGGCGTCGTGGGAAGACCGCTGGGTTCGAGGTTGATGGCGTCGTAGGAAGGCCAGTGGAGACGAGGATGATTGTGTCGTGGTAATACCTGCTAGTTTAGAGGATGGTGGCCTCGTGGGTAGACCACTGGGTAAGAGGATGGTGGTGTCATGGGAAGACCACTGGGTAAGAGGATGGTGGTGTCATGGGAAGACCACTGGCGCCGAGGATAACGGCGTTGTGAGAAGGTCCTCTGGAGACACGGATGGTGGCGTCATGGGAAGACCGGTGGCGACAAGGATAGCGACATCGTGAGAAGGTCCGCTGGAGACACGGATGGTAGCGTCGTGTGAAGACCGCTGGGTTCGAGGATGGTGGCCTCGTGGGAAGGCCCGCTGGAGACGACAATGATTGTGTCGTGGTAATACCTGCTGGTTTAGAGGATGGTGGCCATGTGGGTAGACCGCTGGGTAAGAGGATGGTGGCGTCATGGGAAGACCACTGGCGACGAGGATAGCGGCGTTGTGAGAAGGTCTTCTGGAGACACGGATGATGGCGTCATGGAAAGACCGCTGGCGACAAGGATAGCGACATCGTGAGAAGGTCCGCTGGAGACACGGATGGAGGCGTCGTGGGAAGTTCTGCTGGAGACGGGGATGGTGGTGTCATGGTAATACCTGCTGGGTTGGAGGATGGTGTCGTGGGAAGGTCTGCTGGATACGAGGATGGAGGCGTCGTGAGAAGGCTCGCTGGAGGCAAGGATGATGGCGTCATAGGAAGGCCCGCTGGGGACAAGGATGATGGCGTTGTGGGAAGGTCTGCTGGATACGAGGATGGTGGTGTCATGGTAATACCTGCTGGGTTGGAGGATGGTGTCGTGGGAAGGTCTGCTGGATACGAGGATGGAGGCGTCGTGAGAAGGCTCGCTGGAGGCAAGGATGATGGCGTCATAGGAAGGCCCGCTGGGGACAAGGATGATGGCGTTGTGGGAAGGTCTGCTGGATACGAGGATGGAGGCGTCGTGGGAAGGCCTGCTGGAGACGAGGATGGCGGCGTCGTAAGAAGGCCCACTGGAGACGGGAATGGCTGCGTCATGGAAAGGCTCACTGGAGACACAAATGGGGGCGTTTGCAAGCCCTCCGGGAGATGCAGATGGTGGTGACTGCAGGTCCGTATGTTAGGTGGATGGCAGAGTTTGCCTGGCTGGGCACAGGTGATGGCCGCTTGGCTGGACACAGCTCTGGCTCCCCAATTGCACATCTACCTGTCTTCTTGTCTCTCATACGGATTGTGAATGATAGGCAACATTCCAAAAAAAGTGCAGTTCCGCTTTGGTACACTTTCACACCTGTGCTAGAAGTATCAATGTTTTTACTAAAACCATAAAGTGGCAAATCAAACGGAAATGTACCTGCTATGGAAGAATGGCTTCAAATATCAGTACTAAATTGTCTTAAATTACCTTCCTACATCATGTCCTCATTTTCCAGGACCAGAGTTATCTTTAACAATCCCTCCCTGGAGGATCTGGGCATATTCTCCTGCGTGGTCACCAACACGGACGGCATCTCTTCCAGCTTCGCGCTCGCTGAGGAAGGTGTGCTTACGTGCCAGCAAAACACTTTTGTGCTTTGTTTGGTTATTTGTGTATGTCTTTGTAAGCAATATGTCCAAGTCCCAATGGGTAGTAGGCTTAATCCTTTGAAATGGAAATTGGCACAGACTTTGCGGAGGTCATGACAATCACCCTTTGTGCTACAGCTGATGTTATTTTTGACAGATCTTAAGCGTCTCCTGGACATCAGCCATGAGCACAAGTTCCCTGGTAAATACTCCCATCAATAAAAACACATTTCCCTCAAGAGATATTCTGTAAAGTACAAATTCTGTATATAAACAGGTCTCCAAATGTTTATTCCCCAGTTATCCCCTTTAAAAATGAAATGGCCATGGAGTTGCAAGAGAAGGGTCGTGTGCGATTCTGGACTCAGGTGGAGAAGTTCACAAAGGACTGCAAGTTGGACTACGTCTTTAATGACGTCATCATTACTCAAGGCGGGGTGAGAGTACGAGGCCCTCCTTTTGATTGTGTCCAGTCTATATACCTGTTTTCTTTTTGATGGCTTGCAGAAATACAACATGAACTTCGACAAGAGCACAGGTATCATCGAAATGTTCATGGACTCCCTGGAGGTGATGGACGAAGGAACATTCACCTTTAATCTGGTGGACGGCAAAGCTAAAGGCACAACCAGCTATGTGCTGATTGGAGAAGGTACTATTTTACTTGAGTAAAGTGAGACAATTAAATAATCCTATGGAAATGTTAGATTCTGTGTACTTGCTGTTGTTAGCATGTATGTCCACTGAGGGGCAGCAGAGGAACAGCTGTCATAAGAGTGCAAATACTTTGCTTTTGCTGTGTAGAGTTCAAAGAGCTGCAGAAGAAGTCACAATTTGAGAGAGCAGAATGGCTCAGGAAACAAGGTATGACGTCATTCCTTCATATTACCTAACATTCATTAAAGCACGTGTCGACTGGAATTTTGGTTGGTTGATTGATTGAGACTTTTATTAGTAGAAACCCTGTTTCCATATGAGTTGGGAAATTGTGTTGGATGTAAATATAAACGGAATACAATGATTTGCAACCCATATGCAGTTGAATATGCTACAAAGACAAGATATTTGACGTTCAAACTGATAAACTTAAATTTTTTTTTTTTTTGCAAATAATAGTTAACTTAGAATTTCATGGCTCCAACACGTGCCAAAGTAGTTGGGAAAGGGCATGTTCACCACTGTGTGGGCATGTTCACCACTGTGTTACATCACCTTTTCTTTTAACAATACTCAATAAAAATTTGGAAACTGCGGAAACTAATTGTTGAAGCTTTGAAAGTGGAATTCCTTCCCATTCTTGTTTTATGTAGAGCTTCAGTCCTTCAACAGTCCGGGGTCTCCGCTGTCCTATTTTACGCTTCATAATGCGCCACACGTTTTCCATGGGAGACAGGTCTGGACTGCAAGCGGGCCAGGAAAGTACCCGCACTCTTTTTTTACGACACCACGCTGTTGAAACACGTACTGAATGTGGCTTGGCATTGTCCTGCTGAAATAAGCAGGGGCGTCCATGAAAAAGACGGCGCTTAGATGGCAGCATATGTTGTTCCAAAAGCTGTATGTACCTTTCAGGATTAATGGTGCCTTCACAGATGTGTAAGTTACCCATGTCTTGGGCACTAATGCACCCCCATACCATCACACATGCTGGCTTTTGAACTTTGCGTCGATAACAGTCTGGATGGTTCGCTTCCCCTTTGGTCCGGATGACACGATGTCGAATATTTCCAAAAACAATTTGAAATGTGGACTCGTCAGTCCACAGAACACTTTTCCACTTTGCATCAGTCCATCTTAGATGATTTCAGGCCCAGAGAAGCTGTTGGCGTTTCTGGATGTTGTTGATAAATGGCTTTCGCGTTGCATGGTAGAGCTTTAACTTGCACTTACAGATGTAGCGACCAACTGTATTTAGTGACAGTGTGTTTCTGAAGTGTTCCTGAACCCATGTGGTGATATCCTTTAGAGATTGATGTCGGTTTTTGATACAGTGCCGTCTGAGGGATCGAAAGTCACGGTCATTCAATGTTGGTTTCCGGCCATGCCGCTTACGTGGAGGGATTTCTCCAGATTCTCTGAACCTTTTGATGATATTATGGACCGTAGATGTTGAAATCCCTAAATTTCTTGCAATTGCACTTTGAGAAACATTGTTCTTAAACTTTTTGACTATTTGCTGACACAGTTGTGGACAAAGGGGTGTACCTCGCCCCATCCTTTCTTGTGAAAGACTGAGCATTTTTTGGGAAGCTGTTTTTATAGCCAATCATGGCACCCACCTGTTCCCAATTAGCCTGCACACCTGTGGGATGTTCCAAATAAGTGTTTGATGAGGATTCCTCAACTTTATCAGTATTTATTGCCACCTTTCCCAACTTCTTTGTCACGTGTTGCTGGCATCAAATTCTAAAGTTAATGATTATTTGCAAAAATAAAATGTTTATGAGTTTGAACATCAAATATGTTGTCTTTGTAGCATATTCAACTGAATATGGCTTGAAAAGGATTTGCAAATCATTGTATTCTGTTTATATTTACATCTAACACTATTTCCCAACTCATATGGAAACAGGGTTTGTAGATTACACAGTACAGTACATATTCCGTTTAATTGACCACTAAATGGTAACACCCTAATACATTTGTCAACTTGTTTAAGTCCACGTTAAACAATTCATGGTCCACCTTGTGTTCACAGGTCCTCACTTTATTAAGTACCTGGACTTCACTGTTACGCCAAAATGTGACGTGTTGCTGAAATGCACGGTAAGACAAAAAAAAAAAAAACCCATCAAGCCAACACTTAATCTTCATTCTTGTCTTAAATGTTTTCCACAGGTAGGAAATGTCCAGGCGGAGACAGAAATCATCTGGTCCAAGAACAGCATCGAGATATGCGCTGGTGATGAGGCCGCGAGGAAATTGGAGAAAAAGGACGGCGTGCTGACTTTTAACATTGGAAAGGTCAGGCCGTCTGTCCGTAGGGGCGTGAGCTTTTTACGAGCGCAAGAGCGACATTTCAATGCAGCTTCCCTTTGTTTGTTCAGCTATGTTTTACTTGCCAGGCTGTCGAACGCACAGACTCATAAGTGACAAGACATCCCAAATTCAAGGGTCCAGACAAACCTGTCAACACTTAGTTGTCACTTATTTCCTCTCCTCCCATTCCTGTATCTCCCTTTGTTATTATCCAGGGTGTACCCTGTCTTGGGGTAGAGTGCAGCTGGGATAGGCTCCTTCCCCACCACAACCCCAAGAGGGACAAGCGGTAGAAATTGGATGGATCTATACCTTCCATAAAGAAAAAAAAATACCCTCCTCTCAGTTGGAGCAGCACAGCTGCTGGTGCAGCCAGCTTGGCGGCGGCCTCAACAACTTTCCGTTAACATCGGTGAAAAAATGGTGACGCTTGGGCGACAAGTAGCCTGTCTCGCAGTTCAATCAAATCGACATCGTGGATGGACTAGAACTGTGGTTCTCAAATGGGGGTACACGTACACCTGGGGGTACTTGAAGGTATGCCAAGGGGTACGTGAGATTTTTTTTTTAAATATTCTAAAAAAATAGCAAGAATTCAAAAATCCTTTACAAATATATTTATTGAATAATACTTCAAAAAAATATGAATGTAAGTTCATAAACTGTGAAAAGAAATACAACAATACAATATTCAGTGTTGACAGCTGGATTTTTTTTGTGGACATGTTCCATAAATATTGATGTTAAAGATTTCTTTTTTTGTGAAGAAATGTTTAGAAGGAAGTTGATGAATCCAGATGGATCTCTATTACAATCCCCAAAGAGGGCACTTTAAGTTGATGATTACTTCTATGTGGAGAAATCTTTATTAGGAACCGGTGTCCCAAAGGGACAGAGGACCCTATTGAATTCGTAGCATTTTATTATTATATTCTTTATTATTATTATTAGCTTTCACGGTGGCAGAGGGGTTAGTGCGTCTGCCTCACAATACGAAGGTCCTGCAGTCCTGGGTTCAAATCCAGGCTCGGGATCTTTCTGTGTGGAGTTTGCATGTTCTCCCCATGAATGCGTGGGTTCCCTCCGGGTACTCCGGCTTCCTCCCACCTCCAAAGACATGCACCTGGGGATAGGTTGATTGGCAACACTGAATTGGCCCTAGTGTGTGAATGTGAGTGTGAATGTTGTCTGTCTATCTGTGTTGGCCCTGCGATGAGGTGGCGACTTGTCCAGGGTGTACCCCGCCTTCCGCCCGATTGTAGCTGAGATAGGCGCCAGTGCCCCCCGCGACCCCAAAAGGGAATAAGCGGTAGAAAATGGATGGATGGATGGATATTATTATACCGCTGCCTCTTTGAGCTGTAATTTGACCCTCTTAAAATGCTTCAAAACTCACCAAATTGGGGACACACATCAGGACTGGCAAAAATTGCGATCTAATCAAAAAGCAAACCCCAAAACGCAAAATTGCGCTCTAGCAGCCCCTAGGAAGAAAACACAGACAAAACTGCCTCTAACTCCCAGTAGGAATGTCGTAGACCAGTGGTCCCCAACCGGTACCGGGCCGTGGCCCGATTGGTACCGGGCCGCAGAAGATTTTTTTATTAAAAAAAATAAATAAATAATAATTAAAAAAAATAATAATAAAAAAAAAATATATATATATATATATATATATATATATATTTTTTTTTTTTATTAAATCAACATAAAAAACACAATATACACTTACAAATAGTGCACCAAACACAAAAAACTCCCATTTTCATGAAAAAAACGTCCCTTTTTCATGACAAAGAAGAAAAAAAAAGAAAAGAGGATGTTGTAGTCGTAATGATTTGTGCAGTCCTTTGAGACATTTGTGATTTGGGGCTATATAAATAAACATTGATTGATTGATTGAAAAGAAAAAAAAAGAACACCCCGCCGGGCCGCGGGACAAATTATTAAGCGTTGACCGGTCCGCGGATGCAAAAAGGTTGGGGACCACTGTCGTAGACACATGAAACAAAAACCTCTATGCAGGTCTCACTTAGACCTATATTTCACACACTGACAACCCCCAACACAAATCAACAGGAAGTTTGCAATTTCCCCTTCAAAACAAAAGTTGTTTAAAAACAGTCACCTTTTTTCAAACATTATCTCCTCTGAGCCCGTTTGTCGGGTCAGCTTCAAATAAGCACAGGAGAGATTTTGAACCCTTCTGATTAAAAGTTGATGAAAGTGTTTTAATAATTTTTTGTATGTACATGTTTAAATACTCGGTCTCGTCCAACGCTGCTTGCAGCTTTAATTTATAGTTGAATCACTTGTTTATTTTTCAACAAATTTTTAGTTATGGAGCCTATCTCAGCAGCATTTGGGCAGAAGGCAGGGTACACCCTGGACAAGTCGCCACCTCATCACAGGGCCAACACAGATAGACAGAACCGGTACTTTTCAAACAGTACAGTACCGTTTTTGATTTATTAGTACCACGATACTATACTAGTACCGGTATACCGTACTACACTAGGTTGGACACAATCATACTTTTTGTAAGATTTCTAACACCCATTAAACAGAAAATATGGGGGAAGAAATGATGCAAATCAGCCTGAAAAACGCGGTGAAAGAGCCTAGAATCTTCTTGTGTTGTTATTTAAGCTCTGTGTTTTTCTGTAATGTTCAAAGCATCCATTTGGGTGGCAGACCAAAATGTTTGTATTTGGCAACAAGGGTATATGAAATGAATATCCCAAATTCCAAAAATTCCCTTATTTGAAATGAAAATGTTGACATGCATAGTCCAGATTGTGGTGTATTAGTCATTATTTAAACTGAACTTGGCGGGAAAGTAATCAAGTAATTCATCAATCAGAGACTGGAGTAGACCACTTGGTCCTAAATACTTCTTAGTTCTTCATCTTTGAAAGACATTTTGTGTACTTTAAGTTTGTGGGAACAGTTTGGGGAAGTTGCAGTACACAAACACAGGTCAATCTCAGTGTTGGGTGATTTTTGGTCTGGAAGAACACCTTTGGTATAGAATAGAATAGATCTTTATTGTCATTGTCCATTGTAGAACAAAATTGCAAGCAAACAAATTTAGTGCAAATTCATAATGACACATAAAAAACATAAGAACATTGTACTCAGATAAATACAAACCCCTCTTCCATATGAGTTGGGAATTTGTGTTTGATATAAATAAAAACGGAATACAATGATTTGCAAATCCTTTTAGACTTAGACTTCCTTTTTATTGTCATTCAAATTTGAACTTTACAGTACAAATAAGAACGAAATTTCGTTGCATTAGCTCTTGGTAGTGCAGAATAAAAAAAAGCAATAGGGTGCAGATATAAATAAATAGATTACTTTACAGATAAATACATTGCACTTTTTCACATGCGTCCATGATTATGGATGTAATAATAATGGATTATTTCTATTGTTATATACTCAAAGCGCTCACAGAGAAGTTGGAACCCATCTTTCATTCACACCTGGTGGTGGTAAGCTACATTTGTAGCCACAGCTGCCCTGGGGTAGACTGACGGAAGCGTGGCTGCCAGTTTGCACCTACGGCCCCTCCGACCACCACCAATCATCCATTCATCATTCATTCACCAGTGTGAGAGGCACCGGGGGCAAAGGGTGAAGTGTCCTGCCCAAGGACACAACGGCAGCGACTTTGATGTCCATAGGTGGGAAGCGAACCTGCAACCCTCAGGTTTCTGGCACGGCCGCTCTACCCACTACGCCATGCCGCCCCTGGATGTATGTTAGATTGTCTTTTTTATTCCAGCGAGTTAATCAATTTTGGGGGGATTTGAGGGGATAATTTAACTATGATGCGTTCAAGACTCTTATGACCTGAGGGAAGAAGCTGTTACAGAACCTGGAGGTTCTGCTTCGGAGGCTGCGGAACATCCTCCTAGAGTCCAGCAGTGAAAACAGTCCTTGGTAGGGGGTGGGAGGAGTCTTTTCATATTTTCTGAGCTCTGATCAGGCAGCGGCTTTTTGCGATCTCCTGGATAGGAGGAAGAGGGGTCCTGATAATCTCTTACGCCGTCCTCACCACTCTCTGGAGAGACTTCCAGTCTGAGGCATTGCAGGCTCCAGTCCAGACAGAGATGCCGTTGGTCAGCAGGCTCTCTATAGTGCCTCTGTAGAATGTGCTGAGTGGGGGGGGGAGCTGTGCTCTTTTCATCCGACGCAAAAAGTGCATGCGCTGCTGAGCTTTTTTTTACAAGAGCTCCGGTGTGTAGGGACCAGGTTATATTGTCAGGGATCTGCACCCCCAGGAACTTGGTGCTGCTTACCATCTCCACCGCTGTGCCGTTAATGAAGAGTGGAGCGTGGCTGGACTGGTGCTTCCTGAAGTCAACGATGATCTCCTTGGTCTTGTCGACGTTCAGGACCAGGTTGTTGGTTCTGCACCAGTCAACCAGATGTTTCACCTCCTCCCTGTAGTCCATGTCGGATTAAGCCCACTAGTGTCGTGTCGTCCGCATACTTCACAATGTGGTTAGTAGTGGACCTGGTGCAGCAGTCATGGGTCATCAATGTGAACAGGAAGGGGACTCAGGACGCAGCCCTGGGGGGAACCGGTGCTCAGGGAGATGGCACTGGAGGTGTTGTTGCCCACTCTCACAGATTGGGGTCTGTCTGTGAGGAAGTCAAGCATCCAGTAGCATAGAGGGGGACTGAAACCAAGGAACGCCAGTTTGCTCACCAAGTGCTGCGGGATGATGGTGTTGAATGCTGAGCTGAAATCCAGAAACAACATCCGCACGTGTGTGTCCTTTCCTTCCAGATGTTCTAAGCTCAGGTGAAGTGCAGAGGAGATGGCGTCCTCTGTGGAGCGGTTTGGGCGATAAGCGAACTGGTATGGGTCGAATGTGGGGGGAAGTCTGGAGACAATGTATTTCTTTATCAGCCTCTCGAAGCACTTAATTATGATGCGGGTGAGTGCGATGGGGCGATAATCATTGAGGGAGGAGATTGTGTGCTTTTTAGGCACAGGAATGATTGTGGCCGTCTTAAAACATGATGGTACCACAGCCTGGGTCAGCGAGATGTTGAAGGTGTCTGTGAGAACCCCAGCCAGCTGGTCTTCACATCCCTTAAGCACCTTGCCCGGAATGTCATCAGGTCCCGCTGCTTTCCGGGGGTTCACTCTCCTCAGGGTTTTCAGGACATCCGCTGTGTCCAGGTTGAGCGGCTGCTCATCAGGGCGAGGGATGGATTTTCTTGCCGAAGTGGTGTTAAGTGCCTCAAATCTTCCAAAGTAGTTGTTAAGGTCATTTAGGAAGCTGATACTGTTGTCACAGGGACAGGGCGCAGCTTTCTAGTCCGTGATGACCTGTATGCTTTGCCACATTATTCTAGTGTTGGTGGGGTTCTCGAAGAAGTCCTGCACTTTCTGACTGTGAGCACGCTTTGCAACCTTAATGGCACGGTTCAGGTTAGCTCGGGCTGATTTTAATGCCACCATGTCGCCAGACTTGAAAGCCTTCTTCCGAGCCTTCAGCATTGCACGCACCTCACTGCTCATCTAGGGCAGGGGTGCCCACACTTTTTCTGCAGGTGAGCTACTTTTCAATTGACCAACTCGAGGGGATCTACCTCATTTATATATATCATTTATATTTATTTATTTATGAAAGAGACATTTTTGTAAACAAGTTAAATGTGTTTAATGATAATACAAGCATGTGTAACACATATAGATGTCTTTCTTTCACAAAGACAAGAATATAAGTTGGTGTATTACCTGATTCTGATGACTTGCATTGATTGGAATCAGACAGTAATGATGATAACGCCCACATTTTCAAATGGAGGAGAAAAAAAGTTGTCCTTTCTGTACAATACCACATGAAAGTGGTTGGTTTTTGGCATCTAATTCATCCAGCTTCCATACACTTTACAAGAAAAACATTGGCGGCAAATTCCGTAGCTTGCTTGATTGACATTCACGGCACCCGAGGGTCTTGTGAGATGACGCTGGCTGCTGCCAGTTCATTATTATGAAAAAATGACAGAGAGGAAGGCGAGAAACACTTTTTATTTCAACAGACTTTCGCGCCGTCCCTTCCGTCAAAACTCTAAAGGCCGACTGCACATTTCCTATCTTCACAATAAAAGCCCTGCTTCATGCTGCCTGCGCTAACAAAATAAGAGTCTCGGAAAGCTTTCCAAGGGATCGCTTGTGCACGCCAGTTTTCCGAGACTCTGTATTTAGTTAGCGCAGGCAGCATGAAGCAGGGCTTTTATTGTGAAGATAGGAAATGTGCAGTCGGCCTTTAGAGTTTTGACGGAAGGTACGGCGCGAGAGTCTGTTGAAATAAAAAGTGTTTCTCGCCTTCCTCTCTGTCATATTTTCATAATAATGATCTTGCAGCAGCCAGCGTCATCTCACAAGACCCTCCGGTACCGTGAATGTCATTTAAGTGACGTCTTGGTGAAGATTGATGATCACTCATTTTTAGGTCTATTTTTTTTAAAAGCCTGGCTCGAGATCGACTGACACACCCCCCGCGGTCGACTGGTAGCTCGCGATCGACGTAATGGGCACCCCTGATCTAGGGTTTCTCGTTGGCCCGTGTGGGGATGTTCTTGTTCACACTGACATCCTCCATGCACTTCTGAATGTATGCGGACACATACTCTGCATACTCCTCCACAATGTGTGATGATTATCAGTGGCGGCTTCCTTGAACATGTCCCAGTCTGTGGTTTCGAAGCAGTCTTGTAATGCTTCCATTGCTCCCTCCGGCCAGGTCCTCACCTGCCTCACTGTAGCTTGCTTCCTGATCAGCAGGGGCTTGTATGCAGGAATTGGCATCACAGATAGATGGTCTGAGAAGCCGAGGTGGGGGCGTGGTGCAGCTTTATACGCCTGTTTAATATTACTATAAACCAAGTCCTGCTTGCTTCCACCCCTGGTTGCAAAATTCACATATTGATGGAAATGAGGGAAAACTGTTTTCATGTTAGTTTGAATCAAATCCCCTGCTACACATTTCAACCCATATTCATTTGAATGCACTACAAAGACAACATATTTGATGTTCAAACTCATAAACTTTTTTTTTTTTGCAAATAATAATTAACTTAGAATTTCCTGGCTGCAACACGTGCCAAAGTAGTTGGGAAAGGGCATGTTCACCACTGTGAAGCATCACCTTTTCTCTTAACAACACTCAATAAACGTTTAGGAACTGAGGAAACTAATTGTTGAAGCTTCGAAAGTGGAATTCTTTCCCATTCTTGTTTTATGTAGAGCTTCAGTTGTTCAACAGTCCGGGGTCTCCGCTGTCGTATCTTACGCTTCATAATGCGCCACACATTTTCCATGGGAGACAGGTCTGGACTGCAGGCGGGCCAGGAAAGTACCCGCACTCTTTTGTTTACGAAGCCACTTTGTTGTAACACGTGGCTTGGCATTGTTTTGTTGAAATAAGTAGGGGCGTCCATGAAAAAGACGGCACTTAGATGGCAGCATATGTTGTTCCAAAACCTGTATGTACCTTTCAGCATTAATGGTGCCTTCACAGATGTGTAAGTTACCCATGCCTTGGGCACTAATGCACCCCCATACCATCACACATGCTGGCTTTTGAACTTTGCGTCAATAACAGTCTGGATGGTTCGCTTCCCCTTTGGTCCTGATGAAACCATGTCGAATGTGTCCAAAAATAATTTGAAATGTGGACTCGTCAGATGACAGAACACTTTTCCACTTTGCATCAGTCCATCTTAGATGATCTCGGGCCCTGAGAAGCCGATGTCGTTTCTGGATGTTGTTGATAAATGGTTTTCGCTTTGCATAGTAGACCTTTAATTTGACCAACTGTATTTAGTGACAGTGGTTTTTGTTCCTGAGCCCATGTGGTGATATCTTTTAGAGATTGATGTCGGTTTTTGATAAGGTGCCGTCTGAGGGATCGAAGGTCACGGTCATTCAATGTTGGTTTCCGGCCATGCTGCTTATGTGGAGTGATTTCTCCAGATTCTCTGAACCTTTTGATGATATTATGGAGCGTAGATGTTGAAATCCCTAAATTTCTTGCAATTGCACTTTGAGAAATGTTGTTCTTAAACTGTTTGACTATTTGCTCACGCAGTTGTGGACAAAGGGGTGTACCTCGCCCCATCCTTTCTTGTGAAAGACTGAGCATTTTTTGGGAAGCTGTTTTTATACCCAATCATGGCACCCACCTGTTCCCAATTAGCCTGCACACCTGTGGGATGTTCCAAATAAGTGTTTGATGAGCATTCCTCAACTTTATCAGTATTTATTGCCACCTTTACCAACTTCTTTGTCACGTGTTGCTGGCATCAAATTCTAAAGTTAATGATTATTTGCAGCATATTCAACTGAATATGGGTTGAAAAGGATTTGCAAATCATTGTATTCTGTTTATATTTACATCTAACACAATTTCCCATTGACACGGGGTTTGTATGAAGTAAGGCTGGTCCTCTCCCTGGTCAACGTCAGTGACGTCTGACCTCACAAATGGACACATTACTTGTATTAAGTGTATTTCTATTTGATATTCCTGCTGGTCTGTTTGACTTCACTGCTTACTCTTCCCATTGTCTTGCCCATGATGTTACTAACTCGCGTCATGCCGCTCCTCCATTGCTGTCTCTGTCCCGCACTAACATGCTCATGTGTCTGAATCCGCAGTGCGTTATTGAGCAAGACGTGCAAGCAGACACGGAAGAGACAGAGCCGCCCGCCGAGGACGAGTCGCTGCTGCCGTCGCCAAGATCCAAAGTCTGACTTAGCAATTTGCTGCTCATAAGTTGACGCTTCTCATCCTCCATGCTGTGTTACCATTTAAATGTCTTCCATGTCACGTCTGCCCAGGACAAAAGCTTGTTTAGTGCCCTCTCATTCTGGGAGTTACAGTTAAACTACTGTCAATGGGAGTTACAGTTAAACGACTGTCAATGAGAGTTACAGTTAAAGTACTGTCAATGAGAGTTACAGTTAAACTACTGTCAATGGGAGTTACAGTTAAACGACTGTCGATGGGAGTTACAGTTAAACTACTGTCAATGGGAGTTACAGTTAAAGTACTGTCAATGGGAGTTACAGTTAAACGACTGTCGATGGGAGTTACAGTTAAACTACTGTCAATGGGAGTTACAGTTAAACTACTGTCAATGGGAGTTACAGTTAAAGTGCTGTCAATGGGAGTTACAGTTAAACTACTGTCAATGGGAGTTACAGTTAAACGACTGTCAATGGGAGTTACAGTTAAACGACTGTCGATGGGAGTTACAGTTAAACTACTGTCAATGGGAGTTACAGTTAAACGGCTGTCAATGGGAGTTACAGTTAAACTACTGTCAATGGGAGTTACAGTTAAAGTACTGTCAATGGGAGTTACAGTTAAACTACTGTCAATGGGAGTTACAGTTAAACTACTGTCAATGGGAGTTACAGTTAAACTGCTGTCAATGGGAGTTACAGTTAAACTACTGTCAATGGGAGTTACAGTTAAACTACTGTCAATGGGAGTTACAGTTAAACGACTGTCAATGGGAGTTACAGTTAAACGACTGTCGATGGGAGTTACAGTTAAACTACTGTCAATGGGAGTTACAGTTAAACGGCTGTCAATGGGAGTTACAGTTAAACTACTGTCAATGGGAGTTACAGTTAAAGTACTGTCAATGGGAGTTACAGTTAAACTACTGTCAATGGGAGTTACAGTTAAACTACTGTCAATGGGAGTTACAGTTAAACTGCTGTCAATGGGAGTTACAGTTAAACTACTGTCAATGGGAGTTACAGTTAAACTGCTGTCAATGGGAGTTACAGTTAAACTACTGTCAATGGGAGTTACAGTTAAACTACTGTCAATGGGAGTTACAGTTAAACTACTGTCAATGGGAGTTACAGTTAAACTACTGTCAATGGGAGTTACAGTTAAACTACTGTCAATGGGAGTTACAGTTAAACTGCTGTCAATGGGAGTTACAGTTAAAGTATTGTCAATGGGAGTTACAGTTAAACTACTGTCAATGGGAGTTACAGTTAAACTACTGTCAATGGGAGTTACAGTTAAACGGCTGTCAATGGGAGTTACAGTTAAACTACTGTCAATGGGAGTTACAGTTAAACTACTGTCAATGGGAGTTACAGTTAAACTACTGTCGATGGGAGTTACAGTTAAACTACTGTCAATGGGAGTTACAGTTAAACGGCTGTCAATGGGAGTTACAGTTAAACTTCTGTCAATGGGAGTTACAGTTAAAGTACTGTCAATGGGAGTTACAGTTAAACTACTGTCGATGGGAGTTACAGTTAAACTACTGTCAATGGGAGTTACAGTTAAACTGCTGTCAATGGGAGTTACAGTTAAACTACTGTCAATGGGAGTTACAGTTAAACTACTGTCAATGGGAGTTACAGTTAAACTACTGTCAATGGGAGTTACAGTTAAACTACTGTCAATGGGAGTTACAGTTAAACTACTGTCAATGGGAGTTACAGTTAAACGGCTGTCAATGGGAGTTACAGTTAAACTACTGTCAATGGGAGTTACAGTTAAACTACTGTTGATGGTAGTTACAGTTAAACGACTGTAAATGGGAGTTACAGTTAAACGGCTGTCAATGGGAGTTACAGTTAAACTACTGTCAATGGGAGTTACAGTTAAAGTATTGTCAATGGGAGTTACAGTTAAACTACTGTCAATGGGAGTTACAGTTAAACTACTGTCAATGGGAGTTACAGTTAAACTACTGTCAATGGGAGTTACAGTTAAACTACTGTCAATGGGAGTTACAGTTAAACTACTGTCGATGGGAGTTACAGTTAAACTACTGTCAATGGGAGTTACAGTTAAACTACTGTCAATGGGAGTTACAGTTAAACTGCTGTCAATGGGAGTTACAGTTAAAGTATTGTCAATGGGAGTTACAGTTAAAGTACTGTCAATGGGAGTTACAGTTAAAGTACTGTCAATGGGAGTTACAGTTAAACTACTGTCAATGGGAGTTACAGTTAAACTACTGTCGATGGGAGTTACAGTTAAACTACTGTCGATGGGAGTTACAGTTAAACTACTGTCAATGGGAGTTACAGTTAAACTACTGTCGATGGGAGTTACAGTTAAACTACTGTCAATGGGAGTTACAGTTAAACTACTGTCAATGGGAGTTACAGTTAAACTGCTGTCAATGGGAGTTACAGTTAAAGTATTGTCAATGGGAGTTACAGTTAAACTACTGTCAATGGGAGTTACAGTTAAACTACTGTCAATGGGAGTTACAGTTAAACGGCTGTCAATGGGAGTTACAGTTAAACTACTGTCAATGGGAGTTACAGTTAAACTACTGTTGATGGTAGTTACAGTTAAACGACTGTAAATGGGAGTTACAGTTAAACGGCTGTCACTGGGAGTTACAGTTAAACGGCTGTCAATGGGAGTTACAGTTAAACTACTGTCAATGGGAGTTACAGTTAAACTACTGTCAATGGGAGTTACAGTTAAACTACTGTCAATGGGAGTTACAGTTAAACTACTGTCAATGGGAGTTACAGTTAAACTACTGTCAATGGGAGTTACAGTTAAAGTATTGTCAATGGGAGTTACAGTTAAACTACTGTCAATGGGAGTTACAGTTAAACTACTGTCAATGGGAGTTACAGTTAAAGTATTGTCAATGGGAGTTACAGTTAAACTACTGTCAATGGGAGTTACAGTTAAACTACTGTCAATGGGAGTTACAGTTAAACTACTGTCAATGGGAGTTACAGTTAAACTACTGTCAATGGGAGTTACAGTTAAACTACTGTCAATGGGAGTTACAGTTAAACTACTGTCAATGGGAGTTACAGTTAAAGTACTGTCAATGGGAGTTACAGTTAAACTACTGTCAATGGGAGTTACAGTTAAACTACTGTCGATGGGAGTTACAGTTAAACTACTGTCAATGGGAGTTACAGTTAAACTACTGTCGATGGGAGTTACAGTTAAACTACTGTCAATGGGAGTTACAGTTAAACTACTGTCAATGGGAGTTACAGTTAAACTGCTGTCAATGGGAGTTACAGTTAAAGTATTGTCAATGGGAGTTACAGTTAAACTACTGTCAATGGGAGTTACAGTTAAACTACTGTCAATGGGAGTTACAGTTAAACGGCTGTCAATGGGAGTTACAGTTAAACTACTGTCAATGGGAGTTACAGTTAAACTACTGTTGATGGTAGTTACAGTTAAACGACTGTAAATGGGAGTTACAGTTAAACGGCTGTCACTGGGAGTTACAGTTAAACGGCTGTCAATGGGAGTTACAGTTAAACTACTGTCAATGGGAGTTACAGTTAAAGTATTGTCAATGGGAGTTACAGTTAAACTACTGTCAATGGGAGTTACAGTTAAACTACTGTCAATGGGAGTTACAGTTAAACTACTGTCAATGGGAGTTACAGTTAAACTACTGTCAATGGGAGTTACAGTTAAAGTATTGTCAATGGGAGTTACAGTTAAACTACTGTCAATGGGAGTTACAGTTAAACTACTGTCAATGGGAGTTACAGTTAAACTACTGTCAATGGGAGTTACAGTTAAAGTATTGTCAATGGGAGTTACAGTTAAACTACTGTCAATGGGAGTTACAGTTAAACTACTGTCAATGGGAGTTACAGTTAAAGTACTGTCAATGGGAGTTACAGTTAAACTACTGTCAATGGGAGTTACAGTTAAACTACTGTCGATGGGAGTTACAGTTAAACTACTGTCGATGGGAGTTACAGTTAAACTACTGTCAATGGGAGTTACAGTTAAACTACTGTCAATGGGAGTTACAGTTAAACGGCTGTCAATGGGAGTTACAGTTAAACTACTGTCAATGGGAGTTACAGTTAAACTACTGTTGATGGTAGTTACAGTTAAACGACTGTAAATGGGAGTTACAGTTAAAGTACTGTCAATGGGAGTTACAGTTAAACTACTGTCAATGGGAGTTACAGTTAAACTACTGTCGATGGGAGTTACAGTTAAACTACTGTCGATGGGAGTTACAGTTAAACTACTGTCAATGGGAGTTACAGTTAAACTACTGTCAATGGGAGTTACAGTTAAACGGCTGTCAATGGGAGTTACAGTTAAACTACTGTCAATGGGAGTTACAGTTAAACTACTGTTGATGGTAGTTACAGTTAAACGACTGTAAATGGGAGTTACAGTTAAACGGCTGTCACTGGGAGTTACAGTTAAACGGCTGTCAATGGGAGTTACAGTTAAACTACTGTCAATGGGAGTTACAGTTAAACTACTGTCAATGGGAGTTACAGTTAAACTACTGTCAATGGGAGTTACAGTTAAACTACTGTCAATGGGAGTTACAGTTAAACTACTGTCAATGGGAGTTACAGTTAAACTACTGTCAATGGGAGTTACAGTTAAACTACTGTCAATGGGAGTTACAGTTAAACTACTGTCAATGGGAGTTACAGTTAAACTACTGTCAATGGGAGTTACAGTTAAACTACTGTCGATGGGAGTTACAGTTAAACTACTGTCAATGGGAGTTACAGTTAAACTACTGTCAATGGGAGTTACAGTTAAACTACTGTCAATGGGAGTTACAGTTAAACGGCTGTCAATGGGAGTTACAGTTAAACTACTGTCAATGGGAGTTACAGTTAAACTACTGTTGATGGTAGTTACAGTTAAACGACTGTAAATGGGAGTTACAGTTAAACGGCTGTCAATGGGAGTTACAGTTAAACTACTGTCAATGGGAGTTACAGTTAAACTACTGTTGATGGTAGTTACAGTTAAACGGCTGTCACTGGGAGTTACAGTTAAACGGCTGTCAATGGGAGTTACAGTTAAAGTATTGTCAATGGGAGTTACAGTTAAACTACTGTCAATGGGAGTTACAGTTAAACTACTGTCAATGGGAGTTACAGTTAAACTACTGTCAATGGGAGTTACAGTTAAACTACTGTCAATGGGAGTTACAGTTAAAGTATTGTGAATGGGAGTTACAGTTAAACTACTGTCAATGGGAGTTACAGTTAAAGTATTGTCAATGGGAGTTACAGTTAAACTACTGTCAATGGGAGTTACAGTTAAACTACTGTCAATGGGAGTTACAGTTAAACTACTGTCAGTGGGAGTTACAGTTAAACTACTGTCAATGGGAGTTACAGTTAATCTACTGTCAATGGGAGTTACAGTTAAAGTATTGTCAATGGGAGTTACAGTTAAACTACTGTCAATGGGAGTTACAGTTAAACTACTGTTGATGGTAGTTACAGTTAAAGTATTGTCAATGGGAGTTACAGTTAAACTACTGTCAATGGGAGTTACAGTTAAACGGCTGTCAATGGGAGTTACAGTTAAACTACTGTCAATGGGAGTTACAGTTAAACTACTGTCAATGGGAGTTACAGTTAAAGTATTGTCAATGGGAGTTACAGTTAAACTACTGTCAATGGGAGTTACAGTTAAACTACTGTCAATGGGAGTTACAGTTAAACTACTGTCAATGGGAGTTACAGTTAAAGTGCTGTCAATGGGAGTTACAGTTAAACTACTGTCAATGGGAGTTACAGTTAAACGACTGTCAATGGGAGTTACAGTTAAACGACTGTCGATGGGAGTTACAGTTAAACTACTGTCAATGGGAGTTACAGTTAAACGGCTGTCAATGGGAGTTACAGTTAAACTACTGTCAATGGGAGTTACAGTTAAAGTACTGTCAATGGGAGTTACAGTTAAACTACTGTCAATGGGAGTTACAGTTAAACTACTGTCAATGGGAGTTACAGTTAAACTGCTGTCAATGGGAGTTACAGTTAAACTACTGTCAATGGGAGTTACAGTTAAACTGCTGTCAATGGGAGTTACAGTTAAACTACTGTCAATGGGAGTTACAGTTAAACTACTGTCAATGGGAGTTACAGTTAAACTACTGTCAATGGGAGTTACAGTTAAACTACTGTCAATGGGAGTTACAGTTAAACTACTGTCAATGGGAGTTACAGTTAAACTGCTGTCAATGGGAGTTACAGTTAAAGTATTGTCAATGGGAGTTACAGTTAAACTACTGTCAATGGGAGTTACAGTTAAACTACTGTCAATGGGAGTTACAGTTAAACGGCTGTCAATGGGAGTTACAGTTAAACTACTGTCAATGGGAGTTACAGTTAAACTACTGTCAATGGGAGTTACAGTTAAACTACTGTCGATGGGAGTTACAGTTAAACTACTGTCAATGGGAGTTACAGTTAAACGGCTGTCAATGGGAGTTACAGTTAAACTTCTGTCAATGGGAGTTACAGTTAAAGTACTGTCAATGGGAGTTACAGTTAAACTACTGTCAATGGGAGTTACAGTTAAACTACTGTCAATGGGAGTTACAGTTAAACTGCTGTCAATGGGAGTTACAGTTAAACTACTGTCAATGGGAGTTACAATTAAACTGCTGTCAATGGGAGTTACAGTTAAACTACTGTCAATGGGAGTTACAGTTAAACTACTGTCAATGGGAGTTACAGTTAAACTACTGTCAATGGGAGTTACAGTTAAACGGCTGTCAATGGGAGTTACAGTTAAACTACTGTCAATGGGAGTTACAGTTAAACTACTGTTGATGGTAGTTACAGTTAAACGACTGTAAATGGGAGTTACAGTTAAACGGCTGTCAATGGGAGTTACAGTTAAACTACTGTCAATGGGAGTTACAGTTAAAGTATTGTCAATGGGAGTTACAGTTAAACTACTGTCAATGGGAGTTACAGTTAAACTACTGTCAATGGGAGTTACAGTTAAACTACTGTCAATGGGAGTTACAGTTAAACTACTGTCAATGGGAGTTACAGTTAAACTACTGTCGATGGGAGTTACAGTTAAACTACTGTCAATGGGAGTTACAGTTAAACTACTGTCAATGGGAGTTACAGTTAAACTGCTGTCAATGGGAGTTACAGTTAAAGTATTGTCAATGGGAGTTACAGTTAAAGTACTGTCAATGGGAGTTACAGTTAAAGTACTGTCAATGGGAGTTACAGTTAAACTACTGTCAATGGGAGTTACAGTTAAACTACTGTCGATGGGAGTTACAGTTAAACTACTGTCGATGGGAGTTACAGTTAAACTACTGTCAATGGGAGTTACAGTTAAACTACTGTCGATGGGAGTTACAGTTAAACTACTGTCAATGGGAGTTACAGTTAAACTACTGTCAATGGGAGTTACAGTTAAACTGCTGTCAATGGGAGTTACAGTTAAAGTATTGTCAATGGGAGTTACAGTTAAACTACTGTCAATGGGAGTTACAGTTAAACTACTGTCAATGGGAGTTACAGTTAAACGGCTGTCAATGGGAGTTACAGTTAAACTACTGTCAATGGGAGTTACAGTTAAACTACTGTTGATGGTAGTTACAGTTAAACGACTGTAAATGGGAGTTACAGTTAAACGGCTGTCACTGGGAGTTACAGTTAAACGGCTGTCAATGGGAGTTACAGTTAAACTACTGTCAATGGGAGTTACAGTTAAACTACTGTCAATGGGAGTTACAGTTAAACTACTGTCAATGGGAGTTACAGTTAAACTACTGTCAATGGGAGTTACAGTTAAACTACTGTCAATGGGAGTTACAGTTAAAGTATTGTCAATGGGAGTTACAGTTAAACTACTGTCAATGGGAGTTACAGTTAAACTACTGTCAATGGGAGTTACAGTTAAAGTATTGTCAATGGGAGTTACAGTTAAACTACTGTCAATGGGAGTTACAGTTAAACTACTGTCAATGGGAGTTACAGTTAAACTACTGTCAATGGGAGTTACAGTTAAACTACTGTCAATGGGAGTTACAGTTAAACTACTGTCAATGGGAGTTACAGTTAAACTACTGTCAATGGGAGTTACAGTTAAACTACTGTCAATGGGAGTTACAGTTAAAGTACTGTCAATGGGAGTTACAGTTAAACTACTGTCAATGGGAGTTACAGTTAAACTACTGTCGATGGGAGTTACAGTTAAACTACTGTCAATGGGAGTTACAGTTAAACTACTGTCGATGGGAGTTACAGTTAAACTACTGTCAATGGGAGTTACAGTTAAACTACTGTCAATGGGAGTTACAGTTAAACTGCTGTCAATGGGAGTTACAGTTAAAGTATTGTCAATGGGAGTTACAGTTAAACTACTGTCAATGGGAGTTACAGTTAAACTACTGTCAATGGGAGTTACAGTTAAACGGCTGTCAATGGGAGTTACAGTTAAACTACTGTCAATGGGAGTTACAGTTAAACTACTGTTGATGGTAGTTACAGTTAAACGACTGTAAATGGGAGTTACAGTTAAACGGCTGTCACTGGGAGTTACAGTTAAACGGCTGTCAATGGGAGTTACAGTTAAACTACTGTCAATGGGAGTTACAGTTAAAGTATTGTCAATGGGAGTTACAGTTAAACTACTGTCAATGGGAGTTACAGTTAAACTACTGTCAATGGGAGTTACAGTTAAACTACTGTCAATGGGAGTTACAGTTAAACTACTGTCAATGGGAGTTACAGTTAAAGTATTGTCAATGGGAGTTACAGTTAAACTACTGTCAATGGGAGTTACAGTTAAACTACTGTCAATGGGAGTTACAGTTAAACTACTGTCAATGGGAGTTACAGTTAAAGTATTGTCAATGGGAGTTACAGTTAAACTACTGTCGATGGGAGTTACAGTTAAACTACTGTCAATGGGAGTTACAGTTAAAGTACTGTCAATGGGAGTTACAGTTAAACTACTGTCAATGGGAGTTACAGTTAAACTACTGTCGATGGGAGTTACAGTTAAACTACTGTCGATGGGAGTTACAGTTAAACTACTGTCAATGGGAGTTACAGTTAAACTACTGTCAATGGGAGTTACAGTTAAACGGCTGTCAATGGGAGTTACAGTTAAACTACTGTCAATGGGAGTTACAGTTAAACTACTGTTGATGGTAGTTACAGTTAAACGACTGTAAATGGGAGTTACAGTTAAAGTACTGTCAATGGGAGTTACAGTTAAACTACTGTCAATGGGAGTTACAGTTAAACTACTGTCGATGGGAGTTACAGTTAAACTACTGTCGATGGGAGTTACAGTTAAACTACTGTCAATGGGAGTTACAGTTAAACTACTGTCAATGGGAGTTACAGTTAAACGGCTGTCAATGGGAGTTACAGTTAAACTACTGTCAATGGGAGTTACAGTTAAACTACTGTTGATGGTAGTTACAGTTAAACGACTGTAAATGGGAGTTACAGTTAAACGGCTGTCACTGGGAGTTACAGTTAAACGGCTGTCAATGGGAGTTACAGTTAAACTACTGTCAATGGGAGTTACAGTTAAACTACTGTCAATGGGAGTTACAGTTAAACTACTGTCAATGGGAGTTACAGTTAAACTACTGTCAATGGGAGTTACAGTTAAACTACTGTCAATGGGAGTTACAGTTAAACTACTGTCAATGGGAGTTACAGTTAAACTACTGTCAATGGGAGTTACAGTTAAACTACTGTCAATGGGAGTTACAGTTAAACTACTGTCAATGGGAGTTACAGTTAAACTACTGTCGATGGGAGTTACAGTTAAACTACTGTCAATGGGAGTTACAGTTAAACTACTGTCAATGGGAGTTACAGTTAAACTACTGTCAATGGGAGTTACAGTTAAACGGCTGTCAATGGGAGTTACAGTTAAACTACTGTCAATGGGAGTTACAGTTAAACTACTGTTGATGGTAGTTACAGTTAAACGACTGTAAATGGGAGTTACAGTTAAACGGCTGTCAATGGGAGTTACAGTTAAACTACTGTCAATGGGAGTTACAGTTAAACTACTGTTGATGGTAGTTACAGTTAAACGGCTGTCACTGGGAGTTACAGTTAAACGGCTGTCAATGGGAGTTACAGTTAAAGTATTGTCAATGGGAGTTACAGTTAAACTACTGTCAATGGGAGTTACAGTTAAACTACTGTCAATGGGAGTTACAGTTAAACTACTGTCAATGGGAGTTACAGTTAAACTACTGTCAATGGGAGTTACAGTTAAAGTATTGTGAATGGGAGTTACAGTTAAACTACTGTCAATGGGAGTTACAGTTAAAGTATTGTCAATGGGAGTTACAGTTAAACTACTGTCAATGGGAGTTACAGTTAAACTACTGTCAATGGGAGTTACAGTTAAACTACTGTCAGTGGGAGTTACAGTTAAACTACTGTCAATGGGAGTTACAGTTAATCTACTGTCAATGGGAGTTACAGTTAAAGTATTGTCAATGGGAGTTACAGTTAAACTACTGTCAATGGGAGTTACAGTTAAACTACTGTTGATGGTAGTTACAGTTAAAGTATTGTCAATGGGAGTTACAGTTAAACTACTGTCAATGGGAGTTACAGTTAAACGGCTGTCAATGGGAGTTACAGTTAAACTACTGTCAATGGGAGTTACAGTTAAACTACTGTCAATGGGAGTTACAGTTAAAGTATTGTCAATGGGAGTTACAGTTAAACTACTGTCAATGGGAGTTACAGTTAAACTACTGTCAATGGGAGTTACAGTTAAACTACTGTCAATGGGAGTTACAGTTAAACTACTGTCAATGGGAGTTACAGTTAAAGTATTGTCAATGGGAGTTACAGTTAAACTACTGTCAATGGGAGTTACAGTTAAACTACTGTCAATGGGAGTTACAGTTAAACGGCTGTCAATGGGAGTTACAGTTAAAGTATTGTCAATGGGAGTTACAGTTAAACTACTGTCAATGGGAGTTACAGTTAAACTACTGTCAATGGGAGTTACAGTTAAACTACTGTTGATGGTAGTTACAGTTAAAGTATTGTCAATGGGAGTTACAGTTAAACTACTGTCAATGGGAGTTACAGTTAAACGGCTGTCAATGGGAGTTACAGTTAAACTACTGTCAATGGGAGTTACAGTTAAACTACTGTCAATGGGAGTTACAGTTAAAGTATTGTCAATGGGAGTTACAGTTAAACTACTGTCAATGGGAGTTACAGTTAAACTACTGTCAATGGGAGTTACAGTTAAACTACTGTCAATGGGAGTTACAGTTAAACTACTGTCAATGGGAGTTACAGTTAAACTACTGTCGATGGTAGTTACAGTTAAACTACTGTCAATGGGAGTTACAGTTAAACTGCGGCCCTGTCGGTTCGTGCTGGGAGAGATGTAGGCATATACTCCAGGTCTCTAAGCGGGCTTTTGTTTCCACCCTTAGATTACCAAGGAGGATGCTGGTATTTACGAGGTGTTCTTGAAGGACAAGAGAGGCCAAGATGTGAGCAGGTTTGATCTGACAAATGAAGGTAAGTGCTCGAAACATTTAGTAGGAAAACTTTATAATAGGGGGACCTAAAAAGGGGTTTATAAATATCCCATCTTTCTTTGTGGAGTTTGCATGTTCTCCCTGTGACTGTGTGGGTTCCCTCCGGATACTCTGGCTTCCTCCCACCTCCAAAGACATGCACCTGGGGATAAGCCCCTCCCACCTCCAAAGACATGCACCTGGGGATAGGTTGATTGGCAACACCAAATGGTTCCTAGTGTGTGAATGTTGTGTATCTATCTGTGTTGGCCCTGTGATGAGGTGGCGACGTGTCCAGGGTGTACCCCACCTTCTGCCTGAGTGCCAATGGGATAGGCTCCAGCACCCCCTTAACCCTGAAAGGGACAAGCAGTAGGAAATGGATGGATGACTGGATTCGGTGACCAGAGATGAAGCGCTAGCTGTCCAAAGTCGGGACCCGGGGTGGACCACTCATCTGTGCATCAGTTGGGGACATCTCTGCACTGCTATCCTGTCTCCACTCAAGATGATCTCCTGCTGGCCCCACTAAGGACTGGACTCTCACTATTATGTTGGATCCACTATGGACTGGACTCTCACTATTATGTTAGATCCACTCTGGACTGGACTCACACTATTATGTTAGATCCACTATGGACTGGACTCTCACACTATTATGTTAGATCCACTATAGACTGGACTCTCACTATAATATTAGATCCACTATGGACTGGACTCTCACAATATTATGTTAGAACCACTATGGACTGGACTCCCACACTATTATGTTAGATCCACTATGGACTGGACTCTCACTATTATGTTAGATCCACTATGGACTGGACTCTCACTATTATGTTAGATCCACTATGGACTGGACTCTCACTATTATATTAGATCCACTATGGACTGGACTCTCACTATTATGTTATATCCACTATGGACTGGACTCTCACTATTATGTTAGATCCACTATGGACTGGACTCTCACTATTATATTAGATCCACTATGGACTGGACTCTCACTATTATGTTAGATCCACTATGGACTGGACTCTCACACTATTATGTTAGATCCACTATGGACTGGACTCTCACTATTATGTTAGATCCACTATGGACTGGACTCTCACTATTATGTTAGATCCACTATGGACTGGACTCTCACTATTATGTTAGATCCACTATGGACTGGACTCTCACTATTATGTTAGATCCACTATGGACTGAACTCTCACTATTATATTAGATCCACTATGGACTGGACTCTCACTATTATGTTATATCCACTATGGACTGGACTCTCACTATTATGTTAGATCCACTATGGACTGGACTCTCACTATTATGTTAGATCCACTATGGACTGGACTCTCACTATTATGTTAGATCCACTATGGACTGGACTCTCACTATTATGTTAGATCCACTATGGACTGGACTCTCACTATTATGTTAGATCCACTATGGACTGGACTCTCACTATTATGTTAGATCCACTATGGACTGGACTCTCACAATATTATGTTAGATCCACTATGGACTGGACTCCCACACTATTATGTTAGATCCACTATGGACTGGACTCTCACTATTATGTTAGATCCACTATGGACTGGACTCTCACTATTATGTTAGATCCACTATGGACTGGACTCTCACAATATTATGTTAGATCCACTATGGACTGGACTCCCACACTATTATGTTAGATCCACTATAGACTGGACTCTCACACTGTTATGTTAGATCCACTATGGACTGGACTCCCACACTATTATGTTAGATCCACTATAGACTGGACTCTCACACTATTATGTTAGATCCACTATGGACTGGACTCTCACAATATTATGTTAGATCCACTATGGACTGGGCTCTCACTATTATGTTAGATCCACTATGGACTGGACTCTCACTATTATGTTAGATCCACTATGGACTGAACTCTCACTATTATATTAGATCCACTATGGACTGGACTCTCACTATTATGTTATATCCACTATGGACTGGACTCTCACTATTATGTTAGATCCACTATGGACTGGACTCTCACTATTATGTTAGATCCACTATGGACTGGACTCTCACTATTATGTTAGATCCACTATGGACTGGACTCTCACTATTATGTTAGATCCACTATGGACTGGACTCTCACAATATTATGTTAGATCCACTATGGACTGGACTCCCACACTATTATGTTAGATCCACTATGGACTGGACTCTCACTATTATGTTAGATCCACTATGGACTGGACTCTCACTATTATGTTAGATCCACTATGGACTGGACTCTCACAATATTATGTTAGATCCACTATGGACTGGACTCCCACACTATTATGTTAGATCCACTATAGACTGGACTCTCACACTATTATGTTAGATCCACTATGGACTGGACTCTCACAATATTATGTTAGATCCACTATGGACTGGACTCTCACTATTATGTTAGATCCACTATGGACTGGACTCTCACTATTATATTAGATCCACTATGGACTGGACTCTCACTATTATGTTAGATCCACTATGGACTGGACTCTCACACTATTATGTTAGATCCACTATGGACTGGACTCTCACTATTATGTTAGATCCACTATGGACTGGACTCTCACTATTATGTTAGATCCACTATGGACTGGACTCTCACTATTATGTTAGATCCACTATGGACTGGACTCTCACTATTATGTTAGATCCACTATGGACTGAACTCTCACTATTATATTAGATCCACTATGGACTGGACTCTCACTATTATGTTATATCCACTATGGACTGGACTCTCACTATTATGTTAGATCCACTATGGACTGGACTCTCACTATTATGTTAGATCCACTATGGACTGGACTCTCACTATTATGTTAGATCCACTATGGACTGGACTCTCACTATTATGTTAGATCCACTATGGACTGGACTCTCACTATTATGTTAGATCCACTATGGACTGGACTCTCACTATTATGTTAGATCCACTATGGACTGGACTCTCACAATATTATGTTAGATCCACTATGGACTGGACTCCCACACTATTATGTTAGATCCACTATGGACTGGACTCTCACTATTATGTTAGATCCACTATGGACTGGACTCTCACTATTATGTTAGATCCACTATGGACTGGACTCTCACAATATTATGTTAGATCCACTATGGACTGGACTCCCACACTATTATGTTAGATCCACTATAGACTGGACTCTCACACTATTATGTTAGATCCACTATGGACTGGACTCCCACACTATTATGTTAGATCCACTATAGACTGGACTCTCACACTATTATGTTAGATCCACTATGGACTGGACTCTCACAATATTATGTTAGATCCACTATGGACTGGGCTCTCACTATTATGTTAGATCCACTATGGACTGGACTCTCACTATTATGTTAGATCCACTATGGACTGAACTCTCACTATTATATTAGATCCACTATGGACTGGACTCTCACTATTATGTTATATCCACTATGGACTGGACTCTCACTATTATGTTAGATCCACTATGGACTGGACTCTCACTATTATGTTAGATCCACTATGGACTGGACTCTCACTATTATGTTAGATCCACTATGGACTGGACTCTCACTATTATGTTAGATCCACTATGGACTGGACTCTCACAATATTATGTTAGATCCACTATGGACTGGACTCCCACACTATTATGTTAGATCCACTATGGACTGGACTCTCACTATTATGTTAGATCCACTATGGACTGGACTCTCACTATTATGTTAGATCCACTATGGACTGGACTCTCACAATATTATGTTAGATCCACTATGGACTGGACTCCCACACTATTATGTTAGATCCACTATAGACTGGACTCTCACACTATTATGTTAGATCCACTATGGACTGGACTCTCACAATATTATGTTAGATCCACTATAGACTGGACTCTCACACTATTATGTTAGATCCACTATGGACTGGACTCTCACTATTATGTTAGATCCACTATGGACTGGACTCTCACTATTATGTTAGATCCACTATGGACTGGACTCTCACAATATTATGTTAGATCCACTATAGACTGGACTCTCACACTATTATGTTAGATCCACTATGGACTGGACTCTCACACTATTATGTTAGATCCACTATGGACTGGACTCTCACTATTATGTTAGATCCACTATAGACTGGACTCTCACACTATTATGTTAGATCCACTATGGACTGGACTCTCACAATATTATGTTAGATCCACTATGGACTGGACTCTCACACTATTATGTTAGATCCACTATGGACTGGACTCTCACAGTATTATGTTAAATCCACTATGGACTGGACTGTCACTATTATGTTAGATCCACTATGGACTGGATTCTCACTATTATGTTAGATCCACTATGGACTAGACTCTCACTATTATGTTGGATCCACTATGGACTGGACTCTCACTATTATGTTAGATCCACTATGGACTGGACTCTCACACTATTATGTTAGATCCACTATGGACTGGACTCTCACACTATTATGTTAGAACCACTATGGACTGGACTCTCACTATTATGTTAGATCCACTATGGACTGGACTCTCACTATTATGTTAGATCCACTATAGACTGGACTCTCACACTATTATGTTAGATCCACTATGGACTGGACTCTCACACTATTATGTTAGATCCACTCAACGTCCATTGCACCGGTCACCCTAGGGGTGGGGTCCCCACATCTGCAGTGCCCTCCAAGGTTTCTCATTGTCATCCCATTGGGTTGAGTTTTTCCTTGCCCTGATGTGGGATCTGAGCCGTGGTTGTGGTTGTGGCTTGTGCAGCCCTTTGAGACACTCGTGATTTAGGGCTATATAAGTAAACATTGATTGATTGATAGTAGTTTACATACCCGGCAGCTGTACTTTCTTTTTATTCTGGTTTATAAATGCATGGCACATGTGGAAGACATCCATATTGCTATCACAAGACATTGCATCATTCTATTGAAGACATCTACCACGTCACATGGTGGTATCAGAGGGGAGATTTTACAGAGGGCATGGCAGCTGTGGACAACATCTACCAAGAGACGCATGGTTGTATCAGAAGATGCTGCATAACTTTACAGATGCCATGTCAGCATCTTTGTGCCAGGGGGTGGAATCATAGAACTGAGCACAGCTTTACAAGTCCAATGGCGTAGTCAGGACATATTAAAAGTACGAAGCATTTAATTTAGGTGAGGCATCAATTAGATCAGGGGTCACCAACCTTTTTGAAACCAAGAGCTACTTCATTGGTACTGATTAATGCGAAGGGCTACCAGTTTGATACACACTTAAATACATTGCCAGAAATAGCCAATTTGCTTAATTTACCTTTAATAAATAAATCTATATATATAAAAAATGGGTATTTCTGTCTGTGATTCCGTCGTACATTTTTTTTCCTTTTACGGAAGGTTTTCTGTAGATGAAAAAAACACTTAATTGAACGGTTTAAAAGAGGAGAAAACACACCAAAAAATTAAAATTAAATTTTCAAACATAGTTTATCTTCAATTTCGACTCCTTTAAAATTCAAAATTCTACCGAAAAAAAGAAGAGAAGAACTAACTCATTCGAAACTTTTTGAAAAAGTTAAAAAAGTAATTTATGGAACATCTTTAGTAATTTTTCCTGATTAAGAGTAATTTTAGAATTTTGATGACATATTTTAAATAGGTTAAAATCCAATCTGCACTTTGTTAGAATATATAACAAATTGGACCAAGCTATATTTCATAATTTCTTCTGGATTTTCCAGAACAAAAATTTTAAAAGAAATTCAAAAGACTTTGAAATAAGATTGAAATTTGATTCTATAGATTTTCTAGATGTTTCAGAATATTTTTTTTTATTTTAATCATGATAACTTTGAAGAAATATTTCACAAATATTCTTCGTCGAAAAAACAGAAGCCAAATAGACGAATTAAATTAAAATGTATTTATTATTCTTTACAATAAAAAAAATAAATTTACTTGAACATTGATTTAAATTGTCAGAAAAAAAGGAGGAAGGAATTTAAAACGTTAAAAGGTATATATGTGTTTAAAAATCCTAAAATCATTTTTAAGGTTGTATTTTTTTCTCTAAAATTGTCTTTCTGAAAGTTATAAGAAGGAAAGTAAAAAAATAAATGAATTTATTTAAACAAGTGAAGAACAAGTCTTTAAAATATTTTCTTGGATTTTCAAATTCTATTTGAGTTTTGTCTCTCTTAGAATTAAAAATGTCGAGCAAAGCGAGACCAGCTTGCTAGTAAATAAATACAATTTAAAAAATAGAGGCAGCTCACTGGTAAGTGCTGCTATTTGAGCTATTTTTAGAACAGGCCAGCGGGCGACTCATCTGGTCCTTACGGGCTACCTGGTGCCCGCGTTGGTGACCCCTGAATTAGAGCGAAGGTGACGATTTGTAAACCCTTGCAAGTGTCCCCTTATTGCAAAGTGTGTGTGCTGTGGTAAATAAAGGATCAGACATGACTTGATGCACATTCCCCTGCAGGCTACAAGGCTGTCATGAACGAGCTGTTCAGGGTGATCGGTAAGCACTCCTCAGAGATGCTGAAAAATGTTTTTTTTTTATTACTAATGTCATTAAACACTTCCGTCGTTCCCTCTTCCAGCCAACTCGTCGTCCCAAATCGAAGTCCTGAGCACGGAACACGGCATCATCCTCTACTCGGCGGTCACGTACTACCACCAGGACCAGCGCGTGGGCTGGCTGCACAAGTACGTCCCATCGACACGATGGCCCGGCGGCCCCCCGGCTGATGGTGTCTTTGTTCCTCCGCCAAGGGACGCCAAGATCTCGGCCTCAGAGAGAGTCAAGTCGGGAGTGACGGGTGAGCAGCTGTGGCTGAAGATCAACGAGCCCACCGAGAGGGACAAGGGCAAGTACACCATGGACGTGTTTGACGGCAAGGACGGCGTCAAGCGTGTGTTCGACCTGAGTGGCCGGGGTGAGTTGCATCTTTCGGAAACAAGGACTCCTTCCTAATTCTAAGAGATTATTCATCTGTAAATGATTCCCGTGCAGCTTGGGAGGAAGCCTTTGAGGAATTCCAGAGACTGAAGTGAGTAGAAGAAGTGGAGCTAAGTGTGCTTCTGGTGCAGCCTGCATGAACTCACAATGTCCTCCTCCTCTGCCATCACGTGACACTGCATTTCCTGCCTTTGTGTTTACTGCATGCATTTTTTTATTCACGACGCTTCTGACACTGTTGCTCTCCTTCCTTCCGCAGGGCGGCAGCCATCGCGGAGAGAAGTAAGTTTATATTTACTAACTGTAGGAGCCTAAAGGCTATTTAGGTTCATTTATATTACAAACCCCGTTTCCATATGAGTTGGGAAATTGTGTTAGATGTAAATATAAACAGAATACAATGATTTGCAAATCATTTTCAAGCCATATTCAGTTGAATATGCTACAAAGACAACATATTTCATGTTCAAACTAATGAACTTTATTTTTTTTTGCAAATAATCATTAACTTTATTATTTGATGCCAGCAACACGTGATAAGTTGAGAAAGTTGGCAATAAATACTGATAAAGTTGAGGAATGCTCATCAAACACTTATTGGGAACAGGTGGGTGCCATGATTGGCTATAAAAACAGCTTCCCAAAAAATGCTCAGTCTTTCACAAGAAAGGATGGGGCGAGGTACACCCCTTTGTCCACAACTGTGTGAGCAAGTAGTCAAACAGTTTAAGAACAACATTTCTCAAAGTGCAATTGCAAGAAATTTAGGGATTTCAACATCTACGCTCCATAATATCATCAAAAGGTTCAGAGAATCTGGAGAAATCACTCCACGTAAGCGGCATGGCCGGAAACCAACATTGAATGACCGTGACCTTCGATCCCTCAGGCGGTACTGCATCAAAAACCGACATCAATCTCTAAAGGATATCACCACATGGGCTCAGGAACACTTCAGAAAACCACTGTCACTTAATACAGTTGGTTGCTACATCTGTAAGTGCAAGTTAAAGCTCTACTATGCAAAGCGAAAGCCATTTATCAACAACATCCAGAAACGCCGCCGGCTTGTCTGGGCCCGAGATCATCTAAGATGGACTGATGCAAAGTGGAAAAGTGTTCTGTGTTCTGAGGAGTTCACATTTGAAATTGTTTTTGGAAATATTCGACATTGTGTCATCTGAACCATAGGGGGAGCGAACCATCCTGACTGTTATTGACGCAAAGTTCAAAAGCCAGCATGTGTGATGGTATGGGGGTGCATTAGTGCCCAAGGCATGGGTAACTTACACATCTGTGAAGGCACCATTAATGCTGAAAGGTACATACAGGTTTTGGAACAACATATGCTGCCATCTAAGTGCCGTCTTGTTTATGGACGCCCCTGCTTATTTCAGCAAGACAATGCCAAGCCACATTCAGCATGTGTTACAACAGCGTGGCTTCGTAAAAAAAAGATTGCGGGTACTTTCCTGACCCGCCTGCATTCCAGACCTGTCTCCCATGGAAAATGTGTGGCGCATTATGAAGCGTAAAATATCGCAGCGTTGAAGGACTGAAGCTCTACATAAAACAAGAATGGGAAAGAATTCCACTTTCAAAGCTTCAACAATTAGTTTCCTCAGTTCCCAAACATTTATTGAGTGTTGTTAAAAGAAAAGGTGATGTAACACAGTGATGTACATGCCCTTTCCCAACTACTTTGGCACGTGTTGGAGCCATGAAATTCTAAGTCAATTATTATTTGCAAAAAATAAATAACATTTATGAGTTTGAACATCAAATATGTTGTCTTTGTAGCATATTCAACTGAATATGGCTTGAAAAGGATTTGCAAATCATTGTATTCTGTTTATATTTACATCTAACACCATTTCCCAACTCATATGGAAACAGAGCTTGTAGATAGATAGATAGATAGATAGATAGATAGATAGATAGTACTTTATTGATTCTTTTAGGAGAGGTCCTTCAGGAAAATTAAAATTCCAGCAGCAGTTTACAGAGTTGAGATCAATTTAAAAAGTAAATAATGGGGGTATAAATGGAAACAAAAATATTACAACAAGAATAAAAATATTACAGTAAAATACGAATATAACAAGAGAAACTAGGCAGTAGTGAGCATGTTATGAAAAAGTATTGCACTGTTGTTGTGCATCCCCTGTCATCCTAGTACCCAAACCCCGCCCCCGTTGTACAGTCTAATGGCGTGTGGGACAAATTAGTTTTTGAGTTGGAAGGTGCTTTATGTTTATTCAGCCAAAAGGGGACTTGTCAGGTTCAAACACTGATGACATCTATTAAACAAGACAAAAAGCAAGAAATTAAAGAGAAACAGAATTAAATTTGGCTCATTTGAGGAGAGACATCAGTTCTGTACTCTTGTAAAGTGTCACCATGCTCTGACGAAAGATTGTACGCCTCCTCTTTCATTTGGACTTTCCCTGATTACGTGGCAACAGCTGTTTCTAAGGGAGGGGGGTCGTAAACAGCCATTGCCTTTGATTACAAACAGTACAAAGAAAAGGGACAGCGTGGCGCAGTGGAAGAGTGGCCGTGCGCAACCCAAGGGTCCCTGGTTCAATCCCCACCTAGTACAAACCTCGTCACATCCGTTGTGTCCTGAGTAAGACACTTCACCCTTGCTCCTGATGGGTGCTGGTTAGTGCATTGCATGGCAGCTCCCTCCATCAGTGTGTGAATGTGTGTGTGAATGGGTAAATGTGGAAGTAGTGTCAAAAGCGCTTTGAGTACCTTGAAGGTAGAAAAGCGCTATACAAGTAGAATAGAATAGAATAGAGTTTTATTGTCATTATTGCAATGAACAGGTTCAAAGAACAACGAAATTGGAGCAGCTCCTCCTAAGGTGCATATACAATTTATCATTATTATTTATTATAAAACAGTTCAAATGAAAGGTTGCCTGGAGGGGAGTCTGGTCCTGCTTCCTCTCCGCTTTGTAGTTCTTGGGTCAAGACACAATCTTTTTGTGGATTACAATACATCAAAGAAACAGAACACCTTCATGTTGCTTCCCATCCGACACAGTGCAGTTTTACAAGCCTTCTCCTTGGTAGGATCAAAGACAGCTTTTGTCTTCTCGCCGGGAACTTATGGCAACACAAAGTTTTGTGATAACTTAGACATAATTATTCCGACAGGATTATTCACTTTATTTAACCCTTTTATGGTGTTCGGGTCTGTGGGACCCGTTTTCTTTTTCTATTAAAAAATATATGATGCATATATAATTTTTCAAACTGAGATTCATTGACTTTGGCTCATATTCTGTGAAGAACATGTATCAGAATACATTTAATGACCACACACCATACCCCCCCCCCCCTATACATTTATACTACATATAAGATGTCCGGGTCCACTGGACCCGGGGCTAATAGAAGTGTGGGAATTGATGTTCTGTGTACTAGACTGGCCTGCCCGTAGTCCAGACCTGTCTCCCATTGAAAATGTGAAGGCAAAAATATGAAACGGAAGACTGTTGAACAACTTAAGCTGTACATTAAGCAAGAATGGGAAATAATTCCACTTCAAAAATGTGTCTCCTCAGTTCCCAAACCTTTACTGAGTGTTGTTAAAAGAAAAGGCCATGTAACACACTGGTAAAAATAAGTTGATGAATATTTGTCTTGGCAGTCTTGTCAATTGAATATAAGTTGACAAGGATTTGCAAATCATTGTATTCTCTTTTTATTTACTTATTAGGCAACGTAACAACTTCACTGCTTTTGGCTTGTGCAATATCACGCCTCAGGAATATTAACGACCAAAATGGAGCCACAAACACAATCTCGTTTAGGGCCACAAAAATCTTAGGGCGGTTAATTCATTACATTGGCTTAGTGGCATCAACTGTTGTCGTTTGTCACCCCAAGAAGACGGAGTGTATTCCATCGAGTCATTTTGTAATCAAGAGATTAGTCTGGGCACAACAAATATTAGCAACTTATTCCACTTTAAGGATGACATACGGTATTTCCTTGAATTGCCGCTAGGGTGCTAATTAATTTAAAACCTCTTCTCACTCCGGCGCTCACCAAAGGCATGCGATAAATTTAGGCCTGCGCTTAAAAATTTGAGTGTGATGTAAGGATACCATCATGAAAAGCACATTTAATTAAAAAAACGTTATTATGTTCTTACCTTTTACTTATAAATGAAGTCCATGCGCAGCTCCTTCTGCTCAAAAGCATCGATAACTTGTTTATAGAAGTCTTCCTTATCTTTCTTCAGTTTTAAAAGTCTGTCTCGATGGAGACAGACTCACTATTACCTCCTGCTTCGATTGAAAGTCCAGTTTAATAAACTGTTTTATTTTAGATATGTAATCCTCCATGTTAAAAGTGCAAGCGAGAGGAAAAAATAAACGATCGCTGCTCACTCTTGCTGCTTGTTGTCACTTCTTCTGCAGCCGAGTAGTCGCAAGAAGGATCACTAGCGCCCTCTACCACCAGGAGGCGGGAGTCATTTAATGACTCATATTTGACACACGCAGCTACGGTATATTAATAAATGATAAATGATAAATGGGTTGTACTTGTATAGCGCTTTTCTACCTTCAAGGTACTCAAAGCGCTTTGACACTACTTCCACATTTACCCATTCACACACACATTCACACACTGATGGAGGGAGCTGCCATCCAAGGCGCCAACCAGCACCCATCAGGAGCAAGGGTGAAGTGTCTTGCTCAGGACACAACGGACGTGACGAGGTTGGTTCTAGGTGGGATTTGAACCAGGGACCCTCGGGTTGCGCACGGCCACTCTTCCACTGCGCCACGCCGTCCCTATCAAACATAGCTGCTTACTGTTCTTTTTAGCATATTCAAAAGCCTGGACCTTAAATCCTACTGAATAGGTCTTAATCTTCTTCCCTTTATTTGATTTCAAATGATTGAAATCAGCCTCCTCCATTTTGAAAATGATGACAGGTGAAGTGTCACTCGTGACGTGACGAGTTTGACCCGGCGGAAATTCTAGGTTGGCGCATACTATATACCCGGCGGCAATTCAAGGAAATACGGGAAAGCCACTCCACCTCTTGTAAACAAACACTTGACTGATGGCCGCGTCTTGTATTTGTCCAGATCGCGCTCGCGTCATTGGAGGCCTGCCAGATGTGGTTGCCATCCAAGAAGGCAAGGTAAATAACACACACTCTATTATTGCAGTCATATAACTTTCTCATTACAGTCCTATAACTCTCTTATTGCAGTCCTCTAACTCTCTTATTACAGTCCTCTAACTCCCTTATTACAGTCCTATAACTCTCTTATTACAGTCCTATAACTCTGTTATTACAGTCCTATAACTCCCTTATTACAGTCCTATAAACGCTACTATACCGCCTGGGTTGTTAAAGATGTCGTCCAACATCTTTGCAGTCGCTCAACCTGACCGGCAACGTGTGTGGTGATCCCACGCCTGAGGTCAGCTGGACCAAGAACGAGAGAGAACTGGTCTCCGACGAGCGCTACCTGCTGAAGTTTGAGCACGGCAAGTTCGCCAGCATCACCATCAACGCCGTCAGCAGGGCCGACTCGGGCAAGTACGCCCTGGTGGTGAAGAACAAGTACGGCACGGAGGCCGGCGTGTTCACGGTCAGCGTCTACAACCCCGAGGACGAGGAGAAGGAAGGAGGGGGCAAGTAGATGAGAGCTGCTCTATAAAATAAAGACACACACAGTAGAGACCACCTTCTGTCTTTATTCTGCCGGGACTTGTGTGCTTGGTCTTTGATGATTGACAGCAGAAAGGAAAGCGAGGCATGTTTGTGGCGGTGTTTCAGATAACCTTTGACCCCTGAAAGTAGGTCAGCTTAAAGAACTGTACAGTAAAATCTGTTTGTGTTGTGTTGGTGGCGAGCTTTATGGAGGGGGCGGAGCCAAGCCAGAGTTGACTTTGTAGAAATGGTGCCCCGAGGCGGGCTGCGGTCACGTGAGCGCCACCTGCTGAGATGTGAGACCGTGGAGAGGGAACTTTGTGTGTCCACAGCCAGGAAGTGACATTGTTGTGTTTGATGGTCTTCTAGTTCAGTGTTTTGCAACCTTTTTGGAACCAAGGCACATTTTTTGGCGTTTTGAGGCATCATCAATAAACGAAACTCAGTTGACAGTAAAAAAGTGGTTATGGCAATTGTTGGATATTGTCAGGTCTTGTGATCATGTTTGGTTTAGTTATGTTCTGTTTTGCTTAAGACCAGAGGTGGGTAGGGTAGCCAGAAATTGTACTCAAGTAAGAGTACTGTTACTTTAGAGATGTGTTACTCAAGTAAAAGTAAGGAGTAGTCACCCAAATATTTACTTGAGTAAAAGTAAAAAGTATGTTGTGAAAAAACTACTCAAGTACTGAGTAACTGATGAGTAACCTGTTTGTTTAATGATTACGGCAACAAGTAATGCACAAAAACATAAAAATAGCAATGAGCAAATTCAGAGCCAGGAATATCTCTTAAGCAACTAAAACAATAATATATATTAAATAATAATACATTAAAATAAAATAAAAAAATGGCACATTGAGCCACGATAACTTAACAGCACCATAGCCTCAGTAGGCATTCATTGATTTGATTGATTAATTAATACTTTTATTAGTAGATTGCACAGTACAGTACATATTCCGTACAATTGACCACTAAATGGTAACACCCCAATAAGTTTTTTAACGTTTATCAATTACTTAGTAAATGACCAAGTCGAGGTGATCTACCTCATATATACATACACACACACATCATTTATACACACACATATCATACATACACACACACATCATTTATACACACACATATCATACATACACACACACATCATTTATACACACACAAATCATACATACACACACAAATCATATATATATATATATATATACACATATATATATATATATACAGTGTATCATTTATATTTATTTATTTTGCCGTTTTTGTTGACATGTTGAAGGTGTTTTAATGAATATACATGCATGTTTAACTTATAGATTCCTATATTTCATGAAGACAAGAATATAAGTTGGTGTATTACCTGATTCTGATGACTTGCATTGATTGGAATCAGACGTCCAAGATTTCAAATGGAGGAGAAAAAAGTTCCTCTTTTCTGTCTAATACTTCATGAAAGTTGTTGGTTTTTGGCATCTTATTTGTCCAGCTTCCATATTGGTTTTATACACTTTACAAGAAATACATTGGCGGCAAACTCCGTAGCTTGCTAGCTTGTTTGCGCTGGCTTTCGGAGACTCTTATTTTGTTAGTGCAGGCGCGATGGAGCGGCACTTTTATTGTGAAAACAGGAACTGTGCGATCAGTCTTTAGGCTTTTGACGGGAAGTACGGTTGAAATAAAAAGTGCCTTTTTTCCTTTACACTTTTTATTGATTAATTGATTGATTGAAACTTTTACTATTAGATTGCACAGTACAGTACATATTCTGCACAATTGACCACTAAATGGTAACACCCCAATAAGTTTTTCAACTTGTATAAATCGGGTCATGTGACCGCCTGGCTCTGTTTGATTGGTCCAACATCACCAGTGACTGCATGTGATTGGTGAAACTCAGGCATGTGTAGATTCTACTTTGAAGCTCTGTCATTACCAAAACAAACATTAATAGATCGATAAAAAAAGTAGCGAGTAGCGACCTGATTGTAGATAAATGGAGCGGAGTAAAAGTAGCGTTTCTTCTCTATAAATATACTCAAGTAAAAGTAAAAGTATGTTGCATAAAAACTACTCTTAGATGTACAATTTATCCCAAAAGTTACTCAAGTAAATGTAACGGAGTAAATGTAGCGCGTTACTACCCACCTCTGCTTAAGACTCCATTGTTTCCTGTTTTTGCGCTTCCTTGTTTGCCTTGTTACCATGCCAACCAATTGTCAGAGTTAGTTTTTGACGAACCCCAAGTTGCAGAGAAAAAGGCAGGCATTGAATAAAAAAAAACATGGTTTTAATTTAAAATACTAAAACAAAACCAAACAAAAAGCACACATGAGGCAAATAACTGTCAGTCTTGCTCCTGACAGTTTGTCAATGTTTTAGTTTTTTTCTCTGCATTTGTCTGTTTCATGTGTTTAGTATTTCCTGTCTTTTAGTTCCTGTCAAGCGCTCTTAATTTGTCAGCTTCCTGTCTTGTTCCCTGAGTGCTGTGTTCCTTCTCAGTGTGTTTAGTATTTCCTGTCCTTAGTTCCTGTCTAGTGCTCTTATTTTGTCAGCTTCCTGTCTTGTTCCCTTATTGCTGTGTTCCCCTTCAGCTGCGGCTGATTGGGACCTGGCCACACCTGTTGCCAATCAGCCCGCACCTATTTGTACCTCCTTTGTCTTGTGTCAGTTGCTGGATTATTGTATTGTCATTTGTGTTGTCTTGTCGTGTGATGTGTTATCGCTCCTGTCGTGTCGTACCTTGTCTTTGCAGCGTAGCGGTAAGCTATATTCAGTTGATGTTTGTAGCTTACTGTTTTTTGTTCCCTGCTTCCGTTTTATTTTTCATTATACAAGCACGACTTCTGTTTGCCTGTTCGCTACCCGCTAGCTTCCACGCTAAGCTCCTGTTCGTTATTTTCTAGCTCCCAGACTAGCTCCTTTTGTTTGATTATCCGCCTCGTGCGCGCTTTTTGTTTGTACACTTTTGGTTTTGTTTTTGTCTTAGTATTGAATTAAGTCATGTTTTCTCATTCCATGCCTGCCTCCATCTCTGCATCTTGGGGTTCGTCACCAAATAACTGGCAATAACAAACTAGGCTATGAACAAACAAAGACTGGAAGCAGGGGACAAAAAACAGTAAGCTACACAAAGCGACCAAATATAGCTTACTGCTCCGCTGCACCCCCACGTCAGGTGCGACAATACAGAAGTGACGTGCAATACAATAATCCAGCCCTGACTGGAGGAGAAAACAGGTTTAAAATTGGAATCGGGCTGATTGACACCAGGTGTGGCCAGGTGCCAATCAGCCGCAGCTGAGGGAAAACCGCGCTCAGGGAGAAAGACAGGAAGCTGACAAAATAAGAGCACTAGACAGGAACTAAGGCCAGGAAATACTAAACACACTGAGAAGGAACACAGCACTCAGGGAACAAGACAGGAAGCTGACAAATTAAGAGCACTTGACAGGAACTAAAAGTGAAGTGAAGTGAAGTCAATTATATTTATATAGCGCTTTTCTCTAGTGACTCAAAGCGCTTTACATAGTGAAACCCAATATCTAAGTTACATTTAAACCAGTGTGGGTGGCACTGGGAGCAGGTGGGTAAAGTGTCTTGCCCAAGGACACAACGGCAGTGACTAGGGTGGCAGAAGTGGGAATCGAACCTGAAAAGCGCTGACAGGAAATACTACACACAGAGGAAAAAACTAAAACACAAACAAACTGTCAGGGGCAAACCTGACACCAATTAGTTTTCCCCTTGTCGCCATGTCACGCACCTGTTTTCACTAATCACCACAGTATTATTTAAGCCACAGTTGCCAGGTAGTCAGCCTGGCGACACCACCCTCGACAAACCCATGATATCCATGCTGCCTTTTTTCATAACCTTTTCTCGGTCACAGTAAGTGTTTTCGTTTTAGTTGTTCATAGTTCTGCCATTGTGCAAGTTTTAGTTTAGGTCTACAGTTTTGCCTTAGCACCAGTTTTGTTTTCACAGCCAAGTTTTTGTTCCTCCTTGTGAGCGCCTTTTGTTTGTTCCTGTTTTGAGTTTAGATTAAATTATGTCCTTACCTTCACGCCGTCTCCGTTTCAATCACTTTGCACCTCGGGACAAACAACCCTCACCATAGTCCACGCCTTATGACTTTAAAGCATAACCACGCATGCATGACTATAGCTCTTCTCTCAAAGAAGGTGTACTGTCACCACCTGTCACATCACGCCCTGGCTTATTTTCACTTTTTTGATGTTTCCTGTGTGTAGTGTTTTACTTCTTGTCTTGCGCTCCTATTTTGGTGACTTTTTTCTTTTTTCGGGTATTTTCCTGTAGCAGTTTCATGTCTTCTTTTAACGATATTTCCCGCATCTACTTTGTTTTAGCAATTAAGAATATTTCCGTTGTTTTTATCCTTCTTTGTGGGGACATTGTTGATTGTCATGTCATGTTCGGATGTACTTTGTGGACGCCATCTTTGCTCCACAGTAAGTCTTTGCTGTCGTCCAGCATTCTGTTTTTGTTTACTTTGTAGCTAGTTTTGTTTGTTTTGTTCTGCATAGCCTTCCCTAAGCTTCAATGCCTTTTCTTAGGGGCACTCACCTGTTTTTTTTTTTTTTTGGTTTAAGCATTAGACACCTTTTTACCTGCACACTGCCTCCCGCTGTTTCCGACATCTACAAAGCAATTAACTACCGGCTGCCACCTACTGATATGGAAGAGTATTACACGGTTACTCTGCTGAGCTCTAGACAGCAAAGACACTTAACAACAACAACACATCATTTGCAGACTATAATTGCTGGTTTGCAAAAAATATTTTTAACCCAAATAGTTGAAATTAGATCTCCCACGGCACACTAGTGTTGAAAAACACCATTCTAGGTTAGGGTTAGGGCCCCTTTTGGAATACTGACACTTTCAGTTTGAATTTTAAGACATGTATTGGCAGAAAACTAAAAGGGTGATTTGTTGATGAGTCATTTGATCACATGCATATGTGAATGGACAAATATTTAAAAATAATAGATTTTCTTTGTAAAAGCACTTTACATTGTGCAAACAACCTCAAAGTGCTACAGTGCATTAAAAAACAAACAAAACTATACATCCATCCATCCATTTTCTATACCGCTTGTCCCTTTTGGGGTCCCAGGGGTGCTGGAGCCTATCTCAGCTGCACTCGGGCAGAAGGTGGGGTACACCCTGGACAAGTCGAAACCTCATCACAGGGCCAACACAGATAGACAACATTCACACACTAGGGACCATTTAGTGTTGCCAATCAACCTTTCCCCAGGTGCATGTCTTTGGAGGTGGGAGGGGCCTATCCCCAGGTGCGTGTCTTTGGAGGTGGGAGGGGCCTATCCCCAGGTGCATGTGTTTGGAGGCGGGAGGAAGCCAGAGTACCAGAAAGATCCCGAGCCTGGGATTGAACTCAGGACCTTCGTATTGTGAGGCAAATGCACTAACCCCTATGCCAATAAAAACTAGAACAGCCTGATAGCTAGAACTAGCACACATATATCTAAAAAAAAAAGAGGCTTTCTTAAAAAGAAGGGTTTTTAAGCCTTTTTTTTTTATTGCATCCACAGTCTGTGGTACCCTCAGGTGGTCAGGGAGAGCGTTCCACAGACTGGGAGCGGCGGAACAGAAAGCCGGTCTCCCATTGTTCGGAGCTTTGTCCTCGGAGGTTGGAGGTGGTTAGCCTGTCTGGAGCGGAGGTGTGGTGTGAAGGATTTGGGGGTAAGCAGTTCTTTGAGGTAGAGGGAGGCATTGGTGAGTTAGTAGGGAGACTTTGTATTCAATTCTGAGTGGAACAGGAAGCCAGTGAAGGGATTTGAGAACTGGTGTGACTGCGGCTTCTGGAACTTGACAAGAAGTGAGTTGCAGTAGTCTAGCCTGGAGGAGACAAGGGTGTGGACAAGCCTCTCTTTGCTGTGTGTGTGTGTGTGTGTGTGCGTGTGTGTGTGTGTGTGTGTGTGGACAAACTAAACGTACACTGTGTGTGTGATAGGAGAGGCAGGTAGCAGTATTTCAGCTGCTCACGAGGATGATTTACTTATTAGAGAGATTTCAGCACAACAGCTTTTTACTGATGTAGTTGACCATGGTGTACACCAGGGGTCACAAACACCAGGTCGTCCGTAAGGACCAGATGAGTCGCCCGCTGGTCTGTTCTAAAAATAGCTCAAATAGCAGCACTTACCAGTGAGCTGCCTTTATTTTTAAATTGTATTTATTTACTAGCAAGCTGGTATCGCTTTGCTCGACATTTTTAATTCTAAGAGAGACAAAACTCAAATAGAATTTAAAAATCCAAGAAAATATTTTCAAGACTTGGTCTTCACTTGTTTAAATAAATTCATTTATTTCTTTACATTGTTTCTTATAACTTTCAGAAAGACAATTTTAGAGAAAAAATACAACTTTAAAAATGATTTTAGGATTTTTAAACACATATACCTTTTTACCTTTTAAATTCCTTCCTCTTCTTTCCTGACAATTTAAATCAATGTTCAAGTATTTTTTTTTTTTTACTGTAAAAAAATAATAAATACATTTTAATTTAATTCTTCATTTTAGCTTTTGTTTTTTCGACCAAGAATATTTGTGAAATATTTCTTCAAACTAATTATGATTAAAATTCCCAAAAAATATTCTGGCAAATCTAGAAAATCTGTAGAACCAAATTGAAATATTATTTCAAAGTCTTTTGAATTTCTTTAAAAAAAATTTGTTATGGAAAATCTATAAAAAATAATGATTTGTCTTTGTTAGAAATATAGCTTGGTCCAATTTGTTATATATTCTAACAAAGTGCAGATTTGATTTTAACCTATTTAAAACATGTCATCAAAATTCTAAAATTAATCTTAATCAGGAAAAATTACTAATGGTGTTACATAAATTTTGTTTTAAATTTTTTCAAAAAGATTCGAATTAGCTAGTTTTTCTCTTCTTTTTTTCGGTTGAATTTTGAATTTTAAAGAGTCGGAATTGAAGATAAACTATGTTTCAGAATTTAATTTTCATTTTTTTCTTCTTTTCTCCTCTTTTAAACCGTTCAATTAAGTGTTTTTTCATCATTTATTCTCTACAAAAAAAACGTCTGTAAAAGGAAAACATTTTATTTACAAAATGACAAACAGAAATACCCATTTTTTTTATACATATAGATTTATTTATTAAAGGTAAATTGAGCAAATTGGCTATTTCTGGCAATTTATTTAAGTGTGTATCAAACTGGTAGCCCTTCGCATTAATCAGTACTCAAGAAGTAATTCTTGGTTTCAAAAAGGTTGGTGACCCCTGTTCTACATATTGTACTTCAAAGTTTGTGGTTTTAATCTGTCGCAGATTTTTTTTTAAGAAATATCTTATGTAGTGTTGGCATGTAGTGTCAACCATAAAAATGCCAAAATTAAGTAAAAATATTAATACTCCACTATAATTGGACATGAGATGACACCAAGCCAATCAGTTTTGTGGCCACTGATTGGCTTGGTGTCTGGAAAATCTAGAAGAAATAATGATTTGTCTTTGTTAGAAATATAGCTTGGTCCAATTTGTTATATATTCTAACAAAGTGCAGATTGGATTTGAACCTATTTAAAACATGTCATCAACCATATATATTTATTGTGAGAAATCATTAAGATGATCAGTGTTTCCACAAAGATAAATATCTCCCTTTTTAGACCAGTTGATCTGCCGTTTCTTTTCTTTTTCTCCTATGTCCCACTCTCCCTTGTGGAGGGGGTCCGGTCCGATCCGGTGGCCATGTACTGCTCGCCTGTGTATCGGCTGGGGACATCTCTGCGCTGCTGATCCGCCTCCGCTTGGGATGGTTTCCTGCTGGCTCCGCTGTGAACGGGACTCTCGCTGCTGTGTTGGATCCGCTTTGGACTGGACTCTCGCGACTGTGTTGGATCCATTATGGATTGAACTTTCACAGTATCATGTTAGACCCGCTCGACATCCATTGCTTTCCTCCTCTCCAAGGTTCTCATAGTCATCATTGTCACAGACGTCCCACTGGGTGTGAGTTTTCCTTGCCCTTATGTGGGCCTACCGAGGATGTTGTAGTGGTTTGTGCAGCCCTTTGAGACACTAGTGATTTAGGGCTATATAAGTAAACATTGATTGATTGATTAATTATTAATAATAACAGAGTTAAAGGTAAATTGAGCAAATTGGCTATTTCTGGCAATTTATTTAAGTGTGTATCAAACTGGTAGCCCTTCGCATTAATCAGTACCCAAGAAGTAGCTCTAGGTTTCAAGAAGGTTGGTGACCCCTGGATCTCCTGTCCAAAAGCAGAACCTAGTAACTCACTTCTAGCGATACCCTTGAGATACTAGGTTTTTCTGTTGCATCTACGCGATTATGTGGTAGTTGCTAGGTCCTGCCATGCGCGTAACAGCTTACTTACGGAACAAATTACAAAATCGCATACACTAATGTAAAGCATATCACCTAGGAACTCCAAAATTATTATCAGCTCAGTTTTGACCAAAATTTAGTTACTGGGTTTTGCCTTTGGACGGGAGTGGTGTACACAGTGGAAGTGTGTTTCTGGTCTTGTCATCCCCGTCCGGCCAGAAGGATGACACGGCAGTGGGGCTGGATCAAAAGAGACGTCGGAGACACTTTACTCACCCGAAAGTTGCTTTATTCCAAGCCAGCGTCGTTATACACACAGATGAACCTAGGTAAAAAAAAAATGAAGGACTGCGAAACTGGAGAAGCCAAAGCACCAGTCTTATATTCCTACCTCCTGTCTCTGGGTGTGTGAGTGTCTGGAAAACAACTGCTTTAAAGGCCTACTGAAAGCCACTACTAGCCACCACACAGTCTGATAGTTTATATATCAATGATGAAATATTAACATTGCAACACATGCCAATACGGCCGCTTTAGTTTACTAAATTGCAATTTTAAATTTCCCGGGAGTTTCGTCTTCGAAACGTCGTGTAATCATGACGTGTACGCAAGACGTCACAGGTTCTTAGGAAGTATGAGCGCTGCACACACACACAGCTAAAAGTCGTCTGCTTTAACGGCATAATTATACAGTATTTTGGACATCTGTGTTGCTGAATCTTTTGCAATTTGTTCAATTAATATTGGAGAAGTCACAGTAGAAAGATGGAGTTGGGAAGCTTTAGCCTTTAACCACACAAACACACTGTGATTCCTTGTTTAAAATTCCTGGAGGTGAAACTTTCCTATGGATCAGAGCGCGGTCAAGAGAACATGGATCCCGACCACATGTCAACCAGCAGGTCTTGGTGAGAAAATTGTGGTTAAAAAGTCAGTTCTTACCGGAGAAAAACTGAGCTTGTGCCGTCCATGAAGCTGCCGTCGACTCCCCTGAGACACTGCGCGTCAGGACACCCGTGGACACACCCTTCCGACTATCAGGTACTATTAAACTCACTAAAACACTAGCAACACAATAGAAAGATAAGGGATTTCCCAGAATTATCCTAGTAAATGTGTCTAAAAACATCCGAATCCGTCCCAATGCAATCGCGTTTTTTTTTTCTTTCTCTAGTCCGTCGCTATCAATATCCTCAAACACAAATCTTTCATCCTCGCTCAAATTGATGGGGAAATTGTCGTTTTCTCAGTCCGAATAGCACTTTTTGTTGGAGGCTCCCATTAAAAACAATGTGAATATATGAGGAGCCCCCACACGTGTGACGTCATCGTCTGCGACTTCCGGTAGAGGCAGGGCTTTTCTCTTAGCACCGAAAGTTGCAAACGTTATCGTGGATGTTCTCTACTAAATCCGTTCAGCAAAAATATGGCAAAATGATGAAGTACGACACATAGAATGGACCTGCTATCCCCGTTTAAATAAGAACATCTCATTTCAGTAGGCCTTTAAGTCATAACTTAAATCGTACTTGCCAACCCTCCTGATTTTTCCGGGAGACTCCTGAATTTCAGTGCCTCTCCCGAAAATCTCCCAGAGCCACCATTCTCTTGAATTTCTCCCGATTTCCACCCGGACAACAACATTGGGGGCGTGTCTTGAAGGCACTGCCTTTAGCGTCCTCTACAACCTGAAAAGGAGACCATTATATATGTCTCCCTTAGCCATAGCTTTATCCATAAGCCATAAAGTAGGCAGGCACATTAATACACTGACACACAACACCAGGATTCCCATCATGCATTGCTTCAAAACTACGGCAAGTAGTAATGTCCAAAAACATAACAGAGACGAAGCAGAAGAACGAAGAAGAGACATGGTGACGACGAGTAAGAAGAAGATGTAAGTTTGTAAGTTCCAAAATGATTGGAACTTGGTGGCCGAACGGATATACTCATTCATGAACAGATTGTATCCATCTATCTATCTATCTATCTATATCTTGATTGGATTATCCAGAGAATAGTGCTCGATACCTTGGTAGAGCGCAATATGTACGTGTGGGAAAAATCACAAGACTACTTCTTCTGAAGTAGTCTTGTGATTTTTCCCACACCTACATACATACATACATATATATGTATATATATATATGTATATATATACGTATATATACATATATATATGTATATATACATATATATGTATATATACATGTATATATACATATTTATATATGTATATATACATATATATGTATATATATATATGTATATATATGTATATATACATATATATGTATATATACATACATATACATATATGTATATATACATATATACTTATACGTATATATATGTATATACATATGTATATATAAGAAATACTTGACAATTTGTAATTATCATAAAATTGCACAAATGTTCAGCTTTTCTTGTAAAATTTTGACTCGCCTTGAGTAAAATGACGACTTATTATAACACTGCCAAAATTCGCAGTTTTTCTTGTGAAATTGTGACCTTTTTCTTGTGAAATTCCAACTCATTTTTCACAACAACCTTTTTTATTTGCACAGTATGTATATATTATTATTGTTGTAAATACTAATCTTTATATATTTAGAAAGGGTGGTCCTAAAGAGGTAGACATTTTTCAGAGGTCTCAAGGAGGTAAGAAAAGTGTGTGTGTGTGTGTGTGTGTTGAAGAAGTGTAGTCTCAGTGGTCCATTTAGACACACACACACACCACACATTTACACACGCACTCACATATATACACACACACCACACATATACACACATATATACACGCACACACATGCACACCACACATATATACACGTACACACATTAACACACCACACATATATACACGCACACACATATACACACACACCACACATATACACACATATATACACGCACACACATGCACACCACACATATATACACGTACACACATTAACACACCACACATATATACACGCACACACATATACACACACACCACACATATACACACATATATACACACACACACATATACACGTACACACATTAACACACCACACATATATACACGCACACACATATACACACCACACATATACACACACCACACACATTTATACAAACACATACACACATGTACACACACACATGTACACGCACACACCACACATTCACACATGTACACACACACCACTTACACACCACACATACACACACCACACATATACATACACCACACATATATACACACACCACACATATACATAGACGTACACACACACCACACACACACATACACACACACATTAACCACGCATACACATATACACCACACACACACATATACACACATTCACACACACACGCACAACACATACACACACCACACATATACATACACCACACATATACATACACACACATATACACACCCAACACACACATATACTCACCCAACACACACACACATATACACACACACACACATGCACCTCGCACATACATATACACCACACACACACATATATACACACACATACACACACAACACATATATACACCACATGTATATATACACACACAAGCACACACACATATACACTACCCACACGCACACACATATACACACATACACATACACACACATATACACATACAAACACACACATTCACACACACGCACACACATATATACACACACACACCCCCCACACATTTATACAAACACACACACACATATATATATACAAACACACACACATATACACCCCACACACACACATGCACCACGCACACACACATACACCACACACACGCACACACACATGTACAAACACACGCACACACACATGTACACACACATACATATATATACAAACACACACACACACATACACCACACACACACGCACGTACACACACATATACACACATTCACACACGCACACAAACACACACACACACATACATATATATACAAACACACACATATACACACATATTCACACACACACACATATATACAACCACACACACACACACACACACACACACGTTTATACAAACACACACACACATACACACACACACGTTTATACAAATACCACCCACACACACACACACATATATACAAACACACACACACACACACACACACACACACATATACACACACACACACACGGCAGCCAGCAGCCAGCAGCCAGCAGCGACACGTCAGGAGGTTCCTGGGTGACTTTCCCAGGCGAGGACATGGAGGACATTTGAAGTATTTGACAACAAACTGCGACATCCTGCAGAAAAAAATAAAAGGTAAGAGAAAGCAAAACCAAAACATTAAGGTTGTAAAAACGCGACGTTTTGTCACATCTGCTCTCGCGACACGGAGCTAACTCACGCTGGCTAGCTTCCCAGCTGGCCTACTTCTGTACTCACAATTCATTCATTTGATGACAAAACGGAATAAAAGTGTAGTAAATAAAGCGAGGCGGCAGCAGAAAGACTTAATATAACGGTCAAGTCTCCGCTAGCTTGAGGAGCGCGGCTAGCGGCGTCTCATTCATTATGATGTTGTCCTGCATCAACTTACACTTACACGCCGACAACGGCGCCCCATAAGCTCCAATAACTCACCACAGACACCTCAAAAAGCTCCAATAACCAAGCAGAGACACCTCAACGTTTCCAATGTTGTGTTTGTAAGCCCAATGACGGCCGTGACGTGACGTCCAGCGGCCAGGTGACGTTGTTAGCTTTTATATGTGCTAGGCTAGCTGTGGTTAGCATGTCTTTAAAGTACACCGACAGCAAGTCTTCTCTTCCAAAATAATGATAAGAATAGTAATAATCATACAAATAACAAGACTCCCTTCAACTACTTACGTAAGTCATGTTTTATTTCTCCTCAAAGAATGGATGGCATTTATTCCCAAACTTGTCTTGGTGCATAAGTGCAGCAAAAAATAATCTTCTTGCCATATTAGACATAAAAACTTCATTATTCTTCTACTCTTCTACATTTATCCACTGCAGCTTTAAAAGTCCTAAACACCTGCCAGAAATAGGTCAAATTGTCTGGCTCGTTCTTATATATATTTATTTAAATAACTTGTTTTCATGGAAACAATCACAATCAAAATTACGACTTTTCATCAATTTGCCAAAATTGTTAAGCTTTTCTTTTAAAATTGCAACTGTTATTGAGTACAATTCCAACTTTTATCATAATATTGCACACATTTTCTTTTTTTAAAAATTATAATACCAAAATTAAATTTTTGTCTTGTGAAATTGTGACTTTTTTTCTTGTGAAATTCCAACTCATTTTTCACAATAAGCTTTTTTATATTTGCATAGTATTTATATATTATTAATGTTGTAAATACTAATCAAGGGTGGTCCTAAAGAGGTAGGCATTTTTTTCGGAGGTCTCAAGAAGATACGAAATACAAGAACTTGTGTGTGTGTTCTTGTATTTCTACCCTTCTTGAGATATTTTGTCATATAAAATTCAGACTTTTATCACAATATTGCCACTTGTTTTTGTTGTTCATGTAAAATAGTGCGATGTTTTTTGAGTAAAATTATTATGACTTTTGTCACAATTTTGCCAACTAAAATTCCGATTATTACTATTATTATATTGCCAAAATTTTAAAGTTTTCTCCTTTAATTGTGACTTTTGTCAAGGAAAATTACATTTCTTTTCATAAAACTGCCAAACTTTTAAGCTTTTTTTGTAAAATAGCGACTGTTAGAGTAAAATCCTAATTTTTACCATAATATTGCACGATTAAGTTTTTCTTGTGAAATTTTGACTTGCGTTAAGTAAAATGACAACTTTTGTGATAACACTGCCAAAATTCTAGGTTTTTCTTGTGAAATTGTAACCTTTTCCTTGTGAAATTTTGAATTGTGTCGAATAAAATGATGACTTTTTATAGTACTGCCAAAATTCTAGCAAAAAATAATCTGCTTGCCATATTAGACATAAAAACTTCATTAGTCTTCCAGTCTTCTACATTTATCCGCTGCAGCTTTAAAAGTTCTAAACACCTGCCAGAAATAGGTCAAATTGTGTCACAAGTCTGGCTCGTTCTTATATATATTTATTTAAATAACTTGTTTTCATGGAAACAATCACAATCAAAATTACGACTTTTCATCAATTTGCCAAAAATGTTAAGCTTTTCTTTTAAAATAGCGACTGTTATTGAGTACAATTCCAACTTTTATCATAAGATTGTACAAATTTTGATTTTTCAAAATTATAATACTACCAAAATTCAATTTTTTTTCTTGTGAAATTGTCCAATCCAACCGTGTTCGCTTGACATCTCTGTTCCATAGTAAAACTTCACCGTCATCTTTCGGGAATGTAAACAATGAAACACCAGCTGTGTTTGTGTTGCTAAAGGCGGTCGCAATACACCGCTTCCCACCTACAGCTTTCTTCTTTGACGTCTCCATTATTCATTGAACAAATTGCAAAAGATTCAGCAACACAGGTGGAATTATGCGATGAAAAGAGACGACTTATAGCTGTGAACTGTGCTGGAACAAAATGTCCTCTACAATGCGTGATGTCACAAGCACGCGTCATCATACCGCGACGTTTTACCATGATACTTCCACGCAAAATTTAAAATGCACTTTAGTAAACTAAAGCGGCCGTATTGGCATGTGTTGCAATGTTAATATTTCATCATTGATATATAAACTATCAGACTGCGTGGTCGGTAGTAGTGGGTTTCAGTAGGCCTTTAAAAGTCCTAAACACCTGCCAAAAATAGGTAAATTTGTGTCACAAGACTGGCTCGTTCTTATATTTATTTATTTAAGTAACTTGTTTTCATGGAAACAATCACTAAAGTAAACATTACAGCAATATACACACTATTATTGATCATTATTTTGAAATAAATAATCTAATTTGGCTTTTGTTTTCATAAATATTTCACAAAATGCTGACATTTCCCTTTTTTCCGACAGTGACATCACTATGTCCGCTTTCCCTTGCTGGTGTAGAAGTGCATCCAAATGCTGTTTCCTATCATTTTGTTTTCTTTTCTAGTTGTTTATATATCTTTTTAATTCTAAATATAGCTGCTGAAAGGCTCCAGTAGATTCAGGTGCTTAATGAAACTACTCCTCTAAGGCCCATTCTACACTAAACCGGCTAAGATTATCCAGGATACATCACACCTAACCTTATCTTTGTCCACACACACAAAAATGTGGTTTAAGACCCCCTCCAGCCATCCGTCAGTCTGCACAACGTGACCTAATACGCATGTGCGGAAAATGCGCACGTCATGGTCGCCTAGAAAATTATTCGCAAACTTTTTCCTGCCATATTAGACATAAAAACGTAATTATTCTTCCACTCTTTTACATTTATTCACCGCAGCTTTAAAAGTCCTAAACACCTGCCAGAAATAGGTCAAATTGTGTCACATGAGTGGTTCGTTCTTACAGTGTGTGTTTGTATGTATATATTTATTCATTTTAAGTACCGTATTTTTCGGAGTATAAGTCACACCTGCCGAAAATGCACAATAAAGAAGGGAAAAAACATATAAGTCGCAGTGGATTATAAGTCGCATTTTTTGGGGAAATGTATTTGATAAAACCGAACACCAAGAATTGACATTTGAAAAGCAATTTAAAATAGATAAAGAATAGTGAACAACAGGCTGAATAAGTGTACGTTATATGAGGCATAAATAACCAAGTGAGAAGGTGCCTATGTTAACCTAACATATTATCATAAGAGTCATTCAAATAACTATAACATATAGAACATGCTATACCTTTACCAAACAATCTGTCACTCCTAATCCATAAATCCCATGAAATCTTATACGTCTAGTCTCTTACGTGAGTGAGATAAATAATATTATTTGATATTTTACGGTAATGTGTTAATAATTTCACACATAAGTCGCTCCTGAGTATAAGTTGCACCCCTGGACTTATAGTCCGAAAAATATGGTGACTTTTTTCATGGAAACAATAATTTCTGTATACCTTACAGCATTATAGAAACTATTAATGATAATTATTTTGAAATAGATAAATAATAATAATCTATTTTGTGTTTTGTTTTCATGAATATTTCACAAAATGGGGAATTTTCCCCTTTTTTCGACAGTGACAAAAAATGGATTGATGGATGTTATTATAATTATCGTATTAACATATTTTTTCATACATAATATATATGTTTTCTTTATTTTTCAATTGCTGCTGCTTAATATAATATATAGAATTTTTTTTTTTTTTTTTTGAGACTCTACTACCTCTGTGGCTCCAAGTCAGTGACAAAAAGTGAGCTCCACAAAGACTGGCGTCACACTTTCTGTATTTGTTCGCACGTATATCTTGGATACATTAAAGTACGTCTACCTCCCATCCAGACAACAACGTGCGTATGGCTGACGTCATCACAACATTCGGTTTAGGCAGCGATGTTCCGGTGATCAAAGTACGTCTTTTTTTGGGCGCCAGATTTTTGGTGCATCACTCGTCAGTAATGCGCAAATAATTAACTATACATATATATATATATATATATATATATATATATATATATATATAATATAGATACTGTATCTACCTGCTGGTGTTAAAGGGGAACATTATCACAATTTCAGAAGGGTTAAAACCAATAAAAATCAGTTCCCAGTGGCTTATTATATTTTTAGAAGTTTTTTTCAAAATTTTACCCATCCTGGAATATCCCTAAAAATAGCTTTAAAGTGCCTGATTTTCGCTACCTGTGAAGCCATCGTCCATTTTCCTGTGACGTCATCCAGTGATGCCAATACGGATAGCACAGCAATATATAGCGACATTAGCTCGGAATCAGACTCGGATTTCAGCGGCTTAAGCGATTCAACAGATTACGCATGTATTGAAACGGATGGTTGGAGTATGGAGGCAGATAGGGAAAACGAAATTGAAAAAGAAACGGAAGCTATTGAGCGAATAGCTATTGACGCTATTCAGCCATGTTTGCCTTAGCATCGCCGGTAAAATGTGTAGACCAACGATCGGAAGTTTCGCATCTTGTGACACCAGGTCAACTTAAATCCATCGATTGGTAAGTGTTTGTTTGGCATTAAATGTGGGGAGAGGGAAACGCTGGATGAAAATATAGTTTCAAATGTACATACAGCTAGCCTAAATAGCATGTTAGCATCGATTAGCTGGCAGTCATGCCGCGACCAAATATGTCTGATTAGCACATAAGTCAACAACATTAACAAAACTCACCTTTGTGATTTGGTTGACTTTATCGTTAGAAATGCATCTGCAGGTTATCCATACATCTCTGTGCCATGTCTGCCTTAGCACCGCCGGTAAAATGTGCAGACACTCCGGCACATTCAATGGGGGTCTGGCGGCAGATTTCTTTGACTTTATCGTTGAAAATGCATCTGCTTTGAGTGTCGCAGGATATCCACACAATCTTCCCATCTCTGTAGTAGCATAGCTTTCGTCGGTAAAGTGTGCGGAACAAACGACTGACCATTTCGTCGGCTTTCCCCACACCCTCGTATTTTGAACAAATTTCGTCCAATTTCTTGCCACTTTCGCATCTTTGGGCCAGTGGTGCAACTTGAATCCCTCCCTGTTAGTGTTGTTACACCCTCCGACAACACACCGACGAGGCATGATGTCGCCAAGGTTCCAGAAAATAGTCGAAAAAACGGAAAATAACAAAGCTGAGACGCGGTGTTTTTAATGTTTTTGAGAAAATGGCGGCTTTATTTACCTAGGTGACGTCATGTTCTGACGTCATCGCTCCGAGAGCGATAAATAGAAAGGCTTTTAATTCACAAAAAATTAACCCATTTAGAGTTCGGAAATCGGTTAAAAAAAATATATGGTCTTTTTTTCTGCAACATCAAGGTATATATTGACGCTTACATAGGTCTGGTGATAATGTTCCCCTTCAATATGTATGTTAGTGTGTTATAGTGTTCATTTTTCCCATGGTCTGTGAACTCTTCGTGTTGGTGACTAATGAAGACGTGTTTTTGTGTGTTTCGGAGTAAAACGGAGACGTGTGCATGGAGGAAATACCTGATGAAATTGAGCCATTTTTAGCATGAGATTGGCAATAATATCTAAAAAAAAAAACGTCGGCCTTTGGTTTCTTCTGGATGCTACCATTCATTATCTGGTTTTCCCGTTAAAAAAACAAACTTTTAAGGTGTGGCGGGTAAAAGGTTGCCTTGGCGCACTGCCACAATGGAGTACATTTAAGTCAAAGTTAAAGCACTCATGATTGTCACACACACACACACACACTAGGTGTGGCGAAATGATTAACTCTGCAATATGTGGAGTAAAATTCCAGACTGCGTTGACAAGAGATGTCTGAGGGCCACAAATTGAGCGATCAAAGGAGGCAGAGGGCCACTTCAAATAATGTTAAATATATTCAAAAAAGACCAAAAGAACATTTTAAATATAGTTAAAGACAGAGCTTTGTGTTTTTATACCTTATTACATGGTATTTGCGGGATCTTAAAAAAGTCTCCAAGTCCAACAATTTGAATTTAAGGCCTTAAAATGTCTCAAATTCTCATAAAATGTCTAAAATATGAATTTGAAAGGTCTTAAAAATCTATTGTTACTTTCATTCATAAAATGCTATACTTCATTTTTACCTTTTTAAATCTTTGGATTTTTGAGGATGCTATAACGCAGGGGTAGGGAACCTATGGCTCTAGAGCCAGATGTGGCTCTTTTGATGACTGCATCTGGCTCTCAGATAAATCTTAGCTGACATTGCTTAACACGATAAGTAATGAATAATTCCGCTGGTAATCAGTGTCAAAAATAACGTTCAAAACATAAAACATTCTCATGCATTTTCGTCCATCCATCCGGTTCCTACCGCACCTGTTCAAGAAGTCGCATTAATGGTAATAAGTATTTCATTTATTGTTGGTTAGCCTCAGAATAACAATGTTATTAAAAAGAATAAGAGACTTAATAAACTCTAAAAATGTTGGTCTTTCTTAAAAATGCACACATATAGTTGTATTCAGTGTTTAAAAAAAAATTAAAAATTATATGGCTCTCACGGAAATACTTTTAAAAATATTTGGCTTGTATGGCTCTCTCAGCCTAAAAGGTTCCCGACCCCTGCTATAACGTAACTACAAAACGGAACCAAAGTAGACTAACTGTGCTGCCCGGTCAGAATTGATCACGCACCACCAGCGGTGTGTTTTTACAGCTTAGCATAGCAGTGGAAAACAACTAAACGAAAGCCCACAGCAAAGCCAAACTACACGCATAAGATGGGTAAGTGCAAGTTCATTGATTTATTGTTCCAGAAAGATCAATTGAATGCATGCGCATAGCCGGTGGACGGAAACAAAGTGTTTAGGACGAGGATTTGGCGCCTCGAGGAGGTACGCTTTTGTAAACATGGCGGTGAAATTGAATGGAATAATAATGTAAAAGTAAAAAATCCAGGATAAGTCCTGGTCAAAAGCTGCTGAAACACCACAAACACTTGCACAACTATATAAGGATCAAGGTAACCCACCCAAGGAGTGTTATGTGGGTACATTGGTGACAGTTGCCAAACTAGATCAATATGGGATGTTTACCAGTGAATCATAGTATTACATACAGCAGGGGTCACCAACGCACCAGGTCGCCCGTAAGGACCAGATGAGTCGCCAGCAGGCCTGTTCTAAAAATAGCTCAAACAGCAGCACTTACCAGTGAGCTGCCTCTATTTTTTTTAAATTTTATTTATTTACTAGCAAGCTGGTGTCGCTTTTTTCGACATTTTAATTCTAAGAGAGACAAAACTCAAATACAATTTGAAAATCCAAGAAAATATTTTAAAGACTTGGTCTTCACTTGTTTAAATAAATTCATTAATTTTTTTTACTTTGCTTCTTATAACTTTAAGAAAGACAATTTTAGAGAAAAAATACAACCTTAAAAATGATTTTAGAATTTTTAAACACATATACCTTTTTACCTTTTAAATTCCTTCCTCTTCTTTCCTGACTATTTAAGTCAATGTTCAAGTATTTTTTTTATTGTAAAGAATAAAAAATATATTTTAATTTAATTCTTCATTTTAGCTTCTGTTTTTTTCGACGAAGAATATTAGTGAAATGTTTCTTCAAATTTATTATGATTAAAATTAAAAAAAAGTATTCTGCCAAATCTAGAAAATTTGTAGAATCAAATTTAAATCTTATTTCAAAGTCTTTTGAATTTCTTTTAAAATTTTTGTTGTGTAAAATCTAGAAGAAATAATTTGTTTTTGTTAGAAATATAGCTTGGTCCAATTTGTTATATATTCTAACAAAGTGCAGATTGGATTTTAACCTATTTAAAACACGTCATCGAAATTCTAAAATTAATCTTAATCAGGAAAAATTACTAATGATCCATAAATTATTTTTTAAATTTTTCAAAAAGATTCAAATTAGCTAGTTTTTCCCTTCATTTTTTTCGGTTGAATTTTGAATTTTAAAGAGTCTAAATTGAAACTATGTTTCAAAGTTTATTTTAAATTTTTTTCGTGTTTTCTCCCATTAAACAGTTCAATTAAGTGCTTTTTTCATCATTTGTTCTCTACAAAAAACCTTCAGTAAAAGGAAAAAAAATATACGACAAAATGACAGACAGAAATACCCATTTTTTTATATATATAGATTTATTTATTAAAGGTAAATTGAGCAAGTTAGCTATTTCTGGCAATTTATTTAAGTGTGTATCAAACTGGTAGCCCTTTGCATTAATCAGTACCCAAGAAGTAGCTCTTGGTTTCAAAAAGGTTGGTGACCCCTGACATACAGTAAGCACACACTCATTTCTCTGTGGTAGCAGTGTATTCACAGCAGAGAAACTATAAAAAAAAGCTTAATTCTCTTATATTATTTCTATTATTTATTCCAATAATTTTAAGTCAGCTTCTTATGCCTAATATTTTTCCAAGTTTATACAGCACCTGAAATCAAAAGTTATAAAGGCTGTCCTTTTAATGTTTTACACTCAGTTTATGGTTGGGTGAGAAAAGCAAAGATGATTTGCAAATGTCTTCTTGTAAACTCCACCATGAACTTAGCGTGACATGAGAATGAGCCCGTCCTCTGTTTTGCTTCCGTGTAGATCGATATTTCCATTCAGCACTCTTGTGATTGTGTAACCCTAACCTCAACTGAGTGTAATGTGATCCTTGTGCTTGGCCTGTCTGTCTGCTAGAACAGATTGTTGTTGTTGTTGTACTTCAGTCAAAAGTCAGCGGAGAAGGTTATGTCTTTGGGTTGTCCCAGTTGTCGTTAAAAAAATGCGGTATCTTACATGGGACATGAAAGTGTCAAAAAGACAGCCAAAAGTTGTCGGTACATGAGGATAAACCTAAATGTAAAATGTAGTGTAGAAATTCACCCAATTGCGGAACATTTCTTGATTTCCGGAGAGAATTTCAGGGCTTGCGTGACTTATGTTTTCCATCAGTTGTCACATGCCTGCTGATAACGTTGTCCTGTTTTTATTTTGAAAGCGTACAATCTTTTTTTGGGTGGTTGCTTTGGTTTGTTGTTTGCGTTGTCCACAGACCTCAGGAACAGCTTTGCCGATGGGTTAGTGCGTCTGCCTCACGATACGAAGTTCCTGCAGTCCTGGGTTCAAATCCAGGCTCGGGATCTTTCTGTGTGGAGTTTGCATGTTCTCCCCGTGAATGCGTGGGTTCCCTCCGGGTACTCCGGCTTCCTCCCACTTCCAAAAACATGCACCTGGGGACAGGTTGATTGGCAACACTAAATTGGCCCTAGTGTGTGAATGTGAATGGGAATGTTGTTTGTCTATCTGTGTTGGCCCTGCGATGAGGTGGCGACTTGTCTAGGGTGTACCCCGCCTTCCGCCCGATTGTAGCTGAGATAGGCGCCAGCGCCCCCCGCGACCCCAAAAGGGAATAAGCGGTAGAAAATGGATGGATGGATGGATGTTTCAACCGTTGACAACAGTTTGAAATGCACCGACAGGGAACAGCAATGACTCCAACACACAGTCAAAGTTGTGCCACAAGCGGTCTGAGTACCGTGCACGGTGTGAGTACAGTGTGGACACGGTCTGAGTAAAGTGATGTTGATAGGTTGTCAATATAGTAAGTCCCTGGAATTTCAATGGGTCCCAGTTTAAAAAAAACAACCCAAAAACAAACATTTTGTTTTACCGTATTTCCTTGAATTGCCGCCGGGGCGCTAATTAATATAAAACCTCTTCTCACTCTGGCGCGTACCAAAGGCATGCGGTAAATTTAGGCCTGCGCTTAAAAATGTGAGTGTGATGTAAGGATACCATCATGAAAAGCACATTTAATAAAAAAAAAAACGTTATTATGGTCTTACCTTTACTTATAAATGAAGTCCATGCGCTGCTCCTTCTGATCAAAAGCATCGATAACATGTTTATAGAAGTCTTCCTTATCTTTCTTCAGTTTTAAAAGTCTCTCTGTCTCGAAGGAGATCTTCCTTTATTACCTCCTGCTTCGATTGAAAGTCCAGTTTAGAAAATTGTTTTATTTTAGATATGTAATCCTCCATGTTAAAAGTGCAAGCGAGAGGAAAAAATAAACACACGCTGCTCACTCTTGCTGCTTGTTGTCACTTCTTCTGCAGCCGAGTAGTCGCAAGAAGGATTGATTGATTGATACTTTTATTAGTAGATTGCACAGTTCAGTACATATTCTGTACAATTGACCACTAAATGGTAACACCCGAATAAGTTTTTCAACTTGTTTAAGTCGGGGTCCACGTTAATCAATTCATGGATCACTAGCGCCCTCTACCATCAGGAGGCAGGAGTCATTTAATGGCTCATATTTGACCCACGCAGCTACGGTATATTAATAAAACATAGCTGCTTACTGTTCTTTTTAGCATATTCAATAGCTTGGACCTTAAATCCTACTGAATAGCTCTTAATCTTCTTCCCTTTATGCGATTTCAAATGATTGAAATCGGCCTCCTCCATTTTGAAAATGATGACAGGTGAAGTGTCACTCGTGACGTGACGAGTTTGACCCGGTGGAAATTTTAGGCATATGCTAATTATTTAGCGAAACAAGTTTGACCCGGCGTTAATCCTAAACCGGCGGTAATGCTAAGTATGCGCTAATTATTTTGCGAAACGAGTTTGACCCGGCAGTAATTCTAGGCAGGCGCATACTATATACTCGGCAGCAATTCAAGGAAATACGGTATGCTTCTGCCGCATAAATTGTAGTGTTAAAATCCTTTTAGTGGTAGCAGTGATGGCGCTAGGAATTTTCTAAATGGGGTCCGTAGGATCCCATCAAGTCAAGAGCCATGAAATGTGTATGCTTTATTATCCAGCTAGTCAACTAATCATTAAGATAGTCAATGAGTAATCGACTATCAAAATAATCGTTAGTTGTAGCCCTAGTTGGAAGTCGATGTATCATCCCAAAAGTTATGAAAATGTTGGGTTGAAAAGTTACTTACTGCTGCTTTAACCATTAACTTTTAAAGTCAACTTTTGTCTGTTTAAAAACAAGGGCTAGGTAACAGATGATAAAAATGTATTATATAATTTTTATAGAAAAACACAGTCAAAAAACGGCAATAACAACAAAACACCACCAAATCTATCCAACTTCCTCAAAAAGATAAAATATTTTTGTGATTTCACGTCTTGAGTTTTCACTTGCTGTGTTTTTGCAGTGGCCTTAGCCGTTTGTCTTTTCTGTTGCTCGGTGGTCAGCGGTCACTCTGGTTGACACCAGCATGTTTGTTTCTGTCCTGGAAAACAATAGTGCTGAGGTCACATATTATATTGCCAAATGAATCTGTTGCCGCCATTTTTATAAAAAACTTTAGTGGACAAGGTCAGCGAATGTGAGCACCCTACTAGGGACTGTGATTTCAAACACCAGTTGTTGATCACAATGTATCATTTATAATGTTTTATTTTTTGAGGCAGAGGGTCCACCCTGGTACGCATGGAGAGTGACTGGACTGAGTCCTTTTAAATTTGAACTTGTCAGGAACGTAGGACGTGTACTTAGAAACATTACTTTTACTTTCATAGAGCAGACATTTGAGGCTAACATTTTTCTTTGAAAACCTTGTGATTTGGATGAATAACAAACACACGAGTGTAAGCAACACAACACTGCCTGATGTTTTAAAAGTCAATATTTTATTAATGTAAGTAGTGCAATGATTATTCCACTAATTGATTAATTTGATTAGAAAATACCGTATTTCCTTGAATTGCCGCCTGGGTACTAATTATTTTAAAACCTCTTCTCACTCCGGCGCTTACCAAAGGCATGCGGTAAATATTGGCCTGCGGTTATAAATTTGAGTGTGATGTAAGGATACCATCATGAAAAGCACATTTAATAAAAATAACTTTATTATGGTCTTACCTTTACTTATAAATGAAGTCCATGCGCAGCGCCTTCTGATCAAAAGCATCGATAACTTCTTTATAGAAGTCTTCCTTATCTTTCTTCAGTTTTAAAAGGCTCTCTGTCTCGATGGAGATCTTCCTTTATTACCTCCTGCTTCCATTGAAAGTCCAGTTTAGAAAACTGTTTTATTTTAGATATGTAATCCTCCATGTTAAAAGTGTCAGCGAGAGGAAAAAATAAACGATCGCTGCTCACTCTTGCTGCTTGTTGTCATTTCTTCTGCAGCCGAGTAGTCGCAAGATGGATCACTAGCGCCCTCTACCACCAGGAGGCGGGAGTCATTTAATGACTCATATTTGACACACGCAGCTACGCTATACTAATAAAACATAGCTGCTTACTGTTCTTTTTAGCATATTCAATAGCTTGGACCTTAAATCCTACTGAATAGCTCTTAATCTTCTTCCCTTTATGCGATTTCAAATGATTGAAATCAGCCTCCTCTATTTTGAAAATGATGACAGGTGAAGTGTCACTCGTGACGTGACGAGTTTGACCCGGTGGAAATTCTAGACATGCGCTAATAAAAATAATATTTTGCGAAACGAGTTTGACCCGGCGTTATTCCTGAGCCGGCGGTAATGCTAAGCATGCTCTAATTATTTAGCGAAACGAATTTGACCCGGCAGTAATTCTAGGCAGGCGCATACTATATACCCGGCAGGAATTCAAGGAAATACGGTAGTTTTGATTCATAATTTGTTGCTTTGATTAAATGTTTAAGTGTAAGTACCTTCTCAGTGACCTTGTGGTTAGAGTGTCCGCCCTGAGATGGGTAGGTTGTGAGTTCAAACCCTGGCCGAGTCATACCAAAGACTATAAAAACGGGCGCCATTACCTCCCTATTTGGCACTCAGCATCAAGGGTTGGAATTGGGGGTTAAATCACCAAAAATGATTCCCGGGCGCGGCCACCGCTGCTGCCCACTGCTCCCCTCACCTCCCAGGGGGTGAACAAGCGTGATGGGTCAAATGCAGAGAATAATTTCGCTACACCTAGTGTGTGTGTGACAATCATTGCTACTTTAACTTTAAGTAATTAAAATGTATTAAATTCGGACTGCATTAAGTGCCCGGAATTTTAAATACGGCCAAATAGTTTTCGCACAACCGCTGCAATAGAGCACACATAAGAGCGTGTGCTGTGATCTCTGTGGCGGCGAACAGCGGATTCTTTTTTTTTAATGAATGCAGACATGTTAAAAGTGCAGTTTCCATGTTGATAGTACGCATTTAAAAAAAATTAAAATAATAATGCTTATTGCAAGTAGAAAAATTGGGAAAACCCTTTTTTTTTTCCAATAAATAAAGTTATGAAGTGAGTTTTTTTTCCCCCCAATAACTCGAATCAAACAAAGTATTCAACATAATAAAGTAAATGATAGCTGTGTATTGTACGGTATTGATACAGTATTTTTATATTTTTGTGAAAAATCTTCCTCTTATAAAGTTATGCAAAACGTTTTTGTCTCTTTGCACATCATTTTTACCGTTAGACACTTCAGCGTATTTCACGGGAGATGAGAAAGCGAGCTTCTAAGGATTAAAATCTGTTTAGATGTTTCTTTGACTTTTGTAGCTTGTTTTAGAAGATACGTATTGCTCCAAAAAAAGGATGCAGCCTCAACAAAAATACACACAGGAAGTCGGGTGACACACGTTGGAAGTGGACTGCAGCTTGTGTGCCGTCACTTGTCGTCAAAGTTAAACTAGACCGTTTTATTGTAACACTCGTGTGATAAGTGGAAGTGTCCGGATGTTTTTTAGGGCCTCTATATGCAGAATTGAATGGCTCCCTTAGGCTCCATTGTAAGCTGACTTTTGATCAAATGTATTTAATGTTTAGAATGCAGCAGAAAAAAAAATTCCATCCGTCATGTCTTTCATAATGTTTGTGAAGAATAGCCAAAATCCCAAAAAGGTGCACTTCCCCTTTTAACATTGGAAAATTGTGGATATTATAGTGGTTAACTTATTTTTACACTTTTGTGACAGGTAAAAATTTGGGATTCACAATATTATCGACTGCCGATAATTAACGACCGATAATGGCAATTATGATGACCCATTAACAATTCTGATCATAAAAAATCAATTGTTAAAGTGATCATGTGATAGACTTATGCTTAGACAATCTTTATTGATCCAAAATGGAAATCATATGTATTATAAAAGAATAATAAAGGCTTACCATCTAGGTGTTTGTCAATGGTCTCTGTTGTGGCTCCTCAACCTCTCCCCTATAGTGTAGTCGCATATTTGCGATGTCATGATACTGCGCGAGTTGTGTACATAGAAAAGCAACATGGCACAATAGTAACCGATGTGGGCTTTCTTTACCGCATCAGAAGAATGACTTTTTACTCGTAGCTGGCGAAACCTGTTGTCCAAAAATGAAACGGAGAGCGTTAAAGAAGAGCTTTAACACAACAAAATGGGATTACCATATTTTTTGGACTATAAGTCGCAGTTTTTTTTATAGTTTGGCTGGGGGGTGCAACATATACTCCGGAGCGACTTATGTGTGAAATTATTAACACATTACCGTAAAAAATAAAATATTATTATTTATCATTCGCAGAAGAGACGAAGAAAATGTCAACAATCGTCACACACACGTCAACCATTAAGAATTCGGCGGGGAGGGTCATGGAATGCTAACTACTATATGCTATATCAGGGGTCGGGAACCTTTTGGGCTGAGAGATCCAAAAAGCCAAATATTTTAAAATATATTTCCGTGAGAGCCATATAATATTTTTTTTAACACTGAACACAACTAAACGCGTGCATTGTTAAGTAAGACCAACATTTCTAGAGTATAATAGGTCTCTTATTCTTTGTAATAACATTGTTATTCTGAAGTTAACTGTGGAGGGGGCGTGGCCTGCGGGCCTGCAGCGACCGGTGCGTAGATGGCCCACTTGGGCCTTGTTATCTAATCACCTGTCGCTCTGTTATAAGCAGCAGCCAGGAGGAGAGACGGGGTTGGGGCTGGACATACTATTGCTGGAAAGCAACTGAGAGACTTATTGAAAAATAAAACAAAATTGTAACCCTGAAACAGGCTCTCATGTCGGTGCTTGGGGGTCTGAAGAACCCCCAGGAGGGCAAGCCCCACACTAACCAATAATAAATAAATAACTTCTCACCATTAACGCAACTTCTTGAACAGGTGCGGTAGAAAACGGATGGATGGATTAAAAATGCATGAGAATGTTTTATATTTTTAACATTATTTTTAACGCTGTGATTACAAGTGGAATTATTCATTACTTATCGTGTTAAGCAACGTCAGCTCAGATTTATCAGAGAGTCAGATGCAGTCATCAAAAGAGCCACATCTGGCTCTAGAGCCATAGGTTCCCTACCCCTGTGCTATATGCTACTGCCGTAGCTATTAAAGTGGATAATTTCATCGTTGGTGGTAACTTATAAAAACTGAGAAGGGCTGAACAAAAATGGCACAGAAAAGGAAATCATGTACTGCAGATTACAAGCTGGACGTAGTGAAATATGCAGCAGAAAAGGACAAGAGGAAACGGTGCATACCTTTGGAGTTGGCAGAGTTGTTTAGAAGCGACATCGAGGAAGAAGATTTCATGGGATTTCTGAATTAGGAATGACCGATTGTTTGGTGGAGGTATAGCATGTTCTATATCTAAATGTGAGATCTGAGCCGAGGATGTCGTTGTGGCTTGTGCAGCCCTTTGAGACACTGGTGATTTAGGGCTATATAAGTAAACTTTGATTGATTGATTGATATGTTGTAGTTATTTGAATGACTCTTACCATAATATGTTAGGTTAACATAGCAGGCACCTTCTCAGTTGGTTATTTATGCATCAAATAACGTACACTTATTCAGCCTGTTCACTATTTATTTATTTTAAATTGCCTTTCAAATGTCTATTCTTGGTGTTGGATTTTATCAAATAAATTTCCTCCAAAAATGCGACTTATATGTGCGACGTATATATGTTTTTTTTCCTTCTTTAATAAGCATTTTCAGCCGGTGCGATTTATACTCCAGAGCGACTTATACTCCGAAAAATACGTTAGTCACATTAAAAGTAGTACAAAGTTGCCAGTGCTGGTAAGCCGAGACCTACTGTTAATAGCGGCGACCGCAGAAAATGTAAAACCATAGGGCTGAGGAGAAAGCATTTAATAAGAGGCAACAGTTAGAGCAGCTGTAGGGAACCTATGGCTCTAGAGCCAGATGTGGCTCTTTTGATGACTGCAGCTGGCTCTCAGATTAATCTTATTTTTCATTGCTTAACACAATAAGTAATGAATAATTCCACTGGTAATCAGTCTTAAAAATAACATTCAAAATGTAAAAAATTTTCATGCATTTTTATCCCTCCATCCGTTTTCAACCGCAGTGTTTTTCAACCTTTTTTGAGCCAAAGCACATTTTTTGCGTTTAAAACATCCAGAGGCACACACCACCAGCAGAAATGTATTAAAAACGAAACTCAGTTGACAGTAAAAAGTCGTTGTCACAATTGTTGGATACGACTTTAAACCATAACCAAGCATGCATCAATATAGCCCTTAGTTGTCTTAGTTCTTGTCTTGTGCTATTTTGGTTGCTTTTTTCTCTTTTTTTGGTATTTTCCTGTAGCAGTTTCATGTCTTCCTTTGAGCGCTACTTCCCGCATCTACTTTGTTTTAGCAATTAAGAATATTTCAGTCGTTATTATCCTTCTTTGTGGGGACATTGTCGATTGTCAAGTCATGTTCGGATGTACATTGTTTTTGCTCCACAGTAAGTCTTTGCTGTCGTCCAGCATTCTGTTTTTTTGTTTACTTTGTAACCAGTTCATTTGTAGTTTTGCTCTGCATAGCCTTCCCTAAGCTTTAATGCCTTTTCTTAGTGGCACTCTCCTTTTGTTTATTTAATATTTAAGCATTAGACAGCTTTTTTTTACCTGCACCCTGCCTCCCGCTGTTTCCGACATCTACAAAGCAATTAGCTCTAAACAGCACCGACCACTCAACAACACCACATCATTTTTAGACTGTAATTACTGGTTTGCAAAAAACAATTTTAACCCATAAAGGTGAAATTAGATAATCTCCCACGGCACACCAGACTGTATCTCACGGCACAGTGGTTGAAAAAGACTGTTCTACCGCACCTGTTCAAGAAGTCAAGAATGGTAAGAAGTATTTTATTCATTATTAGTTAGCTTCAGAATAAAAATGTAATTAAAAAGTATAACATACAAAAAAAAAATGTAATTAAAAAGAATAACATACATGTTATAGGGCTTCACGGTGGCAGAGGGGTTAGTGCGTCTGCCTCACAATACGAAGTTCCTGCAGTCCTGGGTTCAAATCCAGGCTCGGGATCTTTCTGTGTGGAGTTTGCATGTTCTCCCCGTGAATGCGTGGGTTCCCTCCGGGTACTCCGGCTTCCTCCCACCTCCAAAGACATGCACCTGGGGATAGGTTGATTGGCAACACTAAATGGTCCCTAGTGTGTGAATGTTGTCTGTCTATCTGTGTTGGCCCTGTGATGAGGTGGCGACTTGTCCAGGGTGTACCCCGCCTTCCACCCGATTGTAGCTGAGATAGGCGCCAGCGCCCCCCGCGACCCCGAAAGGGAATAAGCGGTAGAAAATGGATGGATGGATGGATACATGTTATACCCTAATGTTGGTTTTACATAAAAATGCGCACATTTAGTTGTATTCAGTGTTTAAAAAACATTATATGGCTCTCAAGGAAATACATTTTTAAATATTTGGCTTCCATTGCCAAAAAGGTTCCCGACCCCTGAGTTAGAGGGAAAAAAAAGACCAAAGGTAGAAAGCACTTGATAAAATGAGTAATTGTTTATGTTTAACTTCATAGTTCATTTGTAGGCACGGGTAACTGTTATTACTTCAAAACCCTTAGTAAAAAATATGCTTTTATTGTTAAATTTTTGTTAATCCGCAAGAGCCGTAACTCCACTTTTTTCGGTGTTGTTGCAACATTTTATTGGCTCAGTTCTTTAAGCCTCATTTATATATGTTATGTTGAACAAGTTGTCTTTTTAATTTATGAAATAATGTTCAGAATGTTTGAGGTGTTTGTTTGTCTATCAATGCAACAATTGAAAAATATCAATACAATCCAAAAAATAATCCTTATCCCCTCAATAGATTTTTACTTTTTTTGTTAGTGTATGCATTTTTGGCAAAAGTATGAACTGTTAAATTATTTCTTCCCACAAAATCTTGTGAAAATGTAAATGAACAATGAAGATTGTTTTTGCACCTCCAAGTCCGAGTCCATGGTTCTCGCCCCGAAAAGGGTGGAATGCCATCTCCGGGTTGGGGAGGAGACCCTGCCCCAAGTGGAGGAGTTCAAGTACCTAGGAGTCTTGTTCACGAGTGAGGGAAGAGTGGATGGTGAGATCGACAGGCGGATCGGTGCGGCGTCTTCAGTAATGCGGACGTTGTACCGATCCGTTGTGGTGAAGAAGGAGCTGAGCCGGAAGGCAAAGCTCTCAATTTACCGGTCGATCTACGTTCCCATCCTCACCTATGGTCATGAGCTTTGGGTCATGACCGAAAGGATAAGATCACGGGTACAAGCGGCCCAAATGAGTTTGGGTCTCTCCCTTAGAGATAGGGTGAGAAGCTCTGCCATCCGGGAGGAACTCAAAGTAAAGCCGCTGCTCCACATGGAGAGGAGCCAGATGAGGTGGTTCGGGCATCTGGTCAGGATGCCACCCGAACGCCTCCCTAGGGAGGTGTTTAGGGCACGTCCAGCTGGTAGGAGGCCACGGGGAAGACCCAGGACACGTTGGGAAGACTATGTCTCCCGGCTGGCCTGGGAACGCCTCGGGATCCCCCGGGAAGAGCTAGACGAAGTGGCTGGGGAGAGGGAAGTCTGGGCTTCCGTGCTTAGGCTGCTGCCCCCGCGACCCGACCTCGGATAAGCGGAAGAAGATGGATGGATGGATGGATTGTTTTTGCTTGTAAAGGTCTGGAAATGATTTGTTGTTGATATTGGTTCAAATGTTCATTATTGTGCTTCCCTAATAGGAAAAAAAGAGATGTGTAAGGTCAGGTGGACCAAATTATGCCAATATCATTAAAGTTAGGACTTGGGGTTGGATTATGTTTTTTGTTAAAGTCTTACTTACCAACATTTGATTGTTTCCACTGTTTTCTATGGGGAAAAACATCTGTACAAATACAAATAAATCAAATCCCAAGCAAGCAGTGCAAATAATAATTTTTTGGACTTTAGAGGTTGCATTATAGACAACTGTGTGTGTACACTGATCATATTTTCAACTTTTGTCATAACACTGGTATATGTGTAGTGAGTGCTATAGGGCTATGCGATGTGGTCTAGTTCCTACACCTTAAAGAACTTTAATATTTTCATCTTCTTATATATCCTCTCGCGTGCTCAGGATATAAATAGTTGAAGTATAATGATAATGATAAGCTGTAAACTGACGATTCCTAGTGGTTGAAACCTGCAGCCAGGAAAGGCCACAAACCGTGTGGATTAGTCATGAACTTTGACAAGCAGACACAGCAATGATTGTATCGCACACGTGACTGAGTGTACAAGAATGTCACACCACAGAGAACTGCTTGTTTGTTTGTTTTAATGCTCTTATCGGGGAAAAACACTAATGGCTCTCACTGGACCGAACAGCTCCTTATCAGTCATAAACACCTTAAAGAAGATACTTCATGAACTCAGCAGTTAGGGGAAAAACAGTTTATGACAGTGTTTTTTTACAAGTCACCAAGGTGATAAGGTAGAGGTATAAATAAAGAGAGCATTCAGGATGGTTGACATAAGATGTCATAGTGATCAAAATAGGTGTTCCTCTGAGCACAATGACGAGACAAATATGCTCCGTGGATCGCAGGGGTCCAAAAACCAGCTGTGAGGACTACACTGAACTAGACCAGTGTTTTTTAACCACTGTGCCTAGTTTGCCACGGGATACAGTCTGGTGTGTCGTGGGAGATTATCTAATTTCACCTATATGGGTTAAAAATATTTTTTGCAAACCAGTAGGGGTTTAACGGTACGTGTATTTGTATTGAACCGTTTCGGTACGGGGGTTTCGAGTTTGGAAGCAGAAGTCTTCACAAGCTGCTCTGCTTTCTGCCTCTGTGGCTCTGTCTCAGGAGCAAGCATTGTCCCGCCCACGCAACCATCTGATTGGTTACATACAAAGCCAACCAGCAGTGCGTATTCAGAGCGATGTAACAGCCACTCAGCAGGGCGTATTCAGACTTCAGAACAATGTAGTCAATGCTTCAGCATCGAGCAGAGATATTCGTTTAGCAGGGGAGCAGCGCACTCTACCCAAATTATACTAAACACTTCCCAGTCACAACTATTACAAACATCACTATGAGCCCATTGACCTTCTAGAAACTTAAACTGCAGCTCAGCTCGCTCACAGTATAGGATTGAGGTGAGGGCTAATTAGCTTTTAGCGTAACGTTAGCTCATTTTGCTGTGCGAGTGTGCGTGTGAGAGTGTGTGCGCGTGTTTTAGGGGCAGCAAAGCCCTGTCTGTCTGTTATTTCACTGAACTCCATTGTGTTTAGGGATGAATAGTCTCTCCTATTGCAATTGTACTATTTTTTCAGCTATAGTTACATTAATCATTAGTAATGTAGCAGCCTAGTTTTGAATAGCAGGGTCCCTGCTATCACATGTTGATAAAAATACAACATTTACATAATAAAAGTCAACTACAGGCTTCCCAAATGCTGTAATAAATTAAGCATGATGAGTTGACATTTAACAGTTTCAATGGAAACTGTTTAATGTTGCACTTTTTATATGTAGAAGAAAGGTTTTTTCATTTGATTTAATCAGAGCAACAACTTGAGGCAGTTTAATGTGGATTAACTTGGGCAAAATTATTATAGTGTTCCCAATGTTAAAAGGATAAAGCCATCGTTTACAAATTTGGTAAATAAATAACCCCAAAAATTATATTTTGTTGTTTTCTTACTGTACCGAAAATGAACCGAACCGTGACCTCTAAACCGAGGTACGTACCGAACCGAAATTTTTGTGTACCGTTACACCCCTACAAACCAGTAATTATAGTCTGCAAAATGTGTTGTTGTTGAGTGTCAGTGCTGTCTAGAGCTCGGCAGAGTAACCCTGTAATACTCTTCCATATCAGTAGGTGGCAGCAGGTAGCTAATTGTTTTGCGGGAGGAAGTGTAAAGGTAAAAAAGGTGTCTAATGCTTCAACCAAAAAAAAAAAAAAAAGGTGGGTGCCCCTAAGAAAAGGCATTGAAGCTTAAGAAAGGCTATGTAGAACAAAACTAAAACTGAACTGGTACAAAGTAAACAAAACAGTATGATGGACGACAGCAAAGACTTACAGTGGAGCAAAGACAATGTACATCCGAACATGACATGACAATCAACAATTTCCCCACTAAGAAGGATAAAAACAACTCAAATATTCTTGATTTTTTAAAACAAAGTAGATGTGGGAAATATCGATAAAAGGAAGACACAAAAGTGCTACAGGAAAGTACCAAAAAAAAGCCACCAAAATAGGAGAGCAAGACAAGAAGTAAAACACTACACACAGGAAAAGAGCAAAAAAGTGAAAATAAGTCAGGGTGTGATGTGACAGGAGGTGACAGTACACCTACTTTGAGACAAGACCTATACTGATGCATGCTTGGTGATGCTTTAAAGTCATATCCAACAATTGCGACAACGACTTTTTACTGTCAACTGAGTTACATTTTTTAATGATTTCTGCTGGTGGTGTGTGCCTCTGCATTTTTTCAACACAAAAAATGTGCCTTGGCTCAAAAAAGGTTGAAAAACACTAAACTAGACGACTCCTTAAGGTAGGTAAGGTTGTATTCTTGCCTCATTCCTGTGAGAATCCTGCGTGTGACTGAAGCATTAAGAAATGGGACTATCTATGACTAGCTGCAGTGTTCAAACAACCACCAGGTAGCATCTGTAATAAATTCTACATCATCGCTTTCTCTTTCGGACTTATCAGGTCAGTAGTGCGTTGTTCACGCTAAGGCCGGGCTATTATATGATTGTGATTGTTGATCACGGTTCATCTGAGTTCGATTACAGTGATCAACAGTTAGCATATTTTCTCCTTTAAACATGGCGGACATTTCTGTTAGAATTTACCACTGGTAAACAGTAGGGAAGCAATGATGCTTGGTATGGTCCTGGGTGTGTCTGTGGATAAGGGTGCCAGTAATCCTGCCCTGAATGCGGACTTGCAGGCACTTAGAACGTCTATGTGACTGTATCAGTCCCGACTGGGAGAATCAACACACCCACTAATTTGATTAGAAAAGGCATTTTTATATCTCAATATTTTCTAATCCGACTTTTTGTCGATGCGTCAGAGAATTTCCCCAAAAAGTCATTAAACTTGTGTTATGTGTTGGTATTAGGGCTGCAAAGGGGTGGACATTTACCACGGGAAGTTAAGCTTGGGAAGTTTGGAAATTTTGACCATTATTTGATTATTCAAAGTTGGACACAGTCCATTTTATTTTATAGAATAAGACGAAAAGCTTGTAAAAGACTATTGCAATGCCACACGCAGCTAAACAATTGGAGTAGTCTTTCAAAATATTTGACTGATGGACAAATGAATAGAAATAGGTTAGATGAATACATGAAGCGTCATCAGCATGCTAAATCAAACTATAAGCTACATTCTTGTATGACAATTGAACAGAAGGCAGAGGAAACCACACCTTTTGATTTAGTATTTGCTAGTTGAACTTTACATATCACAAAAATGGTAAATTCGGATTGCTAACTTTGTTAGCATAAATGAATGGGATTTAACATAGAGAACATTAGCATCACGGCTAACGGAGACATATTTTGGGTTCATTATGAGACTGGTGGTACATAAACCTAGCTAGCTAGAGATATTGGCCCCAAAATCATTGAACAAGTACAGGAACAGCTAGCTAGCTTGAGTGGAAGTCTGTTGGAGTAGTTTACAGTCAAACAGTAACAAGCAAATACACGTCTATTCCACTTAAATACCATAGATCACATATATTTACCCCAGTGATGTCATCAACACTTACCTGATTGGATGAAGTCCTTGGGCTCAAAAGCTGGTGTAGCCTCAATAGCCCAATGCTGGCAATTATCTGGGCATGTGATGGAAGAGTGTACTGCACATTTGATTGAGGAAAGCACAGTGCAGGGTTGAAATTCTACTGAATTTGCATTAAATCAGGTTGTTTTACTACTAGTCATTCTGCAAGATCCAGCATGTTGCATTCAATGTTTATTCCCCATTTAATTCCCATGGACATTTTCCAACTTTGAATATTCCCGAAATTTTGCAACCCTAGTTGGTTTATATTTATTTTACAGTACCTCAAATTCAAACTGCACTTTAATGTATTTTCATTTAAAATAAGATCCAGAATTTGGGTTCTAAAAGCTCCACAATCTGGGTCACCGTGTATTGTTTGCCAAAACACTGCTGAGAAGCACTTATGTATGCAGGTAATTAAAGAATACAAATAACAATTTACCTTTTGGAAGTGTTGTTTAGTGAATGTTAACTTGGAAAAAAAAAAAGACTGATAGTATTCACTCTACCAATTACTCTTCACTGCAAAACAACTAAATAACCTTATGTGTAATGTGGAGTGTTCCTTAACAAGCTCAGTTCTCTGTCATTGTGCCTTTCCCCCCCCAGCTGGACACCATGAACTATGTGGGTCAGCTGGCTGGCCAGGTGCTGGTCACCGTCAAAGAACTCTACAAAGGAATCAACCAAGCCACGCTGTCCGGCTGCATCGACGTCGTAGTCGTCCACCAGAGGGACGGCACCTACCAGTGTTCGCCCTTCCACGTACGCTTCGGCAAGCTGGGCGTGCTGCGTTCTAAAGAGAAAGTGGTGAGTTCCTCAGCAGCTTTGTAATCCAAAAATGTATACATCTTTGGCATCATATCATGCATCCTTAAAGGCCTACTGAAAGCCACTACTACCAACCACGCAGTCTGATAGTTTATATATCAATGATGAAATATTAACATTGCAACACATGCCAATACGGCCTTTTTAGTTTACTAAATTGCAATTTTAAATTTCCCGAGAGTTTCTTGTTGGAAACGTCGCGGAATGATGACGTGTACGCGTGACGTCACGGACTGTAAGGAAATATTAGCGCTGCACACACACACAGCTAAAAGTTATCTGCTTTAACCGCATAATTACACAGTATTTTGGACATCTGTGTTGCTGAATCTTTTGCAATTTGTTCAATTAATATTGGAGAAGTCAAAGTAGAAAGATGGAGTTGGGAAGCTGTAGCCTTTAGCCACACAAACACACGGTGATTCATTGTTTAAAATTCCTGGAGGTAACGCTTTCCTATGGATCAGAGCGGTCAAGCGAACTTGGATCCCGACCAAATGTCAACCAGCAGTTTTCAGTGAGAAAATTATGGTAAAAAGTCGCCACTTACCGTAGACCAGCTGAGCTTGTGCCGTCCATACAGCTGCCGTCGACTTCCCTCAAGCACTAGCCTCAAGACACCCGTGGACACACCCCTCCGACTATCAGGTACTATTAAACTCACTAAAACACTAGCAACACAATAGAAAGATAAGGGATTTCCCAAAATTATCCTAGTAAATGTGTCCAAAAACATCTGAATCCGTCCTAATGCAATCGCCTTTTTTTTTTTTTTACTTTTTTTTTTAAATTTTTTTCCCCCTAGACTTTTGTTATCAATATCTTCAAACACGAATCTTTCATCCTCGCTCAAATTAATGGGGAAATTGTCGTTTTCTCGGTCCGAATAGCTTTTTTTGTTGGAGGCTCCCATTAAAAACAATTTGAGGATGTGACGTCATCATCTGCGACTTCCGGTAGAGGCAAGGCTTTTCTATTAGCGACCAAAAGTTGCGAACTTTATCGTCGATGTTATCTACTAAATCCTTTCAGCAAAAATAGAGATAGATGGATAGTACTTTATTGATTCCTTCAGGAAAATTAAAATTCCAGCAGCAGTGTACAGAGTTGAGATCAATTTAAAAAAAAAAAAAAGTAAAAAGTAAATAATGGGGGTTTGAAAGGAAACAAAATAGAGACATATTACAAAAAGAATACAAACAATGGGAATAAAAATATAACAGTAAAATAAGAATATAACAAGACAAAGTAGGCAGTAGTGACCATGTTATGAAAACGTATTGCACTGTTAATGTTTTGCATCCCCTGTCATCCTAATACCCCCCGTCCCCCGTCCCAGAGAGGAGTTGTACAGTCTAATGGCGTGTGGGAAAAAGGAGTTCTTGAGTCTATTAGTCCTGCACTTGGGATGAAGCAGTCTAGCACTGAACAGGCTCCTCTGGCTCCTGATAACACTATGCAGAGGGTGACTGGCATCATCCAGGATGCTCACTAATTTGTCCACAGTCCTCTTCTCTGCCACCCTCACCAGTGAGTCCAGTTTCATTCCGATTGTAGAACCGGCCCGCCTGATCAGTTTCTCAAGTCAGGCAAATATGGCAATATGGCGAAATGATCAAGTACGACACATAGAATGGACCTGCTATCCCCGTTAAAATAAGAAAATCTCATTTCAGTAGGCCTTTAAATACACAATAGCCTGACCTATCACCTAATCATTCCGTAGTTTGAACATGTGACACTTTTTGTCTTCAGGTCACATTTTGGGTCAAAAGCAATCTGAATACGAAATGTAAGCCTCGAGGTGGAACTAATCTGTTGAGATACATTACACAAGGTGCATGGACAACAAGGGATGTTTTAATGCCAGCCTACCTGCTTGAACTATAATTCCTGGTAGTGTTAATAAAGCAATTAGACCAGTTGTAATTGCCTCAATGAAATTGAATAAGCACCTCACTGTGCACAATAAAAAAGTAATGTAGTTTCCATTCTAATTAAGGCATTTGCTGGATTTATTTGCTCACTGAAGGATTTCCAGAACTTCATACGGTGGCATAGTGCAGTGTTTTTCAACCACTGCTAGTGTGCCGTGAGATATTGCCTGGTGAGCCGTGGGAAATTATGCAACATCACCTAATTGGTCCCAAAAATATTTTTTTCAAATAAATAATTATGATGTGCTGTTGCTTAGTGTCTGTGCTGTGTGGATCTCGGCAGGGTAACCACGTAATACTCCATGTCAGTAGGTGGTAGCTGGTAGTTAATTGCTTTGTAAAAGTCGGAATGTGTCGAGTGAGACGAGGATGGTTTGTTGTAATCACAATATGCTGATAAAAAATAATATAAGGCTTAAACCAAAAATGAACATAAGGAAAAGGCAATGAAGCTTAGGAATGGCTATGCAAAACACAAGTAGGGACGACGTGGCGCAGTGGGAGAGTGGCCGTGTGCAACCCCAGGGTCCCTGGTTCAAATCCCACCTAGTACCAACCTCGTCACGTCCGTTGTGTCCTGAGCAAGACACTTCACCCTTGCTCCTGATGGGTGCTGGTTGGCGCCTTGCATGGCAGCTCCCTCCATCAGTGTGTGAATGTGTGTGTGAATGGGTAAATGTGGAAGTAGTGTCAAAGCGCTTTGAGTACCTTGAAGGTAGAAAAGCGCTATACAAGTACAACCCATTTGTCATTTAAGTAAAACTGAACTGGCTAACAAGTAAACAGAAACAGAATGCTGGACGACAGCAAAAACTTACGGCGTCCACAAAGCACATTCCTACATGACAATCAACAATGTCCACACAAAGAAGGATAGCCACAACTTAAATAGCCTAGCTTGCTAACACAAAGCAGGTGCAGGGAATATCGCTCAAAGGAAGACATGAAACTGCTACAGGAAAACGCCAACAAAACAGGAAGGGCCACCTAAATAACAGCGCAAGACAAAACCTAAAGCACTACACAGGATAACATGAACAAACTCAAAATAAGGCACGACGACCTGGTGGAGTTTAAATTTTTTATGTTATCTGCTGGCGGTGTGCCTCCGAAATTTTAATTAAAAAAGGTGCCTTGCCTCAAGAAAGGTTGAAAAACACTGGCCTAGTGGTTAGCATGTAGGCTGCACAGTAGAGATGCGCGGATAGGCAATTATATTATCCGCATCCACATCTCCAAAGTCGTCATCCACCCGCCGTCCACCCGAAACCAACATTTTATCAGGACCGTACCCGCCCGCTAACCACCCGCTAAAATACATTAGAGGTTGTCCGCCTTTACCACTCACAGAGCTATTCAAACCTGTTTCACAGAGTAATGATGATAATTGGAGCCACTAACGTTCTCGCGACTATCCAATAGCGTTCATCCTGATTACAAGAATATGGGCGTGCTGTGAAGCCATTGCCTCAGACACCTTCAACAACATGTACGAACCGATTGATGGTCCGGTAACGTGTGCAGTTTCCGCAATTACACGTACAAGATTGAAAGGCATGCTGGGTGATACAGAGTACACTGATGGTTGTGATATAAACAACTTTAACACTTACTAATATGCGCCACGCTGTGAAGCCACACCCAACAAGATTGACAAACACATTTCGGGAGAACATCCTCACAGTAACACAACATAAACGCAACACAACAAATACCCATAATCCTTTGTATTCATGACATTTCCTGAATATATTTTACACCCCCGCGCCCCCAACCCCGCCCACCTTACCGACGCACGGATGGGGGGAGGGGGGGGGGCAGGGTTTGCTGCTAGGCGTGTATAAAATAGTCAGGGATGTGTCATGAATACAAAGGATTATGGGTATTTGTTGTGTTGCGTTTGTTGTGTTACTGTGAGCATGTTCTCCCAAAATGTGTTTGTCGTTCTTAATTGGTGTGGCTTCACAGCGTGGCGCATATTACTAAGAGTGTTAAAATTGTTTATATCACAACCATTAGTGTACTCTGTCACCCAGTATGCCTTGCAGTCGTGTGTGTATTGCTGTGGAAACCACACACAACATGATGCTGGACTGACAAACGGATCGTACATGTTTTAGTAGGCGACAAAGCCAATGGCCTCCTAGCACACACTAATATTTATTAACTGGGTGACTACCTGCAGTCATTCAGGAGAATAATAGCGTTTCTTATTGTCTTCTTCGCTTTATGACACGGGTCTTAAATGGCACTTTAAATGGCAAAGGATACCGTTCACAGAATCGTGCATATCAAATATTTCCGGATGGATCAACCGCGACCCGCCCGAATCTAATTAAAATCTATTTTTTCGTCATGTCAACCGCCCGACCCGCGGTTTATCCGCGGACTCCACGGATGAGACCGCAAACCGCGCATCTCTACTGCACAGTTACGAGATCTGGATTCGAATTTCCTTCTGGGCATCTCTGTGTGGCGTTTGCATGTTCTCCCTGTGCGTGCTGGCGTGGGTTTTCTCAGGGTACTTTGGCTTCCTCCCACATTCCAAAAATATGAAATGAGTTGAGGTAATCAAAGACTCCAAATTGTCCACAGGTGTGAATAATGAATGGTTGTTTGGCGACATTTGTTTGACTTTGGCTGGCGACCACAGATCATAAATGAGGGGACATTCTCTGATTTTTCTCCCCCATGTTGGACTTTTTCCAACATGCCAGTGCAAGTATTTTCAGCGCTTCTAAAATGAATGTTCCTGGGGGGGAATCACACAGAGTTTTGGACTTTCTCACCAGCTCCCCAGAATGCTGATGAACATGCAGGAAGAATGAATGAGTGGTTCCCATGGCAACAGTGTTACCACTTAAATGCGTGGGAGGTTGTGGTGAGAAACGAAAGAAGGAAGAAGGGCAGCCTAACAAGGGGATGTTGTGTAACCTTTCCCTGCTACAGCTCCTTTTACTGCACTAAAGTAAGTGTATCACAAAAGTCAACATTTTATTAGACCTAGTCAAGGAACATTACTGTAGGAATAAAACTTGGATATACTTAGTTCAGAGTAGTCGGTGTCTAGTTTTTTAGATTTCCTATGCATTTAAGGTTATTTACGCCAGTGTTTTTCAACCTTTTTTGAGCCAAGGAACATTTTTTGCGTTGAAAAAATGCGGAAGCACACCACCAGCAGAAATCATTAAAAAACAAAACTCAGTGGACAGTAAAAAGGGGATGTCGCAATTGTTTGTATATGACTTTAAAGGGGAACATTATCACCAAACTTATGCAAGCGTCAATATATACCTTGTTGTTGCAGAAAAAAGACCATGTATTTCTTTAACCGATTTCCGAACTCTGGGTGAATTGTGGCAAATTAAACGCCTTTCTGTTTATCGGTCTTTTAGCGATGACGTCAGAACGTGACGTCACCGAGGTAACACACCCGCCATATTCATTTTCACATTACAAACACCGGGTCTCAGCTCTGTTATTTTCCGTTTTTTCGACAATTTTTTGGAACCTTGGAGACATCATGCCTCGTCGGTGTGTTGTCGGAGGGTGTAACAACACTAACAGGGAGGGATTCAAGTTGCACCACTGGCAAGAAATCTGCCGCCAGACCCCCATTGAATGTACAAAAGTGTCTTCACATTTGACCTGCGATGCTAAGACGGACATGGCACAGAGATGTATGGATAACCTGCAGATGCATTTGTAACGATTAAGTCAACGAAATCACAAAGGTGAGTTTTGTTGATGTTGACTTATGTGCTAATCAGACATATTTGGTCACGGCATGACTGCCAGCTAATCGATGCTAACATGCTACGCTAATCGGTGCTAACATGCTATTTACGCTAGCTGTATGTACATTTGAAACTAGATACCCACATTTAATGCGAAACAAACACTTACCAATCGACGGATTTAAGTTGCTCCAGTGTCACAAGATGCGAAAGTCCTGATCGTTTGGTCCGCACATTTTACCGGCGATGCTAATAAGGCAGCCATGCTATGGGCCACTTCATTAGGTACACCCACGCTATGGCCGAATAGCGTCAATAGCTATTTGCTCAATAGCTTCAATTTCTTCTACAATTTCGTTTTCGCTATCTGCCTCCATACTCCGACCATCTGTTTCAATACATGCGTAATCTGTTGAATCGCTTAAGCCGCTGAAATCCGAGTCTGAATCTGAGCTAATGTTGCTATATCTTGCTGTGGTAACCGCCATGTTGTTTGTATTGGCAGCCCTGTATGACGTCACAGGGAAATGGATAGTGGTTTCGAAGATAGCGAAAATAAGGCACTTAGGGATATTCCAGGACCGGTCAAATTTTGAAAAAAACTTCAAAAAATACAACAAGCCATTGGGAACTGATTTTTATTGTTTTTAACCCTTTTGAAACTGTGATAATGTTCCCCTTTAAAGCATAACCAAGCATGCATCAGTATAGCTCTTGTCTCAAAGTAGGTGTACTGTCACCACCTGTCACATCACACCCTGACTTATTTTGACTTTTTTGCTGTTTTCTGTGTGTAGTGTTTTACTTCTTGTCTTGCGCTCCTATTTTTGTGTTTTTTTCTCTTTTTTTGGTATTTTCCTGTAGCAGTTGCATGTCTTTTGAGCAATATTTTCCGCATCTACTTTGTTTCAGCAATCAAGAATATTTCAGTTGTTTTCATCCTTCTTTGTGGGGACATTGTTGATTGTCATGTCATGTTCGGATGTACATTGTGGACGCCGTCTTTGCTCCGCAGTAAGTCTTTGCTGTCGTCCAGCATTCTGTTTACTTTGTAGCCAGTTCAGTTTTAGTTTTGTTCTGCATAGCATTCCCTAAGCTTCAACGCCTTTTCTTAGGGGCGCTCACCTTTTGTTTATTTTTGGTTTAAGCTTTAGACACCTTTTTACCTACACGCTGCCTCCCGCTGTTTCCTACATCTACAAAGCAATTGACTACCGGGTGCCACCTACTGATATGGAAGAGTATTACACGGTTACTCTGCTGAGCTCTAGACAGCACAGACACTCAACAACAACAGATCATTTGCAGACTACAATTACCGGTTTGCAATTTGTTTTTAACCTAAATAGGTGAAATTAAACAATCTCCCACAGCGCAGTGGTTGAAAAACACATTTATGCAAACAGTCATTATTGTAAATAGCACCTGCGTAGCTATGTTATGCATTGCCAACAGTCACACTCAAGCTACCGGCACTGAAGGCCTGCACTTTATAGAAGGACAATCAGAATTTGATCATGCACTGTTACTAAGGTTGTCAAAAGTATCGATATTTTGATATGAAGTCGATACAAACACACAAAAAATAAATTGATAACCTGCTATTTTTCAGTATCGTCAATTGCGAATACTGGACCACGTTTTCCTCGGCGAGCCACGTCAATTCTCGGCAAATGAGCATTGAGTCAGCACCAAAAAAAAACACCTGTTGTCTTTAAAACATCTTGCGTGTATTTCAATATATTGAAACACACATAGTCATCATTGTCACTGGCGTCCCACTGGGTGTGAATTCTCCTTGCCCACTGGGTGTGAGTTTTCCTTGCCCGTATGTGAGTTCTTCCGAGGATGTCGTAGTCGTAGTGGTTTGTACAGTCCTTTTGAGACATTTGTGATTTAGGGCTATATAAATAAACATTGATTGATTGATTAATATTCACAATGTGAAGTGTACTCTCTTGTGTCGCCAGCTCTTTTAATTTGGCATTTTGAGCTGCACTGACCAAAGGAATGTTTTTCAACAACCGTGAGATACAGTCTGGGTTGCCGTAGGAGATTATCTAATTTCAACTATTTGGGTTAAAAATATTTTTTGCAAACCAGTAATTAAAATCCGCTAATAATGTGTTGTTGTTGAGTGTCTGTACTGTCTGCAGATCGGCAGACTTACCACGTTATACTCTTCCATATCAGTAGGTGGCAGCCGGTAGCTAATTGTTTTGTAGATGTCGGAAACAGCGGGAGGCAGCGTGCAGGTAAAAAGGTGTCTAATGCTTAAACCAAAAATAAACAAAAGGTGAGTGTCCCTAAGAAATGGCATTAAATCTTAGGGAAGGCTATGCAGAACTAAACTAAAACTGAACTGGCTACATACAAAGTAAAAAAAAACTGAATGCTGGACGACAGCAAAGACTTACTGTGGAGCAAAGACGGCGTCCACAATGTACATCCAAACATGACTTGACAATCAACAATGTCCCCACAAAGAAGGATAAAAACAACTGAACTATTCTTGATTGCTAAAACAAAGCAGGTGTTGGGAATAGCGGAGTAAGACATGAAACTGCTACAGGAAAATACCAAATAAAGAGAAGAAGTCACCAAAATAGGAGCGCAAGACAAGAAGTAAAAGACTACACACAGGAAAGCAGCAAAAAAGTGAAAATAAGTCAGGGTGTGATGTGACAGGTGGTGACAGTACACCTACTTTGAGACAAGACCTATAGTGATGCATGCTTGCTTGTGCTTTAAAGTCATATCCAACAATTGCGACAACCACTTTTTACCGTCAATATCAACAGCTGAGTTTCATTTTTTAATGATTTCTGCTGATGGTGTGCCTCTGCATTTTTGCAATGAAAAAAATGTGCCTCTGCTCAAAAAAGGTTGAAAAACACTGGACTAAAGTATCAATTAAGTGTCAACCTTCTATAGTGTTGTAGAAGATATAATCTGTTTCTTCCTGAAATGTGAGTGGTTTTGTCACATTTGTGAGCTACTGTACAGTATGTTCCTTTTTAAAGAGACCCTGGTGTGGTGCAGCAGCCTCCAGGAGTCCAGCTGATGTTGGAAAGGAATATGAGCTGTCACACACTTGGCAAGGTTTAAAGAGTGACCCTCATTTATTCTGGCTCATTAGCTAATTAGGCATTACAGTCAACGACCATTCCTAGCCGCCAGACATAAATTCCCACCAACAGCCCACAGGGGGTGAATTTAACTTGTGATTAGGGTTGTTCAGTATACTGGTACTAAGAAAGTACCGCGATAGTAATTGATTGAAATCGGTACAATACTGCCTTTGGAAAAATACCCGAATCTGAATCCCCGCTGTGTGGCGCTGACTTCAGAGCCGAGGCGCATGATGTTGAGTGTGTCAGAACGCAAATACAAAGTGCATACAAGCTAGGGTTGTACGGTTTACCGGTACTAGTATAATATCACGGTACTAATGAATCAAAAACGGTACTATACTCTGTTTGAAAAGTTCCAGTTACTAACTCTGTAATTTATTCATGTATTCGCTGTTTGTGTTACAGGTTGAATACAATAAAGTTGTTAGAAATAGCTATGAAATGGAAAGGGATAGGATTAAATAAGTATATTTCTTTCTACTCTTTTTCGGACATGCTGCAAAGAAAAGCTGGATGTGATGTACCAAATTGTAATGGTATGCATGTTCGGAATAAATGCATTACCTTAACTGTTACCAGGTTCCGGGAATTGGTATCGTATCGGTTCAAATGGTAACGGTACCTATCACTACATGTGATTGCAATGGATGCTGTGTGAGCGAGGAGAAAAACAGCGGGGGAGACAAAATGTTATCAAAAACATGGAATGCATAACAAATGTGTTTAGAAATACAAATAAACTTTCTCCTGTCACTTGTTGAGAACAGCAAACATGCTTTCATGTTGATCCACAAAAGTGTCTAGTACGACCAGAACACTCGCTAAATATAGCAACACTTTTTTGGTTTGTTGTTTTGTCCTGTCCTGTCCTGTCCAGTTTCTCAGGCAAATCATAGAGTTAATGTAAATGCCCATATCGGCTGTACAAATTTACTTTACAAAAGAGAAGTGTGGGATACTTCTCTTGTTGCCTTATGTGTATTTGACTTTATTAAATGTATTTATAGTATCATTTGGTGCGGCCGATATGAGGGGATAGAAAGAGGAAAAAAAGGAGGACAGAGAGGGAAATTGTGGGGACAAGAGGGGGATAAGAGAGACAAAAAACACAACAATAACAACAACAACAACAACAGTAGAGCAACATCAGCAAATAGTTAGTGATATAAGTAATAATACAGAAATGACAATCAGCATTATTACACTACAAATGGATCAATACAAGTACCAATAGAAATAGCGCTATTGATAATGAATAATACCAATAATTGACCTCTGTTATCAACAATACAGTTCAAATGCAACAATACATATACGTAATGATAACTACAAATACAAACGAAAGCAAAAAAATGGAGGGGAAGAAAGAAGCTAGCTATATTAACCTTGTAGATTGTTATAGTAAAAATAGGTCAAGCTTTGTCAGTGTGCCGTGTGTTACCCAGTTTACCCCAGGGTAACAACGTTAATTTATGTTTGATTGAACGTGATTATATGCATGAGTGTGTATGTACTTGTATATGTACAGTATGTGTATATGTATGTTTGTACAGGGAATGTATATGTACAGTATGTGTATATGTATGTTTGTACAGGGAATGTATTTGTACATGTATGTGTATATGTATGTTTGTACAGGGAATTATATGTACAGTGTGTATATGTATGTTTGTACAGTATGTGTGTATGTATGTTTATACAGGGAATGTATACGTACATGCATGTGTATATGTATGTTTGTACAGGGAATGTATTTGTACATGTATGTGTATTTTATGTTTGTACAGGGAATGTATATGTACAGTGCGTATATGTATGTGTGTATGTATGTTTGTACAGCGAATGTATATGTACAGTGTATATATGTATGTTTGTACAGTATGTGTGTATGTATGTTTGTACAGGGAATGTATACGTACATGCATGTGTATATGTATGTTTGTACAGTGAATGTATACGTACATGCATGTGTATATGTATGTTTGTACAGTGAATGTATATCAACACAGATGCTCCTGCTATGTCATTTTATTCCCTGGCAGACAAGGAAACACAAGTGTGTTAAAAAGCCAAGTTGCGATGTAATCTACTGTATGGACTTTGTAATGACGAGCAACTTTGCCATTATACTGTGGTTATGGACGAGGGCGAACAGGTCATCCATCCATCCATCCATCCATTTTCTACCGCTTATTCCCTTTCGGGGTCGCGGGGGGCGCTGGCGCCTATCTCAGCTACAATCGGGCGGAAGGCAGGGTACACCCTGCATGCCAAATCAATTTGTGGCGGGGCGTCACTAATGAATGAATGTGCTGCAGTAGTATCAAATATAGTTTCGGACAGGACGTTCATTTTATACCACTTGTTCCTATCCCAGCTGCACTTGGCTGAAGGCAAGGTACAGACGTGACCTGGTTTACATTTCTGGTGTTGAATTTCTGGAGCACTCAGGCAGTAGAAAATCTGTCAGTTTTTTTTTATGTTGAGTTTCAATGTCACATGGGAGGAATGCTAAATGTGCCTGATGTACTTTAACCATATTCAGTGGTTTTCAAATGTTTTTTTTCTCTTCTAGATTGACATCGAAGTGAATGGAGAGCCTGTAGAATTGCAAATGAAACTCGGGGACAATGGCGAAGCCTTCTTCGTTCAGGAAGCCGAGCAGTTGAACGTAAGTTATAAGAGATTATGATTTATTTTTCTAAAACGCTTCCTGGTGGTTTACAGTTTTTTTTTTTTTTGGTCCAAATTCTGAATAGATTATGTTTTACAGACTATCTTCAAGCCGTTTTCTGAACGTCTCTTCAGGATGTGCCGTTTTGTGTACCGTTATTTACATGTCTACACTTGGACTGCGTCTTCTCACCATCATCCATGTTGTAGATTTAAGTACTTCCATAGCGAGTCTACTGACAAATACAAGTGAAAACTATACGCTTCTATGTATTAGAAAATGGCAACAACGGAGGATGCATGTGCATGTACAAGCCAGTTTTCCCCACAAGAGGATGGAGAAATAGGAGCTTATTGACTACAGTGTCGGACTACAAAATCTACTGCAAGGTCTTTTGGTTAATTTCTACCATAATGGAAATTACCGCTGATGTCTCAGGTTAGAAAACGTCACAAGTCAGAAAATTCCAAACGTATGGAAGTGTTATTGTTGCAAATTGTTTTACAAATGTGTATTAATCTGTGCGTCTGTAATCCAATTTGTGTGTCTTGTACTAGTCTGTGTGTCTGTATCTCAATGTGTGTGCTTGTAATCGGAGCCGTGTGTTTAGTTGTGTCTGTGTTATGATTTGTCTGTGGGTAAAGAAAAAAAAAATCTGTCCGTCCGTGTTTTCTCGATTGGCTGTCTTTTTAGACTTAGACAAACTTTAATGATCCACAAGGGAAATTGTTCCACACAGTAGCTCAGTTACAAAGGATGGAAAGGATTATGCACTCAAGGGCACCAAAAGAGAGCGACAACAACAGGTATACAGTATATAATATGTTCTGATATATTATTAGTGGGGGCCCTTAGGGAGATTTTAGGGTGTTTTCGTTCACTTTTGTCTAAACGCACCAAATTTGGCACAGGTTTAGCTCAGGGCATTCTTAAATGATTTGGCTAGGGCGCCGGTGACCTTTGGGGTCGCCATAGCGGCTGATCCAATATGGCCGCCACCTGAACACGCTTTTGCCTATACATTTGAACCAGATGAGCTACAAATCCAAACTTGGTGTCTATTTCATGTTTTTTGACAATTAGAAATATGATGGAAAAATCATCTTTATGACTGGGTGTTTCTGGACACCTATTTAGCATTGTTCCAAGATGGCAGCGATGTAAAAATTAGGTGTACCTTAACTTTTGATACTTTTGGCAAACTATTTTAGGTTTTTTGAGCATCAGAAACATACTGGAATGATCAGATTCATGATCATTTATTCATTAGAGCACTTTAATTTCCATATTAACAGCATAGCCATTATCTACCAAAATGAATTGCAAATATATTTCAACACAGATAGAATGTAAAGCTACAGGTATATTTAATTGTAACATTAGTAAAAGTACAGAACGTCAGTGTTACCCCTCTCCCACCAACTTTATTTTCATGTAATGCATTTTTCAGTGAAGCTATTATCAAACAATATGGCCTCCACACCATCTGACAGTAATAGTAGCAGCAGCAGCATCAATTGGGACATATGTTGTCTCTGCCAATTACAGTCTGATGACACCTTACAAACACCCAAAAGTGAAGGACTTTTGTCGCTAGAAAAGGATCTCGTTGAAATTGCGAATGCTATACATTCATCTATAAATGTCACAATTGATCCATTGAATGATGGTTCAGGTATGGCATCAACACTTGTATTAAATAAGGCCCATCCATCCATTTTCTACCGCTTATTCCCTTTCGGGGTCGCGGGGGGCGCTGGCGCCTATCTTAGCTACAATCGGGCGGAAGGCAGGGTACACCCTGGACAAGTCGCCACCTCATCGCAGGGCCAACACAGATAGACAGACAACATTCACACTCACATTCACACACTAGGGCCAATTTAGTGTTGCCAATCAACCTATCCCCAGGTGCATGTCTTTGGAAGTGGGAGGAAGCCGGAGTACCCGGAGGGAACCCACGCATTCACGGGGAGAACATGCAAACTCCACACAGAAAGTTCCCGAGCCTGGATTTGAACCCAGGACTGCAGGAACTTCGTATTGTGAGGCAGACGCACTAACCCCTCTCCCACCGTGAAGCCCGTTAAATAAGGCCAAATACCACAAATGCTGCAGAAGCTACTGTAGTAGTTATTGTGTTAAAAGGGCTAGAAAGCATGAGGATCATGCTGTCCCCTCCTTATTAAGTCCTAAAAAGCTTCGATCAAGTCATCCCCCAACCAGTGGTATTCATTGTGTGATATGTGAACATTTCATATAAACATTAGAAAGGAATCATGCATGTTGCACCAGGTTTTACTCATAACAATGCCCAAGTTACATCCAATGTCTTCAGAATAGCATATTTTGCCACTTGGAAATATGCAAATTAGGCGTCTAGACACACCCAAAAATAGAAATTGTCAAAACACATGAAATAGACACCAAGTTTACATTTGTAGCTCATCTGTTTCAAATGTTAGAGACACAAGCTATTACAAGTGGCGGTCGTATTTGATTGGCCGCTGTGGCGACCCCAAAGGTCACCGGCACGGCGCCCTAGCTAAATCATTTAAGTATGCCCTTAGCTACACCTGTGCCAAATTTGGCGCTTTTAGACAAAAGTGAACAAAAATATCCCTATATTATTTTATCATATAATATATACAATATATAACCAACACTAAATGGTCCCTAGTGTGTGAATGTTGTCTATCTGTGTTGGCCCTCTGATGAGGTGGTGACTTGTCTAGGGTGTACGCCGCCTACCGCCTGAATGCAGCTGAGCTAGGCTCCAGCGACCCCGAAAGGGATAAGCAGTAGAAAATGGATGGATGGATACAACAGCAGCTGCAGCATAAAAAAGGGGCAGCATAAAATAAAGAGTAGGTCCGGCAGAAAATATACATTGTAAACAAAGAGAGGTAGATAACATAGGAGCGGTCAGCTAATAGACAAATATCATCTATTGCTGTATGGTGAGTGATTATGCAACTGGACGGAGTGCAGAATGAAGGAATTCTTGAATACACATGACTTGTTAGTTTCTGCCATGGAAGAGTTGTGCGCATAACTATTAGAGATGCGCGGTTTGCGGTCACAACCGCGGAGTCCGCGGATAAACCGCGGGTCGGGCGGGTGACATGACGAAAAAATAGATTTTAAATAGATTTGGGCGGGTGGCGGTTGAACCATTTCGGAAATGTATATTTTAATAATCCCAGGAATGTAGGCTCATAAAACTTCTTTGTTTGTCTTGTCTTTATTGCACAAGATGTAAAACAACCACACAACAGCTCTCATGTCTCTAACGCTTTTCCCGGGACAACTCGAACTCTCACTTTCTGTCGATAACGTCACTTCCCTATCTCTCCCGGAAGCCCCGCCCCCCAGCCAAAGTGATTGGCTAACACCCTGTAGCCAGCCGCTACATTATACATAGTTAAATGTTATGTTGAAGAGGTTCATTTAGCCTACTGACGTGTATTTATAAATGGTTGATTTATATAGGCTAGTAGGTAAAGTGTTGTACCTGACACCTCCTGATGGTACAATCCATATAACACGTCACAGACAACGTCACGCTAACATCACGTGACACCTCTGATGAAGGCTGCAGAAGCAAGGTAGCCCAAACTTGTCAGATACAACACTTTACCTTACTAGCCTATAGAAATCAACCATTTATAAATAGTTAAATGTTGTTACCCACATACGAAAAACGAGCAACACTCTTTGAAACAGTATGTGGGCATACTTTTATTTTGAAGTGTCTCGTTTGGTCTGTCGACGGATGTAAGGAAGCTACTTCCGGGTGTGGCCAACGAGGTATTTGTCATTAGTTGGTATTTTACTTGGTAAAATGTTTGATCCACACATGCTGTGCACGTTATTATTTGTACGTTTGTAACGTGCTTTATTTATTACAGTTTTCACGGTGAATTTGAAGGGAAAGTAAGCCTTCAAATAAATCAGTTCAAGAAAGCCATTGTGTCCGTGCTATTTGGAGGGAGTTACACTTTCTAACCTCACTAATGCCTTGCATCGTCTATATTAGATATATAACGGGCGGGTGGCGGGCGGGTGTGGCTTTGATGAAATGTTGGTTCGGGTGGATGACGACTTTAGTGATGCGGTTGCGGATGATATAATTGCCTATCCGCGCATCTCTAATAACTATACTTGTGTGTATCTGTGTCTAAAAGTTGTGTGTGCATTTAAAGATGTGTTTGTAACTAGATTCATGTGAGGCAAAAACCTAGTTTGGCTGTCTTTTTACACGTGACTTTTGGACACTTCAGCCGTGCAGCGATCCCAACTTGTATAAGGAGTTGTCCTTTTGGTAACTTGACCTTGCCTTTCCCTGTGCTCACCACTGGTCGGCACCTTGCACCCTCTCACACTCATGTTGATGTTGAAGCCAAACATCAACATGTTTATGTAAAAAAAAAAAGTTAATGTTTTAGCGCAGTAGTTGTCAAAATGATTTTGTACTCAAATAAGTTATCAGCAACTATCGTGGGATCACACTCAGCCTTCCCGGTAAGGTTTATTCAGGTGTACTGGAGAGGAGGCTACGCCGGAGAGTCCAACCTCGGATTCAGGAGGAACAGTGTTGTTTTCGTCCTGGTCGTGGAACTGTGGACCAGCTCTATACTCTGGGCAGGGTTCTTGAGGGTGCATGGGAGTTTGCCCAACCAGTCTACATGTGCTTTGTGGACTTGGAGAAGGCATTGGACCGTGTCCCTCGGGAAGTCCTGTGGGGAGTGCTCAGAGAGTATGGGGTATCGGACTGTCTTATTGTGGCGGTCCGATCCCTGTACGATCAGTGTCAGAACTTGGTCCGCATTGCCGGCAGTAAGTCGGACACGTTTCCAGTGAGGGTTGGACTCCGCCAAGGCTGTCCTTTGTCACCCATTCTGTTCATAACTTTTATGGACAGAATTTCTAGGCGCAGTCAAGGCGTTGAGGGGTTCCTGTTTGGTGGCTGCAGGATTAGGTCTCTGGTTTTTGCAGAAAATGTGGTCCTGATGGCTTCATCTGACCGGGATCTTCAGCTCTCACTGGATCGGTTCGCAGCCGAGTGTGAAGCCACTGGAATGAGAATCAGCACCTCCAAGTCCGCGTCCATGGTTCTTGCCCGGAAAAGAGTGGAGTGGCATCTCCGTGTTGGGGAGGAGACCCTGCCCCAAGTGGAGGAGTTCAACTACCTAGGAGTCTTGTTCATGAGTGAGGGAAGAGTGGATGGTGAGATCGACATGCAGATCGGTGCGGCGTCTTCAGTAATGCGGACGTTGTGGTGAAGAAGGAGCTGAGCCGGAAGGCAAAGCTTTCAATTTACCGGTCGATCGACGTTCCCATCCTCACCTATGGTCATGAGCTTTGGGTCATGACCGAAAGGATAAGATCACGGGTACAAGCGGCCCAAATGAGTTTCCTCCTCCGTGTGTCGGGTCTCTCCCTTAGAGATAGGGTGAGAAGCTCTGCCATCCGGGAGGAACTCAAAGTAAAGCCGCTGCTCCTCCACATGGAGGAGCCAGATGAGGTGGTTCAGGCATCTGGTCAGGATGCCACCGGAACGCCTCCCTAGGGAGGTGTTTAGGGCACGTCTAACCGGTAGGAGGTCACGGGGAAGACCCAGGACACAACGGGAAGACTGTCTCCCGACTGGCCTGGGAACGCCTCGGGATCCCCCGGGAAGAGCTGGACCAAGTGGCTGAAGAGAGGCTGAAGAGAGGGAAGTCTGGGTTTCCCTGCTTGTACACCTACCGGGCAAGTCTGACCGGTAGTTGGCCACAGGGAAGATGTGGGTATCACAGTCACCATATTGCCCCCCCACCGAGATGGAGGAAACATGATCATTTCGGACGCTATTTGTCACAACAGGTGCCATTGATTCTCACCAGACTGCAGAATGTAGCTGTCATGTCAGCCATGTTTTTGTCATTTTTCTGGGACCTCATAACATTTGTTCCTTTCTTCATTCCGACCCTGTCTTCGAGCAGCTTGTTCCAGCTCATCTGGCGACATCCCCCATACCGACAGAGAGCAACCTTTTCTGGATATCGGAGGTGGAGCGCAGGTCGGCCAGCCTGGAAGATCGGCCGGAGACCCCCCTTCCCACCAGTGTGGCCACGAAAAAGAAGAAGAGACGGAAGAAGAAGCACAAAGGGGACCCCCGAAGGGAAGAACTGACTCCCCCCATGCCAGTCACTGCTGCTAATGTTAATGCTGCCAACGCACATGCTGTTGCCTCAACTTCGGGCCAAAACGAGGAGATATTTGAGATGGAACTGAGCTCTGATGAAGAGGCTCTGGTGCAACATATATCCAGGTCAATTTAGCTTCTGTCTTTGCTTTTGTGGCCATTTCATGTAAAAAAAATAGTTTTTTTGCACCTTTTAATGCAGATCACCTTCAGCGGTCACAGGACGAGACATTGATCCAAAACTGCCTTCAGCCAGACACAACCTGGATGGTTATGCTTTGTCTGATGGCGACTGGGCAGCAGATAATAGGTGGGTTTGAATCTTCATTTGAAATGTTCACTTAAACGCAAAATAACAGGTGGCACCACTAGGGAGCAGCATTTCTTTTACTTTTACAACAAAGGTATGGTCTGACAGCCTTGCAGTGCAGCAAGTGCAACAGTAGATACTGTTAAGGCAGTCGTGCCTTATGTTGTTAACAATTACCGCTGCAATTTGAATACGGAAATAACAGCACTGCATTCCAATGCTTCTTATTTTTCGGATTATAAGTCTCTCCGGAGTATAGGTCGCACCGGCCGAAAATGCATAATAAAGAAGGAAAAAAACATATCCATCGCACTGGAGTATAAATCGCATTTTTGGGGGAAATTTATTTGATAAAATCCAACACCAAGAATAGACATTTGAAAGACAATTTAAAATAAATAAAGAATAGTGAACAACAGGCTGAATAAGTGTAGGTTATATGAGGCATAAATAACTAACTGAGAAGGTGCCTGCTATGTTAATGTAACAGATTATTATGGTAAGAGTCATTCAAATAACTATAACATATAGAACATGCTATACCTTTACCAAACAATCTGTCACTCCTAATCATTAAATCCCATGAAATCTTCTTCCTCGATGTCGCTTCTAAACAACTCTGCCAACTCCAAAGGTATGCGCCGCTTCCTCTTGTTTTCTGCTGCATATTTCACTACGTCCAGCTTGTAATCTGCAGTACATGATTTCCTTTTCGGTGCCATTTTTGTTCAGCCCTTCTCAGTTTTTATAAGTTACCGCCAACGATGAAATGATCCACTTTAATAGCTACGGCAGTAGCATATAGCAATTAGCATTCCATGACCCACAATGCACTTTTGCCATGACCCTCCCCCGCTAAATTCTTATTGGTTGACGTGTGTGTGACGATTGCTGACATTTTCTTTGTCTCTTCTGCGAATTAGATAAATAATGTAATTTGATATTTTATGGTAACGTGTTAATAATTTCACACATAAGTCGCTCCGGAGTATATTTCGCACCCCCGGCCAAACTGAAAAAAAAACTGCAACTTAAAATACGCTACTGTTTTTGCTACTTGAGATTTAGCTTGTGGCATGTACTGATAGTACAAGTATAAGAAAAAAAAACAATGAAAGTGTCAATTGTACGTGGCATGTAAATATGCATTTTCATGAAAAGAATAAAAATAAATGATGATGATGATAATATACATAGTGCAGAAAAGAAAAAAATCATTTGTATTGAATTTCAGGAAGATTTGGGCTAGTGACTTTAAAAGTAATTGATACGTCTCTAATAACATTTTATTTGTATAAAATATACTGACGTTCAGGTTTCCCACTATTTTATGCTACTCATACTACAGTATGAGAATCAATGCTCTAGACCAGACCTGGGCAAGTTAAGGCCCGTTAAACTTTTCATCCTGGCCCGCCGGACATTCCCAAATAATTTTTGTAGATCTTTAAAGGGGAACATTATCACAATTTCTGAAGGGTTAAAACCAAAAAAAATCTGTTCCCAGTGGCTTATTTTATTTTTCGAAGTTGTCTCAAAATGTTACCCATCACGCAATGTCCCGAAAAACGGCTTCAAAGTGCCTGATTTACACCATTGTTATATCCACCCATCTATTATCCTGTGACGTCACACCGTGAAGACACCAGAAACAAACATGGCGGATAGCACAGAAAGGTATAGCATAGTAGCTCGGATTCAGACTAAATTCAGCGGCGCAAGCGATTCAACAGATTATGCATGTATTGAAACGGATCGTTGGAATTTGAAGGCAGGTAGCGAAAACAAAATTGAAGAAGAAACTGAAGCTATTAAGCCATATCGCTTTGAACCCTATACAAGCGAAACCGACGCGACAGACAGCGACACGGGAGGAAGCGAGAACGAATTCGGCGATCGCCTTCTAACCAACGATTGGTATGTGTTTGTTTGGCATTAAATGTGGGTGGAGGGAAAGCTCAAATATAGCTACAAATGAGGCATAATGTACATACAGCTAGCCTAAATAGCATGTTAGCATCGATTAGCTTGCAGTCATGCCGTGATCAAATATGTCTGATTAGCACACTCCACATAAGTGAATAACATCAACAAAACTCCCCTTTGTGCATTCATGCACGTTGGAAATGCATCTGCTTTTAGTGTCGCAGGATATCCACACATTCTTGCCATCTCTGTCATAGCATAGCTGTCGTCGGTAAAGTGTGCGGAACAAACAAGGGACTTTCGCATCTTTTGGCCGCTGCTGCAACTTGAATCCGTCTCTGTTCGTGTTGTTACACCCTCCGACAACACGCCGACGAGGCATGATGTCTCCAAGGTACGGGAAAACAGTCGAAAAAACGGATAATAACAGAGCTGATTTGACTTGGTGCGTGTAATGAGATTGAGAAAATGGCGGCTTCGCTTCACGTTGTGACGTCATCGCTCCGACAGGCTATCAATTGAAAGGCGTTTAAATCGCCAAATTCACCCTTTTAGAGTTCGGAAATCGGTTAAAAAAACATATGGTCTTTTTTCTGCAACATCAAGGTATATTTTGACGCTTACATAGGTCTGGTGATAATGTTCCCCTTTTTCACTATGTAAAGCGCTTTGAGTCACTAGAGAAAAGCGCTATATAAATATAATTCACTTCACTTAAGATGAAAAGTGTAGCTGCCATTATGATGTGCAGTGATGTTTTCAAATGACTAAGTATTGAACTATACAAAGTATTCCAATGGTTTTGCATGATATACTAGTTACTATGGTAATGTAATTAGTTACTATGGTAATCTAAGTCACATCAGCTCAGACGAGGCACCAAGCAGTGTGGGTGGGGAGCGTTTCCACAGAGTGTTTCCAGAGTGGCAGGGACAGACGAGAAAGGAGATTTTTACAACAAAGTTCTAAAGCTTAGATGTATCAGATTGTTGGTGGGGTTTTTTTTACCCTTCATGTTCATATTTCGCTTTTTGTGTTGCATTTTTGTTGCTTTTCGCTTGATAATAAAATATGTCGATCGAGAAGGGGGTGTGACGTTCATATGTTGTCAATATTCAGTGTTTATCCTTCATACTTAATATTGTACATCCCACATTCTTTATTTTCATGTACATTCTGGGTGTCTCATTCAGTAAAACAAATTAAAATTAAATTCCGTTTAAGGCGGTCTTTCATAAAGTTGGCTAATGTGAGGGTTTGTATTAGTTTTCCTAAAACTAGATATACCGGCCCCCAGACACAATTTTTTCTCCAAATTTAGCCCCCTCCAGTCAATATTTGCCTAGGCCTGCTCTAGACAATTTAAAGGTCCACCCATTTATTTGAAGGTATACTTTTTAATTGATGAGGAAAAGGTAATTACTGCTAATAAACTGGTTTCAATGTATTTCTTTCTTTGTACTTTTTAGCCACAGCTTATCTCAGGCATTTTCGCCCAAGAGTGACTCAGAACTGATGGTGAGACCCTCAGAGTCTTTGCTCAGAGCCGAGTCGCACATGCAGTGGACCTGGGGAGAGTTTCCAGAAACCACCAGGGTAAGAAAGCCCCCTGCCAACATTCAAGATGACACTTCCAGGCTGGGCTTTTGAGTTGACGTGTTTTTTTTTTTTGCTCAGGTCACAAAAAAGGACAAAGCAGAATTAATTAAAATGATGACCATCACCCCTTCAGAGAGCACCCACTTCCGTGTCATCCTCAGCTCAGAGGCCATGGAAAATGAGTGTGAGCTTATGGGAATAGAGGACGCGTCCTCCTCTGTGTGCGCCATCGTCAAGCCAGAGCCTCGCTCCCCTGCCACTACCACCATGTGTGAGAGTCCCGTCACTCTCACAGAGCCTGTGGACGTCCTGCCATACAATGTGGTCACCTCCACTCCGTCCAGCCAGCAGAGTGACTCGCCCTCTAAAAAGAAAGGTACGCTCGGTAGATGTTAGCTGGAGGACTCGTAAGATGCTGACTAATTTATCTTGTTAAACATAGGTGTCCCTAAGAGGAGCCACCATCAGGGCCCTGAGGACATCTACTTAGATGACCTGAAGGCACTTGAGCCTGACGTAGCTGCGAGATACTTTCCCAAAAGGTTAGATTTGTGTCAACACTTTGAAATAGCATCATGTGACAGATTTAGAGCACCAGGTTTGATCCGCTTTTCACAATCTGATAGATAGGTCTCGGTCTGCTTGGTTTGTTTCATTTGAACTCAAAGGCTACACTGATGAAATACACAGGCCAGTGTTAAAATGCTACCAAAAAGCATGCAGAAATAGCAAATATTTAAGAGAAAAGTGCTGTCTGTCAGACTTCCTACCTCTGTGTGAATGTGTATATATCCGTGAAAGCACAACAACCGTTTTAAAGTATATTTTAGAAGCTTTTTTTAAGTATATGTCTGAATTGTCAGGTTCAAACACTGATGACATCTATTAAACAGACAAGAAGCATGGAATCATGCAGAGACAGAGTTAAATTTGGTTCAATGAGGAGAGCCGGTTTTGGGCTGTACTCTAGTTACAGATCCAAAGTACGCTCTAAAGTACAGCCCAAATGCTCCAGTATTTATTTCGGAGGCCCCTAATTACATCACTGAAGCTATTGCTGAAGGAGGTGGGGTAATTTCAGCAACCCAAGTTACACACAATTTATGACTTGACGTTCTGGATATCGCCCTGTCTCTGCTCTGTCTGCGTCACGGCACTCGATGTTCTGGACACAACCGTTTTAAAGTGTATTTTAGAAGCTTTTTTGAAGTATATGTCTAAATTGTCAGGTTCAAACACTGATGACATCTATTAAACAGACAAGAAGCAAGGAATCATGCAGAGACAGAGTTAAATTTGGCTCAATGAGGAGAGCCGGATTTGGGCTGTACTCTAGTTACCGATCCAAAGTACGCTCTAAAGTCCAGCCCACATGCTCCAGTATTTATTTCGGAGGCCCCTGATTACATCACTGAAGCTGCTGCTGAAGGAGGTGGGGTAATTTCAGCAACCCCAGTTACACACAATTTATGACTTGACGTTCTGGATATCGCCCTGTCTCTGCTCTGTCTGCGTCACGGCACTCGATGTTCTGGACACAACCGTTTTAAAGTGTGTTTTAGAAGCTTTTTTGAAGTATATGTCTAAATTGCCAGTTTCAAACACTGATGACATCTATTAAACAGACAAGAAGCAAGGAATCATGCAGAGACAGAGTTAAATTTGGCTCAATGAGGAGAGCCGGATTTGGGCTGTACTCTAGTTACAGATCCAAAGTACGCTCTAAAGTCCAGCCCACATGCTCCAGTATTTATTTCGGAGGCCCCTGATTACATCACTGAAGCTATTGCTGAAGGAGGTGGGGTAATTTCAGCAACCCCAGTTACACACAATTTATGACTTGACATTCGGGATATCGCCCTGTCTCTGCTCTGTCTGCGTCACGGCACTCCATGTTCTGGACACAAACAACACTGATATGAAACGATGTCCCTTTGCACAGATAGAAAAGTACAACTTCAGCACAATTGATAACTATAGCAATGGCTTTTAAGCATGAGAGTTGTGATAACTTACACATAATTATTTCAACATTCATGTGTAAATGGTCCCTAGTGTCTAAATGTTGTCTATTTGTGTTGCCCCTGTGATGAGGTGGTGACTTGTCCAGGGTGTACAACGCCTTTCACCCGATTGCAGCTGAGATAGGCTGCAGCACCCCTTGCGACCCCGAAAGGGACAAGCGGTAGTAAATGGATGGATGGATGTTGGTGAATATAACAAAATAAAACTATGGTCAACCTAGCACACCACATTTTTGTTTGAAATATTGGATTTACGTCATGAATATTTCACAAAAGCTGGCCGTCCTGACTGACAGAAATGCCATTGTGACTGCTTAGCGCACGGAGCCACGAGGGTAAACGCCATCTCATTCCAGGCTCATTTGTTGCCGTCTGCTTTGTGCATCCGCAGTGAGGCCGAGGCGGCCGGTAAGCACTGGATGGACACAGAGATCCCGTCTGGTTCTCAGTCGCCGCAGTCGGTGGGAAGCGCTGCGGCAGACAGTGGGACTGAGTGTCTCTCGGACTCCGCCAGCGACCTCCCGGACGTCACTCTGTCGCTTTGTGGAGGCCTCACAGAGAACGCAGAAATCTCCAAAGGTACTCTTACAAAGGCGCCCATTAAAGATATATATCCTGAAGTACACCTTAAGGCAGAGGTCGGGAACCTTTTTGGATTCGAGAGCCAAAAAGCCAAATATTTTAAAATGTATTTCCCTAAGAGCCATATAATATATTTTTTTAACACTGAACACAACTAAACGCCTGCATTTTTAAGTAAGACCAACATTTCCAGAGTATAATAAGTCTCTTATTCTTTGTAATAACATTGTTATTCTGAAGCTAACTGTGGAGGGGGTGTGGCCTGCGGGCCTGCAGCAAAGCGGGATGTTGCCAGGACCGGCCTCGAAATCAGCGACAGGTGCGTAGACAGCCCACCTTGGCCTTTTTATCTAATCACCTGTCGCTCTGTTATAAGCAGCAGCCAGGAGGAGAGACAGGGTTGGGGCTGGAGCCAGAGCGCGAGTGAGGACGAAAGAGAAAAAGACAATTGCTGTAAAGTAACTCAGAGAAAAATAAAATAAAACAATATTGTAACCCTAAAACAGGCTCTTGGTGGTCTGAAGAACCCCCAGGAGGCCAAGCCCCACACTAACCAATAATAAATAAATTACTTCTTACCATTAACGCAACTTCTTGAACATAAAAATGCATGAGAATGTTTTATATTTTGAACTTTGTTTTTAACACTGTGATTACAAGTGGAATTATTCATTATTTATCCTGTTAAGCAATGTCAGCTCAGATTTATCCGAGAGCCAGATGCAGTCATCAAAAGAGCCACATCTGGCTCTAGAGCCATAGGTTCCCTACCCCTGCCTTAAGGAGTAGCCACTGAAAACACATTTTAGAACTTTTGCTTGCTCTACTCTTCCTCTAAGGTTCTTTTTTTTTTTTTTTTGCAGAAAAGTTTATGGAGCATATCATTACCTACAATGAATTTGCTGAAAGTCCTGCAATTATAGATAACCCCAACCTTGTTGTAAAGATAGGAAATAGGTAAGCATTTAAAAGAATAACTTTGATCCGCACAACAGTTTATATGGTTGTCAACTCTCTTTTTGCACACAGATATTATAACTGGACTCTCGCTGCTCCCTTGATTCTGAGTCTACAAGCATTCCAGAAGAATTTACCAAAGGTAATTTAAATGTACTGTAAATAATGGTAATCCCATATCTATTTTAAACATGCTTTGCAGAGTTACCATGAAGAAAGCCACATCTTTTACTGCGGCACAACTCAATTCATTTATTTATTTCAGAGATGTTTAACAAATTACATTAAGGAACATCATGGGTAGTGTTTTATTATTGGCAGAATACAATAAGAAAAATAATAACAATAGAAGTAAAAACAGAGAGTTGGACAAATAAGTAAATGATAAGTAGTATTTTCATTGAATAACAAAGCATACATGAATAATAACTACAATAAGTAAAAAACTAACACCAGAATATGGAATAACTCAAACTGAATTGAATCTAGGGTAAATTATGTCATACCTTGGTGGTTGATAAATAATATATAATTAATTCAGGAGTAAAATATATTAGACACTCTGGTTTAAAAAAAAAAAATAATTCAGCATTCAGGAAAACATTATATTGTGTTAATTATACTGTGCTATTCATTAAATAAAAAATGATGGAATCAAAAAGTAATCATATCAGACACTATGGTATTCATTAAATAATGTATGATGGAATTCACAAATAAATGTCAGACACGGTGGTACTCATTAAATAATGAGATAAACTAATTAATTCAGGAACACATGATAACAGATTGTGGTATTCATGAAATACCACATGACAGAATCCTGAAATAAATGAAATAGGACCCTGTGGTACTCATTAAATAACAAGATAAAATGATGCATTCAGGAAAACTGCAGTTTTAATGTCGCTTCAAATATTGTAGAATTAGTTTTTGTAAAATACATTGTAAACAATGTTGGCCTAATTTGAGCATTTTCAAACATACACATTAGCTAATAAGAGAAAAAATATTATTACTAAAGTAGAATTGACCAGAAGAGGAAACCAAACCAATTATAGCTGATGTTCAGTATCATAGCCCCTGATTGGCTCAGCCAGCACGTTGAATTAGAAGAGTGAAAAGGCAACGGAAGGAGGGTGATTTTTTTCATATCTATTGGGCTCTCGTAAAGTTCAAAAACGTATTTAAAAGTTTGTAGACACGTTTTTTAAATTTTTTTTATGGTCTAGCTATTGAAATATTCAGTTGATTCCCACTTTGCGGATATTCCTTTATCACAATCAGGCCCGGAACCAACTAACGGCGATACAAGAGGGACAACTGCAAATGTTATCAAACACTGTAGTACTCATTAAATAATAAAATAATTAATTCAGTAATAAACCATATCCGACACTGTGGTTCTCAGTAGTTTATAAGATAAGATAATGAATTCAGAAATAAATGATATCTGACGCTGTGATACTTGTTAAGTAATAAGATACAAACAAATCATACCAGATCTTCAATTAACCTGGAGAACACGCTATGCTTGTTTCTTTAAACATGTCAGTATGTTGTATGAGCTTCTTGCTTAAAGGGGAACTAATAGGATTGTTTTTCTACTTATAAAACACTACCTTGTGGTTTCCATAATATTTAATGGTGGTGCTTTGGTCCAAATGTTGTATAAATGGTGACTGTCTTTAACAGCTTTCTGTCCGTCTTTTGAGGATGCTCTGTTTTGTGGGTGGTCTTATTCACGTGCCTCCACTTCGACTGAGTCTTCTCCAAGTCATCCATGTTGTAGTTTTTACCCCTTCCATAGCGAGTCTACTGAGATATAAGTTAGAAGCACATCCTACTTTGTATTAGAAATGGCAATAGCGGAGGATGCAGGTGCATGTATGAGCCAGTCTGCCCCACAACAAGAGGTTAGAAAAAAAGGAGATTATTGATTTCAGCCGGGGTCCCCAAACTACTGCCCGCGGGCCAGATCCAGCTCGCCAGCGTTCGAGATCTGGCCCGCGGGAAGTCCCAAGTTAAAAAATGTTTTTTAATTTTAATTTTTACCTTTAAATCTGTCCTTTTTAATCCATTTTTAACCGCTTGTTGCATGTTACTCTCAGAGTCTACTAGCCGATCAGGCAAATCACATTGTCTAAAAATGCATTTTCCAATCGATGACGTGATATCATATATATATATATATATAATATATATACATATATACATATATATAAATATAAAACAGCCCGGCCCCCAGGTCAAAAAGTTTGGGGACCCCTGGATTACAGTGTCCGACTACAATGACTGAATGGCGCAAAAGTCTTCAGCTAATTGTTTTCCCATTTATTGAGATAGCCGAGGACATAATAGGTCAGAAAAACGTCACAAGTCAGAACAAATTGCAAACGGCTTGTTTGGCCAAAGTATGTAGGAAGGCAAGATTGTTTTATACAAACCCCGTTTCCATATGAGTTGGGAAATTGTGTTAGATGTAAATATAACAGAATACAATGATTTGCAAATCCTTTTCAAGCCATATTCAGTTGAATGCACTACAAAGACAAGATATTTGATGTTCAAACTCATAACTTTATTTTTTTTTCCCAATAATAATTAACTTAGAATTTCATGGCTGCAACACGTGTCAAAGTAGTTGGGAAAGGGCATGTTCACCACTGTGTTACATCACCTTTTCTTTTAACAACATTTAATAAACGTTTGGGAACTGAGGAAACTGATTGTTGAAGATTTGAAAGTGGAATTCTTTACTATTCTTGCTTGATGTACAGCTTAAGTTGTTCAACAGTCCGGGGTCTTGTTGTCGTATTTTACGCTTCATAATGAGCCACACATTTTCCATGGGAGACATGTCTGGACTGCAGACGGGCCAGGAAAGTACCCACACTCTTTTACTACGAAGCCACGCTGTTGTAACACGTGGCTTGGCAATGTTTTGCTGAAATAAGCAGGGGCGTCCATGATAACGTTGCTTGGATGACAACATATGTTGCTCCAAAACCTGTATGGACCTTTTCAGCATTAATGGTGCCTTCACAGATGTGTAAGTTACCCATGCCTTGGACACTAATGCACCCCCATACCATCACAGATGCTGGCTTTTAAACTTTGCGCTTATAACAATCAAGATGGTTAATTTTCCTCTTTGTTCCGGAGGACACCACGTCCACAGTTTCCAAATATAATTTGAAATGTGGGCTCGTCAGACCTCAGAACCCTTTTCCACTTTGCATCAGTCCATCTTAGATGAGCTCGGGCCCCAGCGAAGCCGGCGACGTTCCTTTGTGTTGTTGATAAATGGCTTTTGCTTTGCTTAGTACAGTTTTAACTTGCACTTACAGATGTAGCGACCAACTGTAGTTACTGACAATGGTTTTAAGTGTTCCTGAGCCCATGTGGTGATATCCTTTACACACTGTTGGTTTTTGATACAGTACCGCCTGAGGGATCAAAGGTCCGTAATACCATCGCTTAAGTGCAGTGACTTCTCCAGATTCTCTGAACCTTTTGATGATTTTACGGACCGTAGATGGTAAAATCCCTAAATTACTTGCAATAGCTCGTTGAGAAATGTTCTAAAACTGTTCGACAATTTGCTTACAAATTGGTGACCCTCGCTCCATCCTTGTTTGTGAATGACTTAGCATTTCATGGAAGCTGCTTTTATAGCCAATCATGGCACCCACCTGTTCCCAATTAGGCCTGCACACCTGTGGGATGTTCCAAATATGTGTTTGATGAGCATTCCTCAACTTTAGCAGTATTTATTGCCACCTTTCCCAACTTCTTTGTTATGTGTTGCTGGCATCAAATTCTAGAAATAAAGATTATTTGCAGAATTTTTTTAAATCAGTTTTAACATCAAATACATTGTCTTTGTAGCATATTCAAATCATTGTATTCCGTTTATATGTACATCTAACACAATTTCCCAACTCATATGGAAACGGGGTTTGTAAATATCTCCGCCATGTCTTCATGGTTGGATTTCACAATTTCAGAAGTTATGCAGATCATAAAAACAAAAAAAGCAGGTATCATCAGGTAAGAAACGTTGGTTTTGCATCAAAGGTCCCCTTTAAACCACTCAGTAATGTATTGATACGCTAAACATTTTTAGTGTGCTTGCATGGAAATGTTTTACATGTAATTTATACTGGACAGGTTTTTATGTTATTGCTACCGGCATGTATGTAACGCTGCCGTTTGTGCTGCAGGCTGCGGAGGAGGCCTGGATGAAAGAGAAAATGCCAAAGAAGTCAGGCCGCTGGTGGTTCTGGCGAAAAAGGGCAGACAGTGCAATCAAGAAGGTTGGTGCAGCATCATTGATTTGTTCTGGAATGAATGGGTGTAAGAACACTGGTATTAGATCTGTTTGGTTCCCTCTTTTGCAGTCCGAGACTAAGCTTGAAACCAAGGAGGAGTTGCATTTAGGGGAGGAAGGATCCTCCATTGCACAGGAGAATCTCACCTTATTGTAAGTACAAAACTTAAAAAAAAAAAAAGTTTTGGGTAAAGTGTGCGTATAATTGAAAATATTTTGACTGCTACTTTAAAGGATTAAGACCACCGACTCTTCCAGCGATGAGGAGGGCAAAGAGGTGAGTGCTGCGTCGTGTCAGGAGAGACTCCAGCTGAGTGATGGCCAGCAGCACGCCAGCACGCACACTTACAGGAAGTCACTGCGCCTCTCTTCTGCTCAGATAGTGAGTGCATTTACTTTGTCTATTTTCTTAATTCATTAGCAATCAGCATTTTTATGTAAGATGAAATTGAAGTAGTGGTACTGTGAATTTGAAAGAACAGATCTCCATCTGCTGGTTGGATGTGGTACTCACACCATTAAGGCTTCCAGTACCTTTTCATTTCAAGTAGCAAATTATATTTTTGAAACCCATTTTAATGATTTTCTTGTGTTTGTTAGGCTAGTCTGAAACTGAAGGAAGGTCCCAACGATGTGACATTCAGCATTACCACCCAGTACCAAGGCACATGCCGCTGCGAGGGCACCATCTACTTGTGGAACTGGGATGACAAAGTCATCATCTCTGATATTGACGGCACCATCACCAAGTGAGTCTGCGCCAGAATGCTTCTTTCGAATTCCTCAAACTCGTTTGATGCTTGTTTGAGGAGACCCATGATGATTTTAATCTACTCGACACTCTTCTTAGTGGTGGACATCAGGAGTGCCCATTAGGTCAATCGCGAGCTACCGATTGATTGTGCACTGCAAAAAGTCAGTGTTCAAAATCAATTTAAAAAAATACAAAAATGAGGGGTATTTTATTTGAACTAAGCAAAATTATATGCCAATAAAACAAGAAAATTTGGCTTGTCAAGACTTTCCAAAACAAGTAAAATTAAAGCTGCAAGCAGCGATGGACGGGACCGTTTTGGCTGCTGCCCCCGCGACCCATGCCCAGATAAGCGGTAGGAGATTATTACACAGAGAAAAAGTTGTATACACATGTGCTATACATCAGTCTCATAGTGTTATAAAGTGGTTTGGTGCCGCCATTTTGAGACTCTAATGCGTGGTGAATGTAATGCAGCTGTTGTATTGAAGTGGGAATAGCAAACTTACTGTTGATTTTAGTTGGGGGCAATCAGTGTATGAAATATAGGTCTCAGTGAGACCTATATCGAGGTTTTTGTTTCATGTGTGTATGACAGTCCTACAGTTTTGTCTGAGCAGAAAGCCGCCATTTTGTGACAACAGCAGCAGCGCAATGGTTCTTTGTGGGCTCATAAAATCCAAACCGGGGTAGTAATTAAAACTCTTTCTTTACCTTTTAGTCAGAAGGGTTCAATCTCTCTTCTGTGCTTATTTGAAGCCGAAACGACAAACGGCCTCAGGGGAGATGATGTTTGAAAAAAGTGACATTTTTTAGCCAACTTTTGTATTTAAGTGGGAATAGCAAACTTCCTGTTCACTTTAGGAGTGGGGTCCAAGTGGAGGAAATATAGGTCTAACTGAGACCTACGTAGTGGTTTTTGTTTCATGTTTCTACGACATTCCTACTGGAAGTTACAGGCAGTTTTGTCTGGGTTTTCTTCCTAGGGTCCTCTGTCCCAAAGGGAAATTCGGTCCCTAGTTAGCTAACCTCAATGAACCCAAAAATACCTTAAAATAAATATATTCTCACTAATAACAAGTGCACTTTTCTTGGTAGAAAAGCAAATATGAGACCTTTTTGCTCAATATGTTGAAAAATATTCTTAAATGAAGTAAATGCTAGTGCCATTATCTTGACATAATGATATGCGCTTGGCATTACATTTCTTGAAAGCAGCAAACTTACACTAAAAACTAGTTTATTGTTTTTAATGGAAAGGCAACAAGGCAAGCGCTTGTTACTCTCCGCGTCTCCTAGCCGCTCAGGCAAATCATTTGGTCTAAAAATGCATTTTCCCAGCGACAAGACATCATCGCGCCAAGTGCGTGCTCTTTCAGTCACTTAGTGTGCATATGTACAGCCCGGAACCCCAGCCAAACATTTTTAAATTGTCATTTTGAAGAATTTACCTGAATGCATGAACTATTTCTGTTCAAAGTCGTTAGAAATGTCTAATGTTAATTTTTTAAATATTAACCGTCAGTTTACTGTACTGTGCCAACTGTACTACTATATGAGTACGTCTTTTGTATTGTTTCATTGAAAATAAACCAGCAAAGTCCATTTGGCTGTCATCTATTTTAATTATGAGGCACAATTGTGTCAAAGTCTAGATTTTTTTTTTCATGCTTGAAATAAGAAATGATTACTTTAAAAATGTAGTTTTCTACTTGTGAGTGTTGATGACACAGCTTTGCAACACTTGATATTCTAGTTTCAAGCATGTTTTACTCAATATAGGTCATCACATCTCAGCTACAAGCTGTAATGTCTTACTGACATCATTTAGGACCGAAACCCTTAAAACAAGTAAAACACTCCAACATAAAATCTGCTCAGTGGGAAGAATGATCTTATCAGACAGAATATAAGCAAATATCAGCCTTATTTGAGATATTTCATCTTAGATTTCACTTTTTGCAGTGTGGGGGGTGTGACAGTCCATCGCCAGCCAGGCAAATAGACCTAAAAATTAGCCATCATCGATCTTCACTATGACGTCACTTTCATGACTTGATTGACATTCAAGGCACCCAAGGATCTTGTGAGATGACCCTGCCTGCTGCGAGTTCAGTATTAGGAAAAAAACTGTCAGGATGACGAGAAACACTTTATTTCAATAGACTCTTGTGCCGTACCTGCTGTCAAAAGTCTAAAGACAGACCACACAGTTCCTGTCTTCACAGTAGAAGTGCTTCTCCATCCTGCCTGCACTAAAAAAATAAGAGTCTCAGAAAGCTAGTCCACAGAAGTTAGCAACCCACTTTCTGCGTATGTCTCCCGTCCAAAGGCAAAACCCAGTAACTCAATTTTGGTCAAAACTGAGCTGATAATAATTTTGGAGTTCCTAGGTGATATGCTTTACATTAGTGTATGCGATATTGTAATTTGTTCCGTAAGTAAGCTGTTACGCGCATGGCAGGACCTAGCAACTACCACATAACCGCGTAGATACAACAGAAAAACCTAGTATCTCAAGGGACCAATCGGAGCTTCTTTGTCAGTCGCCTTATTGTCTTTAATGAGACATTTGCACGAATGGGGGCCGACGGTCAACCTGATTATGTGATATTATGGCACGGGGGATATTTGGAAGATATTAAATGTATTGTTCTTGATTCTTCCCCTTGCATACTCTTTTGGGCAGATAACTGTGGAGGTCAGTCCCCCGGATTGTAAATAATGTAAATAATTCAATGTACATACTATGATGATTAACTTGTGTGATGACTGTATTATGCTGATAGTATATATTTGTACCTTGAATTGATTAACCTGGACCCCGACTTAAACAAGTTGAAAAACTTATTGGGGTGTTACCATTTAGTGGTCAATTGTAGGGAATATGTACTGAACTGTGCAATCTACTAATGAAAGTATCAATCAATCAATCCAATCAATCAATCAATCAGTCAAAATAAAAACTGGACGCTGTACACGGCTCTTGCCCAATGTGCAAACGCAGAATGGGGCCCAATCGAGATTGTAATAAAATATCTGGAGAAATGGCACACGTTCATGAGAGCAGATTCGATCCATGGCTCAATCGGCAAGAAAATGAAAGCTCAAGAAAGCATCTATACGTTTGATGACTTTGTAGATCTTTGTAAGACAGCATCAAGATAGATTGGTTTTCCTTTGTTTTTTTTTTTTCAAAATCAGCTAGAAGTGAGTTACTAGGTTTTGCCTTTGGATGGGAGATGTCTGCCAGCTGTTCACTTATGGAGGCGGTCATTTTACATTGCAATTGAAACCCTCCACGCCCCCACCTTCTCCAAAAGTATCAGATTGTATCTACTGAAAATATACATTTTCAAATATGTCTTGAAGACAAACATCACCACTATATTTTTTCTTTTATTCATGGTAAATAGGTATGTAACGGTAAACGGTATAATGATAAACCGCAGCAAAATTCCAGACGGTTAGTGATACCGTTTACATTTTTCAATAAATCAATCAATCAAAGTTTATTTATATAGCCGTTAATCACAAATGCCTCAAAGGGCCGCACAAGCCACAAGGACATCCTTGGCTGTGATCCCACATAGTATAAAATAGTTTTATTGTCATTATTGCAGTGAACAGGTTCAAAGAATAACGAAATTGGAGCAGATACCCTAAGGTGCATATACTATTTGGTAATATAATAATTAAAAAAAGATAGAAAATAAGAGATGTATCTATTTGTATTAGGGGTGTGGGAAAAAATCGATTCGAAGACGAATCGAATCGTTTACGTTGTGCCATTCAGTATCGATTCTCATTTTTTAAAAATCGATCTTGGTTTTTTAATTTAAAATGTTTTATTTTAATTTTTATTTATTTTAATCAATCCAACAAACCACTACACAGCAATGCAATCCAATTCCAAAACCAAACCTGAGCCAGCAACACTCAGAACTGCAATAAACAGAGCAATTGAGAGGAGACACAAACACCACACAGAACAAACCAAAAGTAATGAAACAAAAATGAATATTATCAACAACAGTATCAATATTAATTATAATTTCAGCTTAGGAGTGCTTAAAAATCCCTCATTGACATTATCATTAGACATTTATAAAAATAATAAAGTACAATAGTGTCACAGTGGCTTACACTTGCATGGCATCTCATAAGCTGGACAACACACTGTGTCCAATGTTTTCACAAAGATAAAATAAGTCATATTTTTGGTTCGTTTAATAGTTAAAACAAATTTACATTATTGCAACCAGTTGATAAAACATTGTCCTTTACAATTATAAAAGCTTTTTGTTTTTTTTTAAATCTACTACTCTGCTAGCATGTCAGCAGACTGGGGTAGATCCTGCTGAAATCTATGTATTGAATGAATACAGAATCCTTTTGAATCGGAAAAATATCGTTTTTGAATCGAGAATCGAATAGAAAAAAATGATATATTATCGAATCGTGACCCCAAGAATCGATATTGAATCGAATCGTGGGATGCCCAAAGATTCACAGCCCTAATATGTATGTATATATATCCACACACATGTATTTATGCATACATATGAATATATATACACATACACATATAACATTATTGCACATTATAGTCCGAAAAAATAAAAAGACATGACACACGAGGACATGATGGACACATTGTGCTCACTCAGTGCCTGTTTAATGCTACTATGGCTATTGGATAAAAGCTGTTTTTTAGTCTATTTGTGCCAGCTTTTAGCACCCTATAGCGTCTGCCCGAGGGTAGCAGTTCTAGGTGGCAGTGCCCGGGGTGGAATGGGTCTTTCAGGATGCTCTGTGCTTTACTGAGACAGCGGGAGCTCTACAGGTCAGCCAGGGGGGGGAGGGGGCATCCGATGATCTTCTGGGCGGTCTTTATGACCCTCAGGAGCGCCGTTTTCTCTGCGGCCGTGCAGCTGCTGAACCACACACAGATGCAGTAGGTCAGGATGCTCTCAATGGAGCAGCGGTAGAAGGACACCAGCAGTTCCTGAGAGAGGTGGTTGTTTCTGAGTATTCTCAGGAAGTGCAGTCTCTGGTGTGCCTTCTTAATGGTTGCCGTGATGTTGGTGCTCCAGGATAGGTCGTCGGCCAGGTGGACTCCCAGGAAGCGGAAGACGGAGACCCTCTCCACGCAGTCACCGCTGATGATCAGGGGCAGGATGTCCGTTTTATTCCTCCTGAAGTCTATGACCAGCTCCTTGGTCTTGGAGGTGTTCAGGGCTGGGTTGTTGACTGTGCAGCAATCCGACAGCTTCTCCACCTCGTCCCGATATGCAGCCTGGTCTCCCTCCGAGATGAGCCCCACTACGGTGGTGTCATCCGCAGATTTGATGATGCAGTTGCTGGAGTGGGCAGGTGTGCAGTCGTAGGTGTAGAGCATGGGTGTCAAACTCTGGCCCGCGGTGCCGCTGTAACACCGCAATTTCTCACACTTGCCAATCCTCCTGAAGTTCAGTGCCCCTCCCGAAAATCTCCCGGAGCAAGCATTCTCCCGATTTCCACCCGGACAACAATATTGAGGGCGTGCCTTAAGGGCACTGCCTTTAGCATTCTCTACAACCTGTCGTCACGTCCGCATTTCCTTTATACAAACAGCGTGCAGGCCCACTCGCATAATATATGCGGCTATTACACACACTTAATGGAATGCAATGCATACTTGGTCAACAGCCATACAGGTCACACTGAGGGTGGCTGTATAAACAACTTTAACACTGTTACAAATATGCGCCACACTGTGAACTCACACCAAACAAGAATGACAAACACATTTCGGGAGAATATCGGCACTGTAACATAACACAAACACAACAGAACAAATACCCAGAACCCCTTGCAGCACTAACTCTTTCGGGACGCTACAATATATTTTGATATTTACCTCAGAAGGCTGCAAATAGAAAAGAGGCATTACATTTGTATTTAAATTGTATTTGATATACCATTGATATTTCTTATTTATTATTATTATTATTTGAAACTCGATTTTGCATGTCACTATAAAGTTATATAAGCCTTGCTTGTTCAATGTTCAATGCAAAACTTGTTTGGGTCCCTATTAAAAGGTTAATTTGTTCAACTTTGGCCCGCGGCTTTGTTCAGTTTATAATTTTGGCCCACTCTGTATTTGCGTTTGACACCCCTGGTGTAGAGGGAGTAGAGAAGGGGGCTCAGCACGCAGCCTCATGGAGAACCAGTGTTGAGGTACAGGCTCGATGACATGTGGCGACCCAACTGCATCCTCTAGGGACGGTTGGATAAGAAGTCCTTAATCCACATCCCATTCTTAGTTATCGAAAAACCATCATTTTAGGCAACACTGCTTACTGTCAGGTAACGAAGTCGCCGCATGTGCACCAGCGTCGTTTGGCTCTAGAAAACATGGCGCAAAGCAACTACATGGACGTTGCTCCAGGAGATTTTCCCTCAGCGTAAACGGACCCAAATGCTTTGTTTTAATTTATTTCCCTCGCTTCACTTCTGTAGCGTAGAGCAGTGATTCTCAAATGGGGGTAAGCTTACCCCTGGGGGTACTTGAAGGTATGCCAAGGGGTACGTGAATTTTTTTTTTTAAATATTCTAAAAATAGCAACGATTCAAAAATACTTTATAAATATGTTTATTGAATAATACTTCAACAAAATATGAATGTAAGTTCATAAACTGTGAAAAGAAATGCAACAATGCAATATTCAGTGTTGACAGCTAGATTTTTTGTGGACATGTTCAATAAATATTGATGTTAAAGATTTCTTTTTTTATGAATAAACGTTTAGAATCAAGTTGATGAATCCAGATGGATCTTTATTACAATCCCCAAAGAGGGCACTCTAAGTTGATTACTTCTATGTGTAGAAATTTTTATTTATAATTGAATCACCTGTTTATTTGTCAAAAATGATTTTGTTATTTTTATATCTTTTTTTCCAAATAGTTCAAGAAAGACCACAAATGAGCAATATTTTGCACCGGTATACAATTTAAGAAATCAGAAACTGAATTTTGCTGTATATTCTTTATCTCTTTTTCCATCCATTTTCTACCGCTTATTCCCTTTTGGGGTCGCGGGGGGCGCTGGCGCCTATCTCAGCTACAATCGGGCGGAAGGCAGGGTACACCCTGGACAAGTCGCCACCTCATCACAGGGCCAACACAGATAGACAGACAACATTCACACACTAGGGACCATTTAGTGTTGCCAATCAACCTATCCCCAGGTGCATGTCTTTGGAGGTGGGAGGAAGCCGGAGTACCCGGAGGGAACCCACGCATTCACGGGGAGAACATGCAAACTCCACACAGAAAGATCCCGAGCCTGGATTTGAACTCAGGACTGAAGGAACTTCGCATTGTGAGGCAGACGCACTAACCCCTCTGCCACCGTGAATTTTCAACCAAAAATGCTTTGCTCTGATTAGGGGGTACTGGAATTAAAAAATTGTTCACAGGGGGTACATCACTGAAAAAAGGTTGAGAAGGTCTCTGCGTGCGTTTAAGAGCGCACTGCTATTAGATGGCACAGACACACCCATAAAGTGTCCAAGTAACTGCACGTTATTGATCTATATTGCGTGCATGTAATTTATTGATGTATTTTGTTTGTGTTGGGGTGGGGGATGACTGATGCCAACAGAGGGTCGGGAAATTTCGTTGTAATGTCTTTTTTTTTACAATGACAATGAAGCTATCTAATCTAAAGACATTGGAGCAGGCGGGAGCGCAGAAGAAATGAGAAGCAATAACACCGGAGGCTTCAGTTTTGTAGCCTAAAGCAGAGGAGGAGAAGGCTGGCTGACAGCACATAGGCTTACTAGAAATGTCCAAATAAGTACGTCCACCACACTGAGGTCACATTGCATTTAAAAAAAAGACGACAAAACACGGTGGTCAGAAGCTTCCAAAATTGTGTCCTAGCTCACGCCCAAATGCAGAACTTTGGCATTTTTAACACTAATAGGCAATATAGTAACAACATTTATAAGTGAGAAAAGTGTAAAATCATCATGGGTCCTCTTTAAGTCACACATTATCTCCTGCAAAGTTTGTTTAATGAGGGAATGAAGCTATCAGTTTGTGACAAGCCCACACGTGGATCTAAAACGGGGATTCTTTATGAGTCGTGTTCTTGGTTAAAACTAATGAAGTGCAGAAGCACTTCAGACTGTACATATAAAACCAGGTGATAACTACAGATCATTTCTTCTTTCTTAATTGCCTCCTCCGTCGTTCTCAAAATAGCAGATGTTTTCTCTTTCCATTATCATTTCTTATTTGTGCTATGCCGTTTAATTAGCTAACGGCTAACTGCTGTCACTGCTGACATGCAATTGAAGTCTACTTTGTTCCCTCGCCCGGCGCGGCGCCGAGGTGGTCCACATCAAAACCAGTTAAAATGATTGCGCCTTATTATCTCTGCGACCCCGCAGGAGTCCTGTGACATGTGGCTCCCCCCTCCCCCCCTTTTTTTGGCGTAGCCGCAGGAAGAACTACAGGGGCTATAATGAGCTCATTTACATTTGTGTATTGAAGCCCACATAACACTTCCCGCATGCCGCTAATGCTTCTTTTTTACAGGATAGCGTTCTGTTCTGTCCTATCTATCATGCAGTGAAATGACGGCGGCTTTGTTTTTGTGTTTCTCGCTGCTGCCAGGTCTGATGTGTTCGGACAGATCTTGCCGCAGTTAGGGAAAGACTGGACGCACCAGGGAATTGCCAAGCTCTACCACTCCGTAGCCGAGTAAGCGCAACACAACAAGCCTGATTGATGACAGGGAGGTAGTGTTGAGTCCCTGTAGTCTACACTGCAGGGTTTGCCTAACGGGCTTCAGTGCTTACATTTTCACTGAATTTAGATCTAAAAGGACCTCAGTGTATAATAATGAAGATGTATCTTTTGGTAAAACATTCATTTCACGTTGTGTCTTTATACAGCTGATCTAATTAGCGTGCTATTCTGAGTGCTGTCTCACTCTCCTCTGCGGCAGGAACGGCTACAAGTTCCTGTACTGCTCAGCGCGCGCCATTGGTATGGCGGACATGACCAGGGGTTACCTACAGTGGGTCAACGATGGCGGCACCATCCTTCCGCGGGGTCCTCTCATGTTGTCTCCCAGCAGCCTTTTCTCGGCCTTCCACAGGTAAACAAAACAGTCACGCAGTCAGTTATGCAATAATGACGTTTTTCGGCTTTAACTTGCAACATTTGTTTTCGGCCCAGCTGTTATCCACTCGGTCGAGCCCCTGATCCCAGTCAGCCTGAGACTTGAATCTGGGTCCTTCGAATTAAAAGTGTAGCGTGCTAGCTTATGAGCTAAAAGCTAAGATGTCCTCATGCTCTGGGGAAAACGTGAAAAGGAATACATGTCGGGAAAAATGGGGAAATGCAAATTTCAGCAACTTTTCCAAACCTGGTCAAAGCCTGTAAACACAGAGAGGCGATTTGCAGCATGTGCATTTAGACCTCCAAACTTTGCTCAATGGGCATCAATTCCAATGAAATCACACACATTATTGGCAAATCATGAGTTGGTGATTCAAGGCAGGCAGCAGATAACAACGCCAAATGTCTTTAGCATGACCAACAAAATAACTTCTGCTGTCCGCTGCTTCTACCACTAAATTAAAAAAAATATATATACTTCGGTTAAACATAAGGTTGCAGAGGGGTGGAAAGTTTCCAGTGAATTTCCGGAAACATTCCGGAAATTTACCACGGGAAGTTAAACTCGGGAAATTTGGAAATTTTTGCCATTTTTTGATTATTCAAAGTTGGACACTGTCCATCTTATTCTGTAGAATAAGAAGAGAAGCTTGTAAAAGACTAATGCAATGCCACACACAGATTTAAATATTCGGCTAAAGCAGTGGTTCTCAGATGGGGGTACTTGAAGGTATGCCAAGGGGTACGTGAGATTTTTCAAAAATATTCTAAAAATAGCAACAATTCAAAAATACTTTATAAATATATTTATTGAATAATACTTCAACAAAATATGAATGTAAGTTCATAAACTGTGAAAAGAAATGCAACAATGCAATATTCAGTGTTGACAGCTAGATTTTTGTGGACATGTTCCATAAATATTGATGTTAAAGATTTCTGTTTTTGAGAAGAAATGTTTAGAATGAAGATGATGAATCCAGATGGATCTCTATTGCAATCCCCAAAGAGGGCACTTTAAGTTGATGATTACTTCTATGTGTAGAAATCTTTATTTATAATTGAATCACTTGTTTATTTTTCAACAAGTTTTTTGTTATTTTTATATCTTTCTTTCCAAATAGTTCAAGAAAGACCACTACAAATGAGCAATATTTTGCACTGTTATACAATTTAATAAATCAGAAACTGATGACATAGTGCTATATTTTACTTCTTTATCTCTTTTTTTTCAACCAAAAATGCTTTGCTCTGATTAGGGGGTACTTGAATTAAAAAAAAAAAAATTCACAGGGGGTACATCACTGAAAAAAGATTGAGAACCACTGAGCTAAACAATTGGATTAGTCTTTAAAAATATTTGACTGATAGACAAATGAATCGAAATAGGCTAGATGAATAAATGAAGAGTCAATTAGCATGCTAAATCAAACTATAAGCTACATTCTTGTATGACAACGGAACAGAAGGCAGAGGAAACCAGCTTTTTATTTACTATTTGCTAGTTGAATTTTACACATCACAAAAAAGGTCAATTCGGATTGCTAACGTTGTTAGCATAAATGAATGGGATTCAACATAGAGAAAATTAGCATCACGGCTAACGGAGAAATATTTTGGGTTCATTAAGAGACTGTGGTGGTACATAAACCTAGCTAGCTAGAGATATTGGCCCCAACATCATTGAACAAGTACAGAAACAGCTAGCTAGCTTGAGTGGAAGTCTGTTGGAGTAGTTTACAGTCAAACAGTAACAAGCGATTACACGTCTATTACACTTAAATACCATTGATCACATATATTTACCCCAGTGATGTCATCAACACTTACCTGACTGGATGAAGTCCTTGGGCTCAAATACTAGTGTGGCCTCAATAGCCCTGCTGTAGTGTGTAGCATGCTGGCAATTATCTGGGCATGTGATGGAGGAATGCACAGTGCAGGGTTGAAATTCAACTGAATTTGCATTAAATCAGGTTGTTTTAGATTGTAATCATGCTGCAAGATCTAGCATGTCGCATTCAATGTTTATTCCCATTAATTCCCGTTAATTCCCATGGAAAGTTTCCAACTTTGAATATTCCTGGAATTTTGAAACCCTAGTAATGAGTAACTGTCAAATACTTTTTAAAGTAATATTCCCAACAATTGTTGCAAATGCACAATGTTGATCTAAAAGCAGCATTATATTATAGAGTACTTTCACTTTAATTACACTGGACTGCAGCGGGCGTTGTCTGTTGTATTTACCGCTGTGTGCAGCCGTCGTGCTGCGTAACCACAGCAACGTCTCACTGTTCCCGCCAACTACACCGCCGCATCTGTCATAACAGTCAGTTCACGATTTTGGAATGGATGCTTTTCTCCGTGCATCATGCATGTCTACTGGAAAACAAAGTCTTGTCAAGTAACCTCGCCCAAAATGACCCCCACGCTATAACCAAGCTGTCCGTTTGCCTCAGGGAGGTCATCGAGAAGAAACCGGAGATCTTCAAGATCGAATGCCTGACTGACATCAAGAACCTGTTCCAGCACAACAAGCAGCCCTTCTATGCTGCCTTCGGGAATAGAGCTAACGTGAGTTAAACGTTGGTTTTGAAGATGTCAGAGAGTGCTTGTCCTCCGCAGACATAAACACATGAAGTCAGCTCTCATGTGACCTCATGGGGCCGGGAACATCTTCATCAAGCGAATGACTGCATGTCTACAACACTCGTCATGGAACACTGACACGCTTCCAAAACATTCAGTCTGAGGTGTCATCGCTATGACGATACTTGGAAACTTTTAGCTAATGTTTCCTGATAAGTTACAGAATTAATTATGAGCTCAGGGGTGTCCAAAGTTCGGCCCAGGGGCCATTTGCGGCCCGCAGGTAATTTTTTGACAGCCCCACGGCACATTTTAAAAATACGGTTGAAAAGTTTTTAAAACGGAAAAAGTGATATAAAGGAGCAAACGGGTGAAATGTAACAAGAAAATGTTGCAATGTTTACTCTAATGACACAAAGCTGCCATTCAGGCTGTTTCTTTCTTAAAAAAATAATAATGAATCAAAATCAATGTCATTATGAATTATTGACCCATTCAAGGCTCCAATTAAGTCACGTTAAATTTTCCACTTTGAGGTATTTTTGGGGGGAAAAGTTGCATATTTTGTGTTTGCCATATAAAAAACTGAGCGGTTTTTTTTAAAAGAAGGGCCTAAAACGAACAAACAAAAATCATAAGCAACAACAATAAAAGTTTTAGTTGACGAATGGATCTGAAGTTGATCTCGAGATTGTGTTTAAAGTAAAAACAGTAAAAAAAAATGTATAATTTATTTTTTTAACACTTAATGAGTAGGACTCTTTTGGATCCCTAATAATTTTAGTGTCATTGCTCAAAAATTAATATTTAATTAAAATCAATGGTGTTATGAGTTATTGACCTTTTTAATGCTCCAATTATTATATAATCTCAAATCTTCCACTTAAAAAAAATATTGGGTTAAAATATTGCATATTTTGTGATTTTTCCTTAAAAAAAACGTTTTTTTGTGTGACAAAAAGAGCATACAACTTAAATCTTTAAAATCATTATTATATTGACGGATAGACCTAATGTTGATCTAGAGATTTAAAACTTGAATAATAATAAAAATAATAATACTGAATAATGACACATTTTTTATATTTTTTGACCAAACCCTTTGGGGTCCCTGGGATCAAGCCTGAGTGGAAGCAGAAATGTATATTTTTTATACAAATATTGTATTGTTTTTTAAAATAAAAAATATCAAAATGGCCCCGACTTGCTTTGATTTTTCAGTGTGCTGCTCTCAGTGGATAAAGTTTGGACACCCCCGGCTTAGATACTTTCAATGTAAAAGTTTGCTTTTGTTTGAATCACACGTTTAAAAATCAACATGTTAGAAAAGAAGTCGAAAGAAGCAGAGTATTTAATACTACCTCCTTTTCCATCTCCCACCATTTACTGATAGTTTGTTCCCTTCCTGTCTTTAACAGATACAAGGTAACCGTCTTTTTCTAATAGGGAAAGAAAAGTGTCTTTACACTGTGCTCTACAGGATAAAAACAGTTTTAAATGGATCATAGATCATATAATGCTGTGTTTTTCAACCACTGTGCCGCTAGTGTGCCGTGAGATACAGTCTGGTGTGCCGTGGGAGATTATCTAATTTCACCTATTTGGGTTAAAAATATTTTATGCAAACCAGTAATTATAGTCTGCAAATGTGTTGTTGTCGAGTGTCGGTGCTGTCTAGAGCTCAGCAGAGTAACCGTGTAATACTCTTCCATATCAGTAGGTGGCAGCAGGCTAGCTAATTGCTTTGTAGATGTCGGAAACAGCGGGAGGCAGTGTGTAAGTAAAAAGGTGTCTAATGCTTAAACCAAAAATAAACAAAAGGTGAGTGTCCCTAAGAAAAGGCATTGAAGCTTAGGGAAGGCTATGCAGAACAAAACAGAGACTGACCTGGCTACGAAGTAAACAAAAACAGAATGCTGGACGACAGCAAAGACTTACTGTGGAGCAAAGACAATGTACAGCTGAACATGACATGACTGATTGATTGATTGAAACTTTTATTAGTAGATTGCACAGTACAGTACATATTCCGTACAATTTGACCACTAAATGGTAACACCCCAATAAGTTTTTCAACTTGTTTAAGTCGGGGTCCACGTTAATCAATTTATGGTAAATCAACAATCAACAATGTCCCCACAAAAAAGGATAAAAACAACTGAAATATTCTTGATTGCTAAAACGAAGAAGATGTGGGAAATACCGCTCAAAGGAAGACATGAAACTGCTACAGGAAAATACCAAAAAAAGAGAAAAAGCCACCAAAATAGGAGCGCAGACAAGAACTAAAACACTAAACTCCAATAAGTCAGGTTGTGATGCGACAGTACACCTACTTTGAGACAAGAGCTATATTGATGCATGCTTGGTTATGCTTTAAAGCAGGGGTAGAGAACCTATGGCTCTAGAGCCAGATGTGGCTCTTTTGATGACTGCATCTGGCTCTCGGATAAATCTGAGCTGACGTTGCTTAACACGATGAATAATGAATAATTCCACTTGTAATCACAGTGTTAAAAATAATGTTCAAAATATAAAACATTCTCATGCATTTTTAAGCCATCCATGCGTTTCTACCGCACCTGTTCAATAAGTTGCGTTAATGGTAAGAAGTTATTTATTTATTATTGGTTAGTGTGGGGCTTGCCCTCCTGGGGGTTCTTCAGACCACCAAGCACCGACATGAGAGCCTGTTTCAGGGTTACAATATTGTTTTATTTTTCAACAAGTCTCTCAGTTGCTTTCCAGCAATAGTATTTCCAGCCCCAACCCCGTCTCTCCTCCTGGCTGCTGCTTATAACAGAGCGACAGGTGATTAGATAACAAGGCCCAAGTGGGCCATCTACGCACCTTTCGCTGCAGGCCTGCAGGCCACGCCCCCCTCCACAGTTAGCTTCAGAATAACAATGTTATTACAAAGAATAAGAGACCTATTATACTCTAGGAATGTTGGTCTTACTTAAAAATGCACGTGTTTAGTTGTGTTCAGTGTTAAAAAAAATATTATATGGCTCTTAGGGAAATATATTTTAAAATATTTGGCTTTTCGTCTCTATTAGCCAAAAAGGTTCCCGACCCCTGCTTTAAAGTCATATCCAACAATTGCAACGACTTGTTACTGTCAACTGAGTTTGGTTTTTTAATGATTTCTGCTGGTGGTGTGCCTCCGCATTGTTTCAACGCAAAAAATGTGCCTTGGCTCAAAAAATGTTGAAAACACTGATATAATGGACCCTGGGGATATAACTTCAAATGTTATAAAAAGCTCTAAATAGTGCATCCGTTAAGTAATCGCAGCTCTTCACTTTTTTCCTCATTTTGTCATGTGTTGTTTTGTTTGCATGACTCCAAAATGAAATATATTTATTTTTGTCCTCAAAACTATACAGACAATACCCCATAACGACAATGTGACATCTATTTTTGCCAATTTTGAAACATTTTGGAAAATAAACTAAATAATCACATTTACCTAACCAGGTATTCAAAAATTTTGCTCAATACTTTGGAAGCAATTACCGTATTTTTCGGACGATAAGTCGCAGTTTTTTCATAGTTAGGCCGGGGGTGCGACTTATGTGTGAAATTATTAACACATTACCGTAAAATATCAAATGATATTATTTAGCTCATTCACGTAAGAGACTAGACGTGTAAGATTTCATGGGATTTATGGATTAGGAGTGAGAGATAGTTTGGTAAAGGTATAGCATGTTCTATATGTTATAGTTATTTGAATGACTCTTACCATAATATGTTAGGTTAACATAGCAGGCACCTTCTCAGTTGGTTATTTATGCCTCATATAACGTACACTTATTCAGCCTGTTGTTCACTATTCTTTATTTTAAATTGCCTTTCAAATGTCTATTCTTGGGCTTCACGGTGGCAGAGGGGTTAGTGCGTCTGCCTCACAATACGAAGGTCCTGCAGTCCTGGGTTCACATCCAGGCTCGGGATCTTTCTGTGTGGAGTTTGCATGTTCTCCCCGTGAATGCGTGGGTTCCCTCCGGGTACTCCGCCTTCCTCCCACCTCCAAAGACATGCACCTGGGGATAGGTTGATTGGCAACACTAAATGGTCCCTAGTGTGTGAATGTGAGTGTGAATGTTGTCTGTCTATCTGTGTTGGCCCTGCGATGAGGTGGCGACTTGTCCAGGGTGTACCCCGCCTTCCGCCCGATTGTAGCTGAGATAGGCATCAGCGCCCCCTGCATAAGCGGTAGAAAATGGATGGATGTCTATTCCTGGTGTTGGGTTTTATCAAATAAATTTCCCCCCAAAACGCGACTTATACTCCAGTGCAACGTATATATGATTTTTTCCTTCTTTATTATGCATTTTTGGCTGGTGCGACTTATACGTTTGAATACAAGTTAAGTTAAATTAAAGTACCAATGATAGTCACACACACACCAGGTGTGGTGAAATGTGTCCTCTGCATTTGACCCATCACCCTTGATCACCCCCTGGGAGGTGAGGGGAGCAGTGGGCAGCAGCGGCGCCGCGCTCGGGAATTATTTTTGGCCAAGCAGGGAGGTAATGGCTCCCATTTTTATAGTCTTTGCTATGACTCGGCCGACGTTTGAAATCGCAACCTACCCACTAAGCCACTGAGTAGGTCCATACAATGCCACAGGCTTGATTCTGTGTGTAGTGTGAATAGTTGTTTGTCTATATGTGCCCTATGGTTGGCTGGCAACCAATCAAGGGTGTACTCCGCCATCACGCCCGAAGTCAGCTGGAAAAGGCTGCAGCATACCCGCAACCCTAATAAGGATAAGTGGTATAGAAATGGATGGATAAGTAGATGTCGGTACCTATAAAACGGGGGTCGGTAACCCGAGGCTCGCGCCGCCCTAGTGGCTTTCTGGAGCTTTTTCAAAAATGTATGAAAAACGAAAAGAAATGAAGGAAAAAAAACTTTTTTGTTTTAATATGGTTTCTGCAGGAGGACAAACATGACACAAACCTCCCTAATTGTTATAAAGCGCACTGTTTACATTAAACATGCTTCACTGATTCGAGTATTTGGCGATCCTCGTTTTGTCCTAATTTTGGGCGTTTCTTAAACGCACCGTGGTTTGTTTAGATGTACAACTTTCTCCGACTCTCTAGGACGTGTTTTATGCCACTTCTTTTTCCGTCTCATTTTGTCCACCAAACTTATAACGTTGTGCGTGAATGCACAAAGGTGAGTTTTGTTGATGTTATTGACTTGTGTGAAGTGCTAATCAGACACATTTGATCCCTGCATGCTATTTAGGCTAGCTATATGTACACATTGCATCATTATGTCTCATTTGTAGCTATATTTTAGCTCATTTAGTTTCCTCTAAGTCCTCTTAATTCAATTTATATCTCATGACAATCTATCTGTATGTAATATAGCTTTTAATTTTGTGCGGCTCCAGACAGATTTGTTTTTGTATTTTTGGTCCAATATGGCTCTTTCAACATTTTGAGTTGCCGACCCCTGCTATAAAAGTATCAAATTCGGCCTCCATCCCTACTTATATTTGAAATGTAAGCTAGTGCCATCTTGTAGAATTAAAAAAACACTACCTCATGAGTTTGTCTACAGCCACAGCTGTTAATGTTTTACAGCGGTTATTTGTGCTTGTTGTCCACACACCATAAGAAACAATGGTTAGTTGAATAAAGGTAATATTTGGCAATATTTTAGTAGGAAAACACACTTAAAAAAGGCTTAGTGGCCACATGCGTGGACAGCACCTTTTAGCTCCATCCATCCATCCATTTCCTACCGCTTATTCCCTTTTGGGGTTGCGGGGGGTGCTGCCGCCTATCTCAGCTACAATCGGGCGGAAGGCGGCGTACACCCTGGACAAGTCGCCACCTCATCGCAGGGCCAACACAGATAGACAGACAACATTCACACTCACATTCACACACTAGGGACCATTTAGTGTTGCCAATCAACCTATCCCCAGGTGCATGTTTTAGCTCTTGTTTCTAAAATTGTGTACACTACTGAATTGGGGTCTTATGGCCGCTTACCGTATTTCCTTAAATTGCCGCCGGGGCGTAATAAATTTAAAACCTCTTCTCACTCCGGCGTTTACCAAAGGCATGCGGTAAAGGCAAGCATGGGCTAATTATTTTAAAACCTCTTCTCACTCCGGCACTTACCAAAGGCATGTGGTAAATTTAGGCCTGCGCTTAAAAATTTGAGTGTGATGTAAGGATACCATCATGAAAATCACATTTGATAAAAAAAACGTTATTATGGTCTTACCTTTACTTATAAATGAAGTCCATGCGCAGCTCCTTCTGATCAAAAGCATCAATAATTTGTTTATAGAAGTGTTTATCTTTTTTCAGTTTTAAAAGTCTCTCTGTCTCGATGGAGATCTTTTTTTATTACCCCCTGGTTCGATTGAAAGTCCAGTTTAGAAAACTGTTTTATTTTAGATATGTAATCCTCCATGTTAAAAGTGCAAGCGAGAGGAAAAAATAAACGATTGCTGCTTGTTGTCACTTCTTCTGCAGCCGAGTAGTCGCAAGAAGGATCACTAGCGCCCTCTACCACCAGGAGGCGGGAGTCATTTAATGACTCATATTTGACACACGCAGCTATGGTATATTAATAAAACATAGCTGCTTACTGTTCTTTTTAGCATATTCAATAGCTTGAACCTTAAATCCTACTGAATAGCTCTTAATCTTCTTCCCTTTATGCATTTCAAATTATTGAAATCAGCCTCCTCCATTTTGAAAATGATGACAGGTGAAGTGTCACTCGTGACGTGACGAGTTTGACCCGGCGGAAATTCTAGACATGCGCTAATAAAAATAATATTTTGGAAAACGAGTTTGACCCGGCGTTAATCCTGAGCCGGCGGTAATACTAAGCATGCGCTAATTATTTTGCGAAACGAGTTTGACCCGGCAGTAATTCTAGGCAGGCGCATATTATAGACCGGCGGCAATTCAAGGAAATACGGTATGTGGACACTTATACTGCCATCTGGTGGTGTCAGAAGAGTATAACACACTAAAATGTAAAAATAAGAATTAGCTTGACACTTAACATGAAGTACACGTTTGTGTACTTATGGACTAAGTACATCATATCAAAAGATGATTCTTAGTTTTTATTCTTTTTAGGGTCCAATAAGCCCAAATAGCAAAGATAAATCAAAAAAGCATGTAAACCAACAGCTTGGGCCTTAAGAGTCTTGTTTTGTGTGTGTAGGATGTGTTCGCTTACAAGGAGGTCGGAGTTCCTGTCTGCAGGATTTTCACAGTCAACCCAAAGGGAGAGCTGATCCAGGAGCAGACCAAGGGCAACAAGTCCTCGTACGTACACATGCCATTCACACTTCAAAAGTTCCTTTTTGACCTTTTTTTTTTTTAGGAATGAGTTGTTTTTATGGTGTGTAGTTAGAAAGTAAACCGGCCGCTGCTGTCTCTCTGCTCGCCAGTTACGGCAGGCTGAGCGAGCTGGTGGAGCATGTGTTCCCGCTCCTAAGCAAGGAGCAGAACGAGGCCTTCGTCATGCCCGAGTACAGCTCTTTCTGCTTCTGGAGGCAGCCCATACCAGCCATCAACACCGAGGACCTGCTCTGATCCCTGGAAGCCAGATCAGGTACACGCTGAGGAAAGAATGACAAAACAGACTTTCATCACTTTACGACAACGTTGTGACTCCTCTCTTCAGCACGACCGCAGCAACACACTTAGGAGGATCCCATCTTTTTACAGGACTTAACTGTAAACGTGAAAGACAACAAGGAACTTGTGGTTTGCTGTGCATGCCGAGAGTAATAGTTAGCTGAGTAACGCTAGGGGGATATAGGCGTTTGCTTGTTTTTTCCCCGTGCCTTCAAGCACTTCTGGACTTGCTGCGGTCATCAAGCAAGCGTGTTCTTAATGGCTGCTGCGGTCAATTTGTACCTGATGAGTCACAACGGCTATTCCATCTTCCTCACTCAAAAGTTCCATTTTGGGCACACACATTCATATTGTTGTTAGTGTGAAAAGGAAATCTCGTATGTACAATAAATAAGATAATAAACGTTACATTTATATTTCTGAGGCTGTAATAGAACCACAGCACCGTCTGATCCAAGTCAATAATGAGTCGTTGAAACGGGACGCTGGTTATTATTTATGTTTAAGTTATTGTTGGTCGTCATGACGCCTTTTTGCTTCGCCTGAACAATTATTGTAAGTCGCTGGACAACTTGCACTAAATGCTAACAATAAGCCTTTTGTCCTGTTGTTTCCAAGTCATGTCACATTCAATAGTGCTACTCAATTAGTGCATTCCTCTGCAGTTAACTCTTCACATATACATATATAAACACATGCAATATATATATATATATATATGTAGGTGTGGGAAAAATCACAAGACTACTTCATCTCTACAGAACTGTTTCATGAGGGGTTCCCTCAATCATCAGGAGATTTTGATGATTGAGGGAACCCCTCATGAAACAGTTCTGTAGAGATGAAGTAGTCTTGTGATTTTTTCCCACACCTACATATTGCGCTCTACCACGGTATCGAGCACTATTCTCTGGATAATCCAATCAAGATATATATATATATATATATATATATATATATATATATATATATATATATATATATATGTATATGTATGCATGTGTATATATATAAGTGGGTGTGTGTGCGTGTATATATATATGCATATATATATATATATATGTATATATAATATATGTATATGTATATATATGTTATATGTATATATATGTTAGTACAGGCCAAAAGTTTGAACACCTCATTTCATGCATTATTTTCTTTACTTGCTATTTACATTGTACATTGTCACTGAAGGCATCAAAACTTTGACACCTGTGAAGTGAAAACCTTTTCAGGTGACTACTTCTTGAAGCTCATGGAGAGAATGCCAGCAGTGTGCAAAACAGTAATCATAGCAAAATGTGGCTATTTTGAAGAAACTGGAATATAAAACATGTGTTCAGTTATTCCACCTTTTCCATTCATAGTTTTGATGCCTTCAGGGACAATCGACAATGTAAATAGTTACGAAAATATAGAAAACACATTGAATGAGAAGGTGTGTCCATACTTTTGGCATGAACTGTATATATATTTTTATATATATGTATATATAAATATATGCCAACATATATGTGTGTGTGTATATGTATGCATATATGTATATTTGCTGAACATGTAGAAAGAAGTTTCTCTATTAAAGGATTTTGTTTGTAAGGTCATCCCTTGAAAAACAAAATGGAGGAAGTGTTTGGGTGCATGTGCTGCTGTTACGGAATTCTTCCATTTAGTGGTGCTACTGAGCTTTATGATCCAAGCGCACTTCAGCCCTGTTCCTTGTTAACAGAAAAGACCAGAGGACGCCGTTATAATAGCAGCACGGGCGTTATAACAGCAGATCTAGTATATACCCACCTGTGCCTTTCATGCAGTACATGGAGTCAGATCAACACATGTGCAACAATGTCTGTTACTTCGACCTATGAAATACTTGTGGAATAGTGGCAATTGCTTTTAACACAACAGGAAAGAGAATAGCAGAAAGCCGGCTCTGTGTGAACAGCATTGAAAACGTAACACGGGGTTGAAGTTGACCCCACAATTTTCTGGGTTCAAAGTTGTAGTATCAGTGCTGTAAAAGCTGTCCGTTTGTGTGAAAGGCAACAGCACTGGTCTTGGGTGTCAGACTTCACACCTCCGTTTTCCCCGTGTCACCCAGAAGGTTTCCTGGCTTTGGCAGTCGTAGTATGTGAAAGGGAAAAGCAGAGAGTTGGACACCTCTTAACAACCCACTTTTCCTGCTTTCGTAGCTTTTCCTCATCCAGTGTCACAGAATACCTGGGCTTTAAGCTTTAAGTTGCCCAGTAATTTCCTGGCTTCAGAGGTAGTATGAAGGCCGTAAGATGTGGCCTGTGTGAAAGAAAAAAGACGAATTTCGGGGCAAGATTGTGAAATTTGACACCAGACAGTCTGCTTTATGGCGAATGTCATTTGCTGTAACTTTGTGCGCTTTCACACAGCAACAAAGCATCCAGCGCGCATGGGACTGACATACAAAATATTTGTTGGACAGCAGGAATGACTTTCAACACAACACTGTTGTCCAACCTCTCACCTCCACCTGCTCCTGCCTTTCTGTTTTCTCTTTGTCGACACAACGTGGAGGTCCAAGTTGACCCGGCAAATTCTGGCCTACGGAGGCCGCCAGTGTGAAATGAAAAAGGCTAAAAGTCGGGCACCGGCTATGAAGTTTGACACCTGTTGTGTCGATTGATCTAGAATTTATTTTGCCTTAACGCCAATCAGATGATTGGCTGTGTGGCCACTGGCCGGCATGTGGCGTGACATAGAACACTTGTTGGACAGCAGCGGCTGCTTTCAGCAGAAAAAGGCGGGGGAAGTGAGTCTTGGGTGTTGTACGTTACTCCCCTTTCACACAGCAGCTTTTCTGTGTGAACAGCACCGAATGTCGGGGACAGTTGACCGGGCAATTTCCTCGCAAGGAGAGTTACCATCAGGGCAATGACAGGCCGTCTGTGCGAAAGGGAAAAGTCAGGCTATTTATCTGAATGTGGGATTCCGAGTTGCTGTGTGAAATAGTACTTAGTATTTACAGAAATATGTCACTTTTCTGGGTTCTGTGTGATAAAACAGGTGGTTAAATACGGGCTCTGTGGTCATTTAATGGCATCTCCCAAGCCGGAAAATTGCCGGGTCGTCGACTCAGTCTTCAGTGCTGTTCACACAGTGACGCTTGGCTGGAAAAAAGCTGGCTTTTAAGGTTATTGGAGTATTGCTATAGCGTGTGTTAGGATGTTCGAGGTGGGATTCTCGACATTTTTGTTGAATTGTGACTGAATCACATCAAATAACTGGTTAGCTGTACAGTGTAAAAGGACAATGTGATGTTTTTGCCTGCTTTCAGCTCTGTCTTGTGACTTATCACATGGTGTGAGTGTGACAGCAGGAAGTGCTTTGTTTGTTTAGCCAATCAGCACAAGTGCAACACTTCTGTGAGGACTGAACAGAGCGGGACTTGAAGCACAAGCGATGGCGACGCCCGAAGCGTAAAAGCGCTCGCCTCGAAGTTTTTATTTCAACAGTTGATTCTTGCACGACCGATAAGTCTCATTAGTGAACATAAATCCATTCTTTCTATGAAAGTAAATCATCTTGTGTGGACAGCGCACACGACCGTCCCGGGACTGCTCTCCGGTGTTATATCATCATTATATAAGATATGTTTGCTCATCCCCTTTCAATAGGAAAAAACAAATGTTTATATAGGATGGATTGGTCACTTTCTTCTGTGTTGCCTTCCTTTTTGTTTTGTTGCATCGTTTCTTGTAAAGTCAATGATTGTTTGGATGTGATGCTCGAGTACATGTCGGGAAACGCCTAAAAAGTTTCCATTTGATGTCAATTAAAGCATCTGTAAAGGAACAACGTCAAAGTAAAATAAATAGGCCCAATGACGCTAACAAATTGTGGCTCTTATGGTCGGCTTTGTATTTAATAAAGTTTCTAACTGAATTCAAGTGTCAGCGTCATTTTTACCGCCTTTTAAGTCAAACACATCTCAATCATTTCAAAATTGCATACTTTAGGTACTTTTGTGATGCAACCTTAATTCATACTTGCCAACCCTCCCGGATTTTCCGGTAGACTCCCGAAAGTCAGCGCCTCTCCTGAAAACCTCCAGGGACAAAATTTCTCTCGAAAATCAGGCGGAGCTGGAGGCCACGCCCCCTCCGGCTCCATGCGGACCTGAGTGAGGACAGCCTGTTTTCACGTCCGCTTTCCCACAATATAAACAGCGTGTCTGCCCAATGACGTCATAACTATAGAATGATCGAGGGCGAGTTCTTGGTTTCTTATGTGGGTTTATTGTTCGGCAGTTTCATTAACGTCCTCCCAGCGCGGTAACACACAACAACAGCAGTCATGTTTTCGTCTACCGTAAAGCAGTTTGTCTGCCGTAAACAGCAATGTTGTGACACTCTTAAACAGGACAATACTGCCATCTACTGTACATGCATATGGTTAGAAAAATAGTGACAGAGAATAGAACAAGGGTGGACAATTCAACCCTTAACTCAACAATGAGTAGATGAGTGTTATGTGTGTGTATATGTGTAAATTCAAGTATTTATTTTACATATATATATATATATATATATATATATATAAGAAATACTTGACTTGGTGAATTGTAGCTGTAAATATACTCCTCCCCTACTAACCATCCCCCACCTCCCGAAATCGGAGGTCTAAAGGTTGGCAAGTATGCCTTAATCTATCAACAACACCCAAAGCCTCAGCCCCCACCCCGATAAACACAATTGAAGTGAATTGAATTATTATATTTTAATTTTCCCGCTGAGTTTTTTGTTAAAAATGTCGCGGAGTGATGACGTGTGTTTGTGACGTTTCGGGTTCGAGGGGACATACTAGCTCAGCACCACACACGGCTAAAAGTTGTCTCTTTTCATCGCATAATTGCACAGTGGTTTGGACATCTGTGTTGCTGAATCTTTTGCAGGTTGTTCAATTAATAATAGAGACGTCAAAGAAGAATGCTGTTGGTGGAAAACGATGGATTGCAGCTGCCTTTGGCAACCAAAACACAGCCGGTGTTTCTTTGTTTGTTGTGAAGCTTTAACACAGCGAAGATGTTTCTCTACGTCGGGGGTCGCCAGCCTTTTTGAGGCCGGGAGCTGCTTCTTGGGTGCTGGTTTGATGCACACTTGAATAGATTGCCAGAAATAGCCTATTTGCTCAATTTACCTTTAACTCGATGTTATTATTAATAATTAATGATATTTATCTTGGTGGAAACACTGGGGCAGTTTAGCTCGGTTGGTAGAACGGCCGTGCCAGCAACTTGAGGGTTGCAGGTTCGATTCCCGCTTCCGCCATCATAGTCACTGCCGTTGTGTCCTTGGGCAAGACACTTTACCCACCTGCTCCCAGTGCCACCCACACTGGTTTGAATGTAACTTAGATACTGGGTTTCACTATGTAAAGCGCTTTGAGACACTAGAGAAAAAGCGCTATATAAATATAATAATTCAAAAAGTTGAAAAAAACCACATTAATTTACTCACAGCAACAACGCAAAAATGTCCATTTAAAAACTATTTTGTACATGCACGTCTCTACAAGTGTAATAGACGTCAGTCAACTTTGAGAATAGTCCCGGCGATCTAGGAGATTGCCTGTGCTTTTAGCTCGGTGGTCAGCACGCTCGCCTGGTTTTGCATCACACTCGGAGCTGTAGGGGAAAAAAGCAGAGTAATTGCTACACGATGCAGAACTTTCTGTGATTGACAGCCATGAACACCAATGATTGCATTGTCAAAATTGGGTTTCCTGATTGGGGGCACCTGGGCGTCGGCCCAGGTAAGACCACCATGAAGGTGGCCTGATGCCACCACCGAAGGGAGGATGCCAGTGATGTAAAAGAAAGGTAATGACATTATTACATCCTTTTTGGTATTCTACTGACTCAATTTGTATAACTCTTTTTAGAAGTATTATTTCAACTTCATTCTTGCAAAAACAACAGTTGTCAAGCTATACTGTAGAGATATTTTGTTTTCATTGATTCCGTATGATTATGGTTGTTAAATTATGTGTTAAAAGTAGTTTTCTAATTAAAAGAAATCGACAGATCTTTCACTGCTTTTTGTTTTATTGATTTCATCCTTAAAAGACAATCCATCCTCCTTTGTGTCATCTTTGTTGGGGAAATGGTGAAAAGTCAACCCGGCGTTATTCCAGCAGGCCTTTCCCGTCTGCACGTTGTTCGCTGAAGAAGAAGAAAGGTGTTTTTGGCAGTTTGCAGGTGTGTTATCCGATTAGGAGATATCACATTTTGTCATCAAACAGAAGACTGGATGTGGAAAGAAGCATAAATCATTATGTGTTAATGAATCACCCGTCGCTCCTCTTCAGGGCGGAGCTGCTGCTAAATGTGATTGATCACAAGTCATTGATGATGTCACCGAGTCACGCATTCACAGAGCGAAGATACAATGCAGGTCAAAAAATATTAGAAACAAATTTTGCTCCCGTTGAACATTGTTCATGTGCATAAAAGTGACTTCTCCCAGTCTTTGAGGTGCGGCTATCTGTGGCGGTGGGCTGCCGGTGGTCTGTACAGGAAGATGCAGCTGAAGGTGGACAGGATCTCCCTGGCCTCGGTGGTGGCCAGCTGGCCTGCGGTCCTCACCAGACCCACCCGGTCTCCTTTCCTCAGGTGCAGGATCAGGCTGAAGGACACAGAGCCTCCACAAGCGCAAACTTCTGAGCTCCTGGGCTGACCCGCCGCCGCCGCCGAGCTCTGGAGCCTCTGAACACTCCGCTCGGACACGGACAGCACCGCCTCGATGCGCTCGCCCTCCTTGGCAGTCAGAAGTCCTGAGATGAGGTATCGTCCGTCTTCTGGTACTGAGAACACTCCTGTGGAGATATAAGTCATTTACTGTCATGTTTACATAGGACAAGTCAACGTGAAACACCTCATTTGTTGAGTGCATCTGTTAGTAGTTACCATTATTTATACATAAAACAAGTACCATATTTTCCGGACCATAGGGCTCACCCAGCTATAAGGCACACTGCCCATGAAAAGTCTATTTTCAACATTTTTTCATATATAAGGCGCATTAAGGTTCAAGTTTATTTGTCACATGCAGACTACACCACAGTGAAATGCTTTTTTCCATGCTCTTCAGATATTGCGGATCCAACACTAGTTGCAGAATCTAATACACTAACTACAAAAAAAAAATACAAAAAATTGCACCGGACATGTCCTCTTTTGCTAGCATGCTAGCAGCGACCGGGCTAGGATAGACTGACCATACCTCCTCTTTTGCGGGGCTGTCTGGGTGGAGTTTCTTAAATGTCTCAAATGTCCGGCATTTTAAGTTAGGGTTGCGTGTATTTTCATTGTACGTTCAGGGTTGAGAAGGGGTTACCATTATTTATACATAAAACAAGTGCCATATTTTCCGGACCATAGGGCTCACCGAGCTTAAAGGCACTGCCCATGAAAGGTCTATTTTCGTCATTTTTTCATATATAAGGCGCACCAGATTATAAGGCGCATTAAGGTTCAAGTTTATTTGTCACATGCAGACTACACCACAGTGAAATGCTTTTTTCCATGCTCTTCAGATATTGTGGATCCAACACTAGTTGCAGAATCTAATACACTAACTACAAAAAAAAAAAAAAAAAAATTGCACCGGACATGTCCTCTTTTGCTAGCATGCTAGCAGCGACCAGGCTAGGATAGACTGACCATACCTCCTCTTTTGCGGGGCTGTCCGGGTGGAGTTTCTTAAATGTCTCAAAATGTCTGGCATTTTAAGTTAGGGTTGCGTGTATTTTCAATGTACGTTCAGGGTTGAGAAGGGGTTACCATTATTTATACATAAAACAAGTGCCATATTTTCCGGACCATAGGGCTCACCGAGCTTAAAGGCACACTGCCCATGAAAGGTCTATTTTCGACATTTTTTCATATATAAGGCGCACCAGATTATAAGGCGCATTAAGGTTCAAGTTTATTTGTCACATGCAGACTACACCACAGTGAAATGCTTTTTTCCATGCTCTTCAGATATTGCGGATCCAACACTATTTGCAGAATCCAATACACTAACTACAAAAAATTGCACCGGACATGTCCTCTTTTGCTAGCATGCTAGCAGCGACCAGGCTAGGATAGACTGACCATACCTCCTCTTTTGCGGGGCTGTCTGGGTGGAGTTTCTTAAATGTCTCAAATGTCTGGCGTTTTAATTTAGGGTTGCGTGTATTTTCAATGTACGTTCAGGGTTGAGAAGGGGTTACCATTATTTATACATAAAACAAGTGCCATATTTTCCGGACCATAGGGCTCACCGAGCTATAAGGCACTGCCCATGAAAGGTCTATTTTCGACATTTTTTCATATATAAGGCGCACCAGATTATAAGGCGCATTAAGGTTCAAGTTTATTTGTCACATGCAGACTACACCACAGTGAAATGCTTTTTTCCATGCTCTTCAGATATTGTGGATCCAACACTAGTTGCAGAATAATACACTAACTACAAAAAATTGCACCGGACATGTCCTCTTTTGCTAGCAGCGACCGGGCTAGGATAGACTGATTACCTCCTCTTTTCACCGGACATGTCCTCTTTTTTTGCGGGGCTGTCCGGGTGGAGTTTCTCAAATGTCTGGCATTTTAAGTTAGGGTTGTGTGTATTTTCAATGTACGTTCAGGGTTAAGAAGGGGTTAAAAACAAAACAAATTGTGCACGCAGCAGCATTGGTGAGGGAGGGGCAGAGAGAGTGAAAGAGTTATGATAAACGTGCATGCGTCGCCAGGCTCTGCTTATTATCCATTGATTTATCAGATTTAATTTTTCATTATCTATAGCAGGGGTGTCAAAAGTGTGCCCCGGAGGTCATTTGCGGCCCACAGCTAATGTTTTAAAGGCCCACACCACATTCTAAAAATACTACTAAAATAAACAAAAACATAACAAAAGTGAAATAAAAAAGCTTAAAGGTTAAATGTAATTTAGAAAAAAGTTGCAATGTTGACTAATAAAACAAAGCTGTTTTTTTTTTCTTTCAAACTGTCATTGCTCAAAACATAATATTGAATCAAAATCAATGTTTTTATGAATTATTGACTTATCCAAGGTTCACATTGCTTCACATCAAATATTCCACTCAGAAAAATATTTTTGGTGTAAGATTTTGCAAATTTGGTAAATAAATAACCCAAAAATGTATATTTTGTTTTCTTACTGTACTGAAAATGAACCGAACCGTGACCTCCGAACCGAACCAAAATTTTTGTGTACCGTTACACCGCTACATTCTACCGTATTTTTCGGACTATAAGTCTCAGTTTTTTTTCATAGTTTGGCCAGGAGTGCGACTTATACTCAGGAGCGACTTCTGTGTGAAATTATTACCTTTATTTAGTTGAAATAGGCTGACCATACGTCCTCTTATCCCCGGACATGTCCTCTTTTGCGGCGTGTCCGGGGCGTTTTTTTTTTAAATGCGTCAAATGTCCGGCATTTTGAATTAGGGTTGCTAGTATTTCTTGGCTTAGTTCTTAACGTTTACTTTCAGAGCGTGCATATCACAACATACAAGATGCCGCCATGGCGACACACCACCCCCTTTACTCGTCATTCCTGTTGCATGCTGGGTAGTGTAGTCCTTTTTATTCCCTGGCTCATAACATCACACTAGCTGTAAATATTGTAGCGGCAGGCTACGAGGTGTTAGCCAAATGGCTTTGGTTGGGGGGCGGGACTTCCGGGGAAGTTAGGGAAGTGACGCTATTGACAGGAAGTGTTGGTTGGAGTTTTGGAAATAAACTTCTTGGTAAACACTAAGGTGAGTGTAAGACTCCAGAGATTTAAGCGTTAAATATAAAATGTATGTATGCCCTGGCACACCATTATTATCATTTCATGACCCAAGCAAAACACTTTTTACACTTTTATACTGAAATAAATACACCTACAACTTATTAAATAAAAACATAGGAGAAACTACCAGCAGCGGTAAAGTTTAGATCCATGAAGGAAATAAAGAAAGTGAATGAATGTTTATTACTGAATACATTTACATATGTATACACATTTGTTTTCTTTTTTTTATTAATTTTTTTAAATGAATTAAGTAACATTTTTGACAACTTTTTTTCCAAAACACGAGATACAACAGGATAATGAATACGTTTATCATTTGTTTTCAAAACGCTTACAAAAAAGTGGGACCCCAAACATTTACTGTGGGACCCCATTTTTATGACTTGATGGGACCCCATTTTTATGACTTGATGGGACCCCATTTTTATGACTTGATGGGACCCCATTTTACAAATCCCTAGCGCCAACACAGCCGTCAACAGAGGAGAAAAAAATGCTTTATTTAAATAAATATGTTATTTATAAAGCAAGTTCGAGTATCATTGGCAAATGTTCACCTACTCCCGGCCTTAGCACGCATGTATGTGTCCTCTTTTTGGGGTTTCAGAATATGGTCAGCCTAGTTTAAATTGCCTTTCAAATGTCTATTTTAGGTGTTGGGTTTTATCAAATAAATTTCCCCCAAAAATGCGACTTACCCTCCAGTGCGACGTATGTATGATTTCTTTCCTTCTTTATTAGGCAATTTTGGCAGGTGTGACTTATACTCTGGAGCGACTTACACCCCGCAAAATACGGTAAGTACTTAATAAAATGTGAAAAATGGTCCAAAAAAAATGAATATTTGAAAGTACTCATTTATGTTTTAATCAGCAAATTACTGCAAAATTTTCCCGAGCTTTTAGTTTTTCATTAATCTAAAAATAAACTTATAAAATCCAATAACATTTGCACCACATTTTTATTTGATATTTGCTTTGCACAACAGACTATCATAATATTATTATTGATTGACTACAGGGTGGACCCCGCCTTCCGCCCGAATGCAACTGAGATCTCCAGCACCTCTCGCGACCCCGAAATGGACAAGCGGTAGGAAATGGATGGATGGATGGATGATTGACTACAGCAGGGGTCACCAACCTTTTTGAAACCAAGAGCTACTTCTTGGGTACTGATTAATGCGAAGGGCTACCAGTTTGATACACACTTAGATAAATTGCCAGAAATAGCCAATTTGCTCAATTTACCTTTAACTCTGTTATTATTAATAATTAATGATATTTATCTTTGTGGAAACACTGATCATCTTAATGATTTCTCACAATAAATATATATGTTTGATGACATGTTTTAAATAGGTTATAATCCAATCTGCATTTTGTTAGAATATATAACAAATTGGACCAAGCTATATTTCTAACAAAGACAAATCCTTATTTCTTCTAGATTTTCCAGAACAAATTTTTTTAAAGAAATTTAAAAGACTTTGAAATAAGATTGAAATTTGATTTTACAGATTTTGTAGATTTGCCAGAATATTTTTGGGGAATTTTAATCATAAATTGGAAGAAATATTTCACAAATATTCTTCGTCAAAAAAACAGAAGCTAAAATGAAGAATTAAATTAAAATGAATTTATTATTCTTTACAATAAAAAAAATACTTGAACATTGATTTAAATTGTCAGGAAAGAAGAGGAAGGAATTTAAAAGGTAAAAAGGTATATGTGTTTAAAAATCCTAAAATCATTTTTAAGGTTGTATTTTTTCTCTAAAATTGTCTTTCTAAAAGTTATGAGAAGCAAAGTAAAAAAATAAATGAATTTATTTAAACAAGTGAAGACCAAGTCTTGAAAATATTTTCTTGGATTTTCAAATTCTATTTGAGTTTTGTCTCTCCTAGAATTAAAAATGTTGAGCAAGGCGAGACCAGCTTGTTAGTAAATAAATAAAATAAAATAAAATAAAATAAATACAATTCTATTTGAGTTTTGTCTCTCTTAGAATTAAAAATGTTGAGCAAGGCGAGACCAGCTTGTTAGTAAATAAATAAAATAAAATAAAATAAATAAAATTCTATTTGAGTTTTGTCTCTCCTAGAATTAAAAATGTTGAGCAAGGCGAGACCAGCTTGCTAGTAAATAAATAAAATAAAATAAAATAAAATAAATAAAATTCTATTTGAGTTTTGTCTCTCTTAGAATTAAAAATGTCGAGCAAGGCGAGACCAGCTTGTTAGTACAGGGTATCTGCAGGTTTCAGCAAGTCAAATTTAAGACTTTTTAAGACCTTTTTAATGCCACCTTGAATGAAATTTGAGACCGAAAAAAATAATAAAAAATCTATAAATATAAGCGATGGTTGGGGATCCCACTGTACTACAACCTCAATGACAATCAGTCAAGTTGACTTTTTGTATGTTTATTAATAAACAAACTGATAAGCACCACTCTGCCAAACAGCTTATCCAAAAACTTTGACATCCAAAACAAACAAACCAACACCAACGCCAGTGAAAACATAATAACCGAGGTGAGGGTAAAAATAAATGACATTTCATTAACACATACCGAGACCTGTTGACTTGGTCGAAGTGCAGGTTTTGGATGTGAGGTGCTAATCCGTGTCTCGTAATATATGCTGTTTTATCCTCTCCGCAGGAAAATGTATTAGCAACCTGAGAATCAGGAAACATCACACGAAAAAGATGGCCAATCCCGTCATTTGAGGTGTAGGATTGATGTTTCACCACAGTGTTGCTGTTCCGCCGAAGATTAGTGTCAGGTCAGTGCTGCTAGCGCCAGTTGTTGTTAGTTGGGGGGGCAGAACTGAGAGATGCCCGGTGTTTTTTTTTTTGGCTCTGTGCCGCGATTTTATGCTTACCACACTGCATGTGCGATTTGACCGCTCCAATTCCCATAGTGCCAAGTTTGAAATCCCTCTTACAAAGTATGCACCTGGCCTCCTCGGGATTGGCAACAGGCTTAAGCCAGCTTTTAAACCGGCTGTCCTCCAGCCAACGCTCGCAAAAGTTGCATTTCCCCATGCTGACTGAAAGGCGGGACGCCAGGAAGAAAGAAAGGAGTCTGCGCGCGACTTACACTGAAATCACTCACTTTTACTCAGACGTGCCCCGAAAAAACCCCCAAAAAAACTGGCCCGACAATTTAAGACCATTGAGTACTGAATTTAAGACCATCTTAGGAATTTCTAATAAATGTAATACTTTTTAAGGCCTTAATTTTAGACACATGAATTTAAGACTTTTTAAGGATCCACAGATACCCCGTAGTAAATAAATACAATTTAAAAAATCAAAGCAGCTCACTGGTAAGTGCTGCTATTGGAGCTATTTTTAGAACAGCCCAACGGGCGACTCATCTGGTCCTTACGGGCGACCTGGTGCCCGCGGGCCCCGCGTTGGTGACCCCTGGACTACAGCATAACGCTGAATGCTAGGCTACATCTACATTGGGCAGACTTGGAGAGCCTGCTTGAATGACAACTGCTAACAAGTAGTACCTGTGGAGGGACTGTAGTGGCCCCCGTCATTAACCAGAACCTTGTCGAGTAACAAGTAGTACCTGTGGAGGGACTGTAGTGGCCCCCGTCATTAACCAGAACCTTGTCGAGTAACAAGTAGTACCTGTGGAGGGACTGTAGTGGCCCCCGTCATTAACCACAACCTTGTCAAGTAACAAGTAGTACCTGTGGAGGGACTGTAGTGGCCCCCGTCGTTAACCACAACCTTGTCGAGTAACAAGTAGTACCTGTGGAGGGACTGTAGTGGCCCCCGTCGTTAACCACAACCTTGTCGAGTAACAAGTAGTACCTGTGGAGGGACTGTAGTGGCCCCCGTCGTTAACCACAACCTTGTCGAGTAACAAGTAGTACCTGTGGAGGGACTGTAGTGGCCCCCGTCGTTAACCACAACCTTGTCGAGTAACAAGTAGTACCTGTGGAGGGACTGTAGTGGCCCCCGTCGTTAACCACAACCTTGTCGAGTAACAAGTAGTACCTGTGGAGGGACTGTAGTGGCCCCCGTCGTTAACCACAACCTTGTCGAGTAACAAGTAGTACCTGTGGAGGGACTGTAGTGGCCCCCGTCGTTAACCAGAACTTTGTCGAGTAACAAGTAGTACCTGTGGAGGGACTGTAGTGGCCCCCGTCGTTAACCACAACCTTGTCGAGTAACAAGTAGTACCTGTGGAGGGACTGTAGTGGCCCCCATCGTTAACCAGAACCTTGTCGAGTAACAAGTAGTACCTGTGGAGGGACTGTAGTGGCCCCCGTCGTTAACCACAACCTTGTCGAGTAACAAGTAGTACCTGTGGAGGGACTGTAGTGGCCCCCGTCGTTAACCAGAACTTTGTCGAGTAACAAGTAGTACCTGTGGAGGGACTGTAGTGGCCCCCGTCGTTAACCACAACCTTGTCGAGTAACAAGTAGTACCTGTGGAGGGACTGTAGTGGCCCCCGTCGTTAACCAGAACCTTGTCGAGTAACAAGTAGTACCTGTGGAGGGACTGTAGTGGCCCCCGTCGTTAACCACAACCTTGTCGTGTAACAAGTAGTACCTGTGGAGGGACTGTAGTGGCCCCCGTCGTTAACCAGAACTTTGTCGAAGCAGATGACGCCAAAGTCTCCGGAGAAAGTCTGGCGAGTGAGGCCGGCCGAGAAGGAGAAAGGATCGTTGAAGGCCTGGTTTTTGACTGAAGCTGCAGAGGACAAGAGAGGACTTGCTTGTCAAAGGTACTTTGTAGACCACCAGAGAATACTTGTGTGTGATTGTTGGGAGCTTTGACTGCCTGAGGGCCTGCCAGGTACAAACACACACACACACACACACACACACACACACACACACACACACACACACACACACACACACACACACACAACTAATTAATCACCGCAAGGTTTCTCTGAAGAAATAATTCCAGGTGTCCTAAAACATTTCACTTCTGATACGACACCGATATTGGAGCCCTGAGTATTAGCCGATACAGATACAACATGGCTTCTAGATATACAAAAGCCAAAAGCAGTGAAGTTGTCACGTGTAAATAGTAAATAAAAACAGAATTTGCAAATGCTTTTCAACTTATATTCAATTGAATAAACTGAAAAGACAAGATATTTCATGTTCAAACTGAGAAACTTCCATTTTTTGGGCAAATAATCATGAACTTGGAATGGAATGGCAGCAACACATTGCAAAAAAGGCATTTTTTACCAGTGTGTTACATGGCCTCTCCTTTTAACAACACTCAGTAAAGGTTTGGGAACTGAGGAGACACATTTTTGAAGTGGAATTCTTTCCCATTCTTGCTTGATGTACAGCTTAAGTTGTTCAACAGTCTGGGGTCTCCGTTGTGCTATTTTAGGCTTCATATTGCACCACACATTTCCAATGGGAGACAGGTCTGGACTACAGACAGGCCAGTCTAGTACCCACACTCTTTTACTATGAAGCCACGGGCCTACCGAGGATGTCGTAGTGGTTTGTGCAGCCCTTTGAGACACTAGTGATTTAGGGTTATATAAGTAAACATTGATTGATTGATTGATTTTAACACGTGGTTTGGCATTGTCTTGCTGAAATAAGCAGGGGCGTCCATGATAACAACATATGTTGCTTCAAAACCTGTATGTACCTTTCAGCATTAATGGTGCCTTCACAGATGTGTAAGTTACCCATGCCTTGGGCACTAATGCACCCCCATACCATCACACATGTGTAAGTTACCCATGCCTTGGGCACTAATGCACCCCCATACCATCACACATGCTGGCTTTTGAACTTTGTGCTAGAACAGTCCGAGTGGTTATTTTCTTCTTTGTTCCGCAGGACACAACGTCCACAGTTTCCAAAATGTGTACTCGTCAGACCACAGAACACTTTTCCACTTTGCAACAGTCCATCTTAGATGAGCTTGGGCCCAGTGAAGCCGGCGGCGTTTCTGGGTGTTGTTGGTAAATGGCTTTGCATAGCAGAGTTTTACCTTGCACTTACAGATGTAGCAATAGACTTACTACTGAGAGTGGTTTTATGAAGTGTTCCTGAGCCCTTGTGGGGATATCCTTTACACACTGATGTCGCTTTTTGGTGCAGTGCCACCTGAGGGATGGAAGGCGCGTAATATCATGGCTTTTGTGCAGTGATTTCTCCAGATTCTCTGAACCTTTTGACGATATTACGGCGCGTAGATGGTAAAATCCCTAAATTCCTTGTTGTTAAGAAATGTTGTTCTTAAACAATTTGCTCAGGGATTAGTTCACAAAGTGGTGACCCTCGCCCCGTCCTTGTTTATGAATGGGTGAGCATTTCATGGAAGCTGTTTTTATAGCCAATCATGGCACCCACCTGTTCCCAATTAGCCTGTTCACCTGTGGGATGTTCCAAATAAGTCTTTGATGAGCATTCCTCAACTTTCTCACTCTTATTTGCCACTTGTGCGAGCTTTTTTGAAACATGTTGCAGGCATCACATTCCAAATGAGCTAATATTTGCAAAAAAGAACAAAGTTTCTCAGTGTAAAGATGAAATATTTTGTCTTTGCAGTCTATTCAATTGAATATAAGTTGAAAAGTATCTGCAAATCATTGTATTCTCTTTATTTACGGTGACAACATGACAACATGACAACTTCACTGCTTTTGACTTTTGTAATTAGAGCAGGGGTGTCAACTCATTTTAGATGAGGGGCCCCGTGGAGGAAAATCTACTCCCAAAATCACGGCAAGATAACTTAAAAATAAAGACAACTTCAGACTCCTCCCTGGGGGGGAAAGGGGATGACAGGGGATACAAAAACAATAACAATACTGAAATAACCTGCAACAAAAAAACGTGTAATACATTTTCTTAACATGGTCTCTACTGCTTAGTTTCTCTTGTTATATTCTTATTTTTACTGTTATATTTTCATTCTAATTGTTGCTTTTTATTTCTATTGTTATATTTTCAATTTTATTTCCATTTATACCCCCATTATTTACTTTGTACTTTTTCAATTCAATCTCCATTCTGTACACTGCTGCTGGAATTTTAATTTTCCCGAGGGAACTCTCCTGAAGAAATCAATAAAGTACTATCTATCTAGATTGCTTTCTTTGTTTAAAAATAGTGAGAGTCCAGTCCATAGTGGATCTAACATAATAGTGAGAGTCCAGTCCATAGTGGATCTAACATAATAGTGAGAGTCCAGTCCATAGTGGATCTAACATAATAGTGAGAGTCCAGTCCATAGTGGATCTAACATAATAGTGTGAGAGTCCAGTCCATAGTGGATCTAATATAATAGTGAGAGTCCAGTCCATAGTGGATCTAACATAATAGTGAGAGTCCAGTCCATAGTGGATCTAACATAATAGTGAGAGTCCAGTCCATAGTGGATCTAACATAATAGTGAGAGTCCAGTCCATAGTGGATCTAACATAATAGTGAGAGTCCAGTCCATAGTGGATCTAACATAATAGTGTGAGAGTCCAGTCCATAGTGGATCTAATATAATAGTGAGAGTCCAGTCCATAGTGGATCTAACATAATAGTGTGAGAGTCCAGTCCATAGTGGATCTAACATAATAGTGTGAGAGTCCAGTCCATAGTGGATCTAATATAATAGTGAGAGTCCAGTCCATAGTGGATCTAACATAATAGTGAGAGTCCAGTCCATAGTGGATCTAACATAATAGTGAGAGTCCAGTCCATAGTGGATCTAACATAATAGTGTGAGAGTCCAGTCCATAGTGGATCTAATATAATAGTGAGAGTCCAGTCCATAGTGGATCTAACATAATAGTGTGAGAGTCCAGTCCATAGTGGATCTAATATAATAGTGAGAGTCCAGTCCATAGTGGATCTAACATAATAGTGAGAGTCCAGTCCATAGTGGATCTAACATAATAGTGAGAGTCCAGTCCATAGTGGATCTAACATAATAGTGAGAGTCCAGTCCATAGTGGATCTAACATAATAGTGAGAGTCCAGTCCATAGTGGATCTAACATAATAGTGAGAGTCCAGTCCATAGTGGATCTAACATAATAGTGAGAGTCCAGTCCATAGTGGATCTAACATAATAGTGTGAGAGTCCAGTCCATAGTGGATCTAACATAATAGTGAGAGTCCAGTCCATTGGGGATCTAACATAATAGTGAGAGTCCAGTCCATAGTGGATCTAACATAATAGTGTGAGAGTCCAGTCCATAGTGGATCTAACATAATAGTGAGAGAGTCCAGTCCATAGTGGATCTAACATAATAGTGAGAGTCCAGTCCATAGTGGATCTAACATAAGTGAAGTGAAGTGAATTATATTTATATAGCGCTTTTCTCTAGTGACTCAAAGCGCTTTACATAGTGAAACCCAATATCTAAGTTACATTTAAACCAGTGTGGGTGGCACTGGGAGCAGGTGGGTAAAGTGTCTTGCCCAAGGACACAACGGCAGTGACTAGGATGGCGGAAGCGGGAATCGAACCTGCAACCCTCAAGTTGTTGGCACGGCCGCTCTACCAACCGAGCTATGCCGCCCTGTGTGAGAGTCCAGTCCATAGTGGATCTAACATAATAGTGTGGAAGTCCAGTCCATAGTGGATCTAACATAATAGTGAGAGTCCAGTCCATAGTGGATCTAACATAATAGTGAGAGTCCAGTCCATAGTGGATCTAACATAATAGTGTGAGAGTCCAGTCCATAGTGGATCTAACATAATAGTGTGAGTGTCCAGTCCATAGTGGATCTAACATCATTGAGTGAGAGTCCAGTCCATAGTGGATCTAACATAATAGTGAGAGTCCAGTCCATAGTGGATCTAACATAATAGTGAGAGTCCAGTCCATAGTGGATCTAACATAATAGTGAGAGTCCAGTCCATAGTGGATCTAACATAATAGTGTGAGTCCAGTCCATAGTGGATCTAACATAATAGTGAGAGTCCAGTCCATAGTGGATCTAACATTATGAAAATGTACAAATCATAATGTTGTTGGGGGTTTTTTTTTTTACACTTATATGTTGCAGTTAATAGCATGCTACTTTTGTCGTTATTTATACTTTTTGAATAACTTCTGATAATGCTCATAAATCAACTCATAGGTGTTCATTTTTAATCTATCAAGATAAAAAAAATTATGTCAAAATCAAATTACAGGATGTTATTTATGTAGTTTGCTCATTTTCCTTGAATGGTGCACTAACATCATGTGTTTTTTTTACATACTGTATTTAGCATCAGGGTTTCCCACATATTCATTTTTTTGTCACGGCCCGCCACGAAAGAATTGCAGCCGCCACAATAAAAATTAAAAATAAAATATATATATATACATATATATATTTTTTTTGTCCGGCTTTTGACCCGCTCGACCGCTCATAAAAGCAATGGGACTCTGTCTGTGAATGAAGCTTGTAGTTACATATTATATAAATATGTAAATATTAGATAAATATGTATATAAATATTTACATAAAGTGTTGTAATTATATTCCAACTCCGCGTTCTTCTTGGTCATCGCCACCGCCCGACCACACAAACAACAAATAGATGCCTGACATGTGGGAAACCTTGAGCATCATCTACACCAGGGGTCGGGAACCTTTTTGGCTGAGAGAGCCAAAAAGCCAAATATTTGAAAATGTATTTCCGTAAGAGCCATATAATATTTTTTTTAACACTGAACACAACTAAACGCGTGCATTTTTAAGTAAGACCAACATTTCTAGAGGATAATAGGTCTCTTATTCTTTGTAATAACATTGTTATTCTGAAGCTAACTGTGGAGGGGGCGTGGCCTGTGGGCATGCAGCGAACTGGGGTGTGCCAGGACCGGCCTCTAAATCAGCTACAGTTGCGTAGACGGCCAACCTGGGCCTTGCTTTCTAATCACCTGTCACTCTGTTATAAGCAGCAGCCAGGATGAGAGACGGGGCTGGGGCTGGAGCCAGAGTGTGAGCGAGAACAAAAGAGAAAAATACAATTGCTGGAAAGCAACTGAGAGACTTATTGAAAAATAAAACGATATTGTAACCCTGAAGCAGGCTCTCATGTCGGTGCTTGGTGGTCTGAAGAACCCCCAGGAGGGCAAGACCCACACTACCCAATAATAAATAAATAACTTCTTACCATTAATGCAACTTCTTGAACAGGTGCGGTAGAAAATTAATGGATGGATTAAAAATGCATGAGAATGTTTTATATTTTGAACATTATTTTTAACACTGTGATTACACGTGGAATTATTCATTATTTATCGTGTTAAGGAATGTCAGCTCAGATTTATCCAGTCATCAAAAGAGCCACATCTGGCTCCCGAGCCATAGGTTCCCTACCCCTGCTCTACAAAGATGCCAAGAATTGCAATTGCAACATCTAGTGGACACATTTAAAACAGCAGTTTCTTTCATTCAAACATTTTGGCTTATTTTTATGCTTGGAAACATCCTCCCATGGGCCGCATAAAAGCTGTCGTACGTTTGACACCCCTGAATTAGAGGGTAAAAATGTTTAGTTTATTTTGTACTTTAGTCCTAATTAGCATTGTTTGGCCTTGGCGGAGGTCTTCCCAGCACTGTGATCACTGTGTGTGTGTTCTGCAGGCACAACCAAGCACTCAGTCTGCTACCAAGCAACCAAAGTCCAAGTCTTCCTCGTCCTCCTTGGAGCAAACATCACGTACCTTTGCGGCTGCCGGGCTGAGGCTGAAAAGATGCTGTCTGCAAAGGAGGAGAGGCTGCAGGAGACAAAAAAAAAAAAGATCCACTTTGAAGGAATTCTGCTGTTTCCAAAGATGTTGATGCTGTTTGCTGACCTGGCGCTCCTGCGAAGCCTGTGACGGGCAGCGCGGAGGAGGAGTCCTCCGAGTCCCTCCGCACTGTCACCCTGCGCATGTACCCTGGTGGCCCCGCCTCGCCCGTCTCCACCACGGGTCTGCTGGGCGACACGGGGACGCCGTGGCGGCCGGGTCGCTGGGGGCTGGACGGCTGCTTGGGCGGGGCCACGTTGACGGTGTGGATGACGGCTTGCCCGCCTTGGCTGGGCTGTCTCGGCGGAGGAGGGATGATGACGGGTATGTGGATTTGTCTCACTCGGCCTCTGGTCGGGGTGTAGGCGGGTACGGCCGGGGGCTCGGGTCGAAGAACCAAACCTACGCAAAAACAGGGAATCACATTTGCATCAATCTTCCAACCATTTCTCCTTTACAGGAAGCACCGACTCATTTCTCAACCAATGAATGACCCAAAAAGGGACAAGCGGTAGAAAATGGATGGATGGATGAATGAATGAGCCATATTCCACGACAGCCCGGATGTCACCTGACTCAGGTGAGCCCAGACACTGAACACACCTCCATGCAGAGGAATGTAACGCACTACATTTACTCCTTTACATCTACTTGAGTAACTTTTGGGATAAATTGTACTTCTAAGAGTAGTTTTAATGCAACATACTTTTACTTGAGTATATTTATAGAGAAGAAACGCTACTTTTACTCCGCTCCATTTATCTACATTCAGCTCGCTACTCGCTCCTGATTTTTATCGATCTGTTAAAACAGTGGTTCTCAACCTTTTTTCAGTGAACATTTTTTTAATTCAAGTACCCCCTAATCACAGCAAAGCATTTTTGGTTGAAAAAAAAGAGATAAAGAAGTAAAATACAGCACTATGTCATCAGTTTCTGATTTATTAAATTGTATAACAGTGCAAAATATTGCTCATTTTTAGTGGTCTTTCTTGAACTGTTTGGAAAAAAACATATAAAAATAACTAAAAACTTGTTGAAAAATAAATAAGTGATTCAATTATGAATAAAGATTTCTCCACATAGAAGTAATCATCAACTTAAAGTGCCCTCTTTGGGGATTGTAATAGAGATCCATCTGGATTCATCAACTTACTTCTAAACATCCATCCATCCATTTTCTACCGCTTATTCCCTTTCGGGGTCGCGGGGGGGCGCTGGCGCCTATCTCAGATACAATCGGGCGGAAGGCGGGGTACACCCTGGACAAGTCGCCATTTCTTCACAAAAAAAGAAATCTTTAACATCAACATTTATGGAACATGTCCACAAAAATCTAGCTGTCAACACTGAATATTGCATTGTTGCATTTTTTCTTCACAGTTTATGAACTTACATTCATATTTTGTTGATTATTCAATAAATATATAATTAAGGATTTTTGAATTGTTGCTATTTTTAGAATATTTATTTTTTAAATCTCACGTACCCCTTGGCATACCTTAAAGTACCCCCATTTTAGAACCACTGTGTTGATGCACGCTTTGTTTTGGTTGGTCAGACAGACCTTCAAAGTAGGATCCATCACATGTCTGCGTTTCACCAATCAAATGCAGTCACTGGTGACGTTCGACTCCGTTTCACCAATCAAACAGAGCCAGGCGGTCACATGATTAACTGCACACTTTTTTTAATAAACCTTTATTTATAAATTTCAACATTTACACACAGTTGAAAATAATAATCAAAGTAAGTACAAAAACAGTATAAAAAACATACAAAACCGCGCCAGGGGGTTGTAAATTCAAAGTGACTAAAAAAAAAGCAAAAAAAAAAATATATATATAATAAACAAAGTGCAAAGCCATAGGCTCACTCAATTTCAGTAAATAACTTAAATTTGCAACACAGCATCATCGTTTTCACAGCTTTTTGCTTGTTAGAGGTAGAGTGTTTTAATGTAGAGTTCTAAATCTTTTTTAAAGGCATAAAAAACAGGTCGGGCATTGAGAAACTTACATTTATGAATATAAAACTTAGCCAATAGTATAATGAGGTTGCAAAGGTAAAAGTCATTTTCAATACAGTGTAGAACCAAATATATATTATTTAATATATATTATTGTTTTAGTTGCTTAAGAGATATTCCTGGCTCTGAATTCGTTCATTGCTATTTTTATGTTTTTGTGCATTACTTGTTGCCGTCATCATTAAAGGAACAGGTTACTCAGTACTTGAGTAGTTTTTTCACAACATACTATTTACT